>NC_064656.1:1739918-2087902 GCF_001723175.1 Penicillium oxalicum
GCTCCGAGGCGTGCGGGGTGAGGAGCATGTTCTCCGCACTGGCGCATTTGTTGATTTAAGGACCAGACCAGATTGACAGTCGTTCAGACACTGTTGATCTGAGAGATTATTGACATGAGTTAATTCATCTTGATTAAATGCTTTGCCAGCTAGGAATAAATGTGGACTGGCTTGAAATATCAATGCCTATTTAGTTGGAGGTTCCATAGGTGTTTCCCAATCTCGCTGGCTAGCGGTGGGTTGAAAATTGGAGATGAAGGGATCTAAGAGCGATCGAAGCGGCGCATTTGTGTGGTACACGCCCCTTCTGAAATTCTAAGCGCTGATCTCCTATCTGTATGTCCTTTGCCGAATCTTCTTTTAGGTGCTGATTCATCATGTTCTGAGAATATCTGGATTCCCCCTGCTCCTAATTACGAGATAGGAAGTACAGATGAAGTCATATGTCGGGGTTGAAACTACTCCAACACGGATTTCCATAGATTGCTCGCTTCAAGCTCGCTTGACCACAGACCAAAATCGTATCAACTGCCTAGTTTCTTGTGATTTTTCATGAGACTTACTTTAAGTCAAATCAACCGTCTGTTCATATTGTCCGTAGTCTGGGCGTCATTTCAACAGTGTCCTATCTCCAGTCCTATTGCACAGCATAGCCGTGAGTCGGTGCACATGGAACCCTCTAAGTGCCAGACCCTCGATTGCTTTCTTTTTGATGCACAGCTTGTTCCTCTCAGACTCCAATGGTATGCCTATCTCCAGGTCTAAGTGCAGTACTTGTTCCATATATCACCAGACACTTCCAGGTTGCTGATCTTATCAGTACACTGAACTGCCTGTTCACATGGCCCTGCATAGCGCATGTGCTGCATAAGTTACAGTTACCCACACTCGGGCGGCGTCATAACTTCTTCGTCCGCTGGCCATTTGTCAGACCCAACTCCTCGAGTCCCGTCAGAGCAACCTCGTTGATGCGTACATACAACTCTATAGCACTATTCCAAGCTCTCGATTTCTATCGCCCTACATACTATCTGTATATCTTATTCTGAACATGCGTCTCCGTGTGCGTGGCCCCACAGGCCAGTCCACCCTCACTTTGGACGACGCTGCGACCATACAAGACCTACGTGGACAGATCACTGAGAAGACAGGCATTGCCTCCTTCGATGTCAAATATGGATATCCCGACCTGAAACCCTTGCACTTGCACACTTTTCAACCAGACCAGAAACTGTCCGAGTCAGGAGTCAATTTCAATGGAGAACAATTAATCATTGCGCCACGAGAATCCTCATCTCCTGCGCAAGCGGCCGAGTCCATCGTGACTCGGCCCAGTGCCAGCTCGGCCTCACAGACCCAATCGTCACCAGCCAAATCAAACCCTTCCCGATCGCAAAAGGCAGAAAATTCAGCCGACGACCCTCCGGAGATTCCTTCGCCCGAGCATGGCGGCACATTTGTTCTACGAGTCATGCCCGACGACAACTCGTGTTTGTTCCGCGCCGTCGGAGCCGCCGTCATGGGCGACATGGACACCATGGTGGAACTTCGATCTATAGTCGCTGGCTCGATTCAGTCCAATCCGACAGAATACACGGCAGCCATTCTGGGCAAGAACCCCGACGAGTATTGCCAATGGATCCAGAATGAGGATTCCTGGGGAGGGGCTATCGAACTAAAGATCCTCAGCGAGTACTTCAATATTGAAATCTGCTCCATCGACGTACAGACCCTCAACACTTTCCAATTCAATGAAGGCGCACCGACTCGCTGTATCGTGGTCTATTCGGGCATTCACTACGACGTTCTGGCCCTGTGCCCTTCTGGTCCACCTCATACGCGGGCGGATCTGTTCGCCCCCAACGACACCAAGATCTTCGATGCCGCGGATCCGGTGGTTTTGGAAAAGGCAAAGGAGATGTGTCTGGTGTTGCAGAGTAAGCATTATTATACGGATACAGCGGGCTTTCAGGTGCGCTGCAATACATGTGGAGGCACCTTTACAGGAGAGAAGGGCGCTGCCAAACATGCGGCAGAGACGGGGCATTATGATTTTGGCGAAGCGGCCTAGTCGCATTTAAGATGATCTGGGGCTGCGATGAAATTGTGAATGGAATGGGCACAGGGCTTGGCAGCCATAGTAAGAGAGCCATGAATTGTGGTATTAGTTGCATAAGACTTGCCCTCCCCCTCAGGGTTGCATCATTTATCATACATTTCAGGATTGAGGAGCATCTCGAGCTCGTCCACCTCTTCTGCCGCCGCAGCTGCTTCTTCATCCATTTCGTCTTCCTCGTCGAAACTGTTCTCCTCTGGATGGCCCCCCCATTCCACGTCATGAAGGATAGGCTCGGTAAAGAACTCATGCTCGAGCGCTTCCTCCGCGCTCAGGCGCTTGGATGGGTCCAGCTCCATGAGTCCCGAAAGCAGGCGCGTCGCCTGAGACTCGCTCTCTGTTAAATCTTCCACGCAACTGGACCATTTCACCAGTTTTTCCCAGCTGTACCCTTTCTCTCCAATCGTCGGTAGGTTCGTCTCGAATATTTGCCCGTGCATCGCGGCGGCCGCCTTCATCCGTCGTGTGCCAAATATACTGGCCATTTCAATCATCGCGTCGATATCATCGGCCGAGTTGAAGAAGGGGAATCGTCGCCCCAGCAGGGTGAGAAGGATCACTCCGACGGACCACATGTCAATCTTGGTAGTCTGAGATGTGCACTTGAGCAGCACTTCGGGGGCCCGGAACCCTCGCGTGCCAGCACGGTTTGCTCGCCGCGACGGTCGAGAATCTGCTTTTGGATATCCGCTGGAGATACCGTTCGATGGTGGGTTTTTGGAGAAATAACTGGACAGTATTCGACCACGACGGACGTAGCTTTGATGGGAACAAAGACAGGGGCTGCTGTATTCGGAGCCTTGGCGCTATTGGGGACAGAAACAGACAATTAGTTTGATGCGACATTGGCAGAAGCCGCAGTCGAAGTGAAACATACCTCGGCAAGACCAAAGTCAACCAGAACACCCTCTTTCAAGTCCGGATTGTAAAGGAAATTACTGCCCAGAAAAAAGGATAAGTCCAATGCCAATCGTTTTCCAGGGTGGTGATGACACATACGTTGGTTTGATATCTCGGTGGATAATTTCATGCGCGTGTACCGATTTCAACGCCGTCAACAGTGACCATAAATAGTGCCGCATGTCGGCGACCATAAAAGTGCGATATTGAATGCGGAAGTCCGTATGGGGAAAGTACGGTAAGACCGCCACCACCTGATCTTGGTATCGGAAGGCTGTGATCAGAGGGCAAACAGACTTGCATCCTCGTAGGTCGTGAAGAAGTTCCAACTCGTTCTGAATGCGAATGGGACTACTCGTGACGTAGATCTTCTTCAGCGCAACGTACCGAGGCTTCTTTCGTCCGTTGGAGTCACCGGTCGTCTTTCGTCGCTTATTTGGTGGATTGTCCCATTCTTCAGCCTCCCGGTCCTGCGCTTGGCCAAAGATTTCCCATTCTTTTCGGTAGTGATAATGATATTGTAAATCCTCGGCCTTGTAGACGGTCGAAAAGGTCCCTTTGATGCAAATTTTTGTGAGCATATATTTTTTGGACAATCTCCAAGAAGCCATGCACTCGGAGCTGGAAGAGAACCAACCTTCTCCAATTCGGTTGATCAATCGAAATCGATCCGCGATTTCGGGAAATGTGTTCTTCAATTTAATCATGTCCTCGCGCACTGTTTCGTCGACCTCTTCCTCTTCCTCCTCTTCCCCATCAAGTTCACTCTCCGCCGGTGATGTGTCATCATTGGTTCTGCTGTCGTCTTTTGCGATTGTGTATTGAGGTGTGCCTGCGTGGAGTCCTTGTCCGGAACTACTGCGCTTTAGCTCAAAGACTCCCGCGGGGGCCCCGCGGAGAGTGGTCATGGCGAGTCGTGATAGGTTTTTGATAGGAAGAGCGATGATGTCAAGGAGGATCAAGTAAGAGAATGCAAAAATCAAGTATTGCGATGTTTGTCTGGTATCAGCCGAGAAGTTGTTGCGACCTGCAAGTCGTGCAGTGTAGGATATTGAGCGGAGGAGGAGGGTTTAGCGGGCAGCGCAAACAACACCAACCGAACCTCCGATGTTTTTCTCCGAAAGCGTCGCCGCAAACAACGACACGATCCATAGAAAAAAACACGCGCAAATGACAGTATTGGCGAGCGGTGAATTTGGGCGGTGAACACGTCTGGGCGTATGCAATCCCTGTAATAAGCAGTAACGCTGAAAGAAAAGTGTCCCAAAAGGGCAAAAGCCAAACACCCGCTTATCAACACCCGCCGATTCTGACGGCGGGTTCCCCTCCCCTCTTCCATCTTGTCCACACCACGCTGCCCACCATGGAGGATAGAATACAGTTCGACATCAACGAATCGCTCAAGTACTACTTGAGTGATCCAGCATCTATCCCTACTCCCGATGCAGACCCAGAACTGTTGGACTGCGAGTCCGACCCAAATCAGCTATCAACAACGCTTGTGGACAGTGTTCTGAACCCGATCGTGGATGCGGTCGCCGAGAACCCAGAAGGACTCACGAGATCATCATTCTTCGACTCACTACAATTTTTACTCAAGTGCGCTCCTGTCCCTTTCCAAGTCTCCCGTAGAGATTGCCTCCCGCCTGAACCCGATTCTGAACGTTTGAACCATTGCAGATACCCGAGCTTCCTTCCCGCAAAATCTCTCAGCAAAGTTCTCGACTTGATCGTTTCTGGACTGTCGGTCGAAGCCGAGATAATTCACAGTGATCTCGAGTCCGATGAGCAAGATGCGATTCAACATCACAAGCAACTTTTGGAGATGTATGGGTTCTTGCTTCAGTGGGCTCTGTCTGCCGTGGAGGTGAAGGCAGCAGAGAAGCCCGCCGAGTCTGCACCTGTTCGCAGCCGCGGTCCCAAGTCCAAGTCCAAATCGACCAAAGATGGCCAGTGGGACTGGGTACCGCAGATTCAGATCTCCATGGAGACCATGTGCAAGGTGATGAAGCTCAAGCTCGGTCGCATATTCCTAACAACTTCAGATCGCGACACTTTTATTACATTGTTCACTCGCACGATTTACCTCATACTGGAGAGCGAGCAACGGGTGAAGAGCATGGTGATTCGCATGCACGCTTTCAAAGTCTTGTGTATCGCGGTCAAGCATCATGGTCATGCCTTTGGTGCGTGTCGCAGAGGATTCGGCTTCGTGTGGTGCATCGTCTGACATTCACATTAGGCGCGCAAACCTCCATTGTACAGAGTCTCACATACTTTGAGCATCTTTCTGAACCGATGGCCGAGTTCCTCCACATTCTCGCAGAGCAATACGATTATCCACAGCTTTCAGATGAGATTTTAAAGTATGGCAGCCCAGTTTTGGTCTCGGGAGATCGTCACGGTGGCTAACCTTTGAATAGGGAGTTGGGAAATAAAGAGTTCAACTCTAACGATACGCGAGGACCAAAGTCCGTCTCTGCCTTCATCATCAAACTGTCCGAGCTCGCCCCGCGGTTGATCATCAAGCAAATGACCCTTCTCGCAAAACAGCTGGACAGTGAGGTAGGGACAAATTCTCCAAGCAGCTTTTCTCATTCAGTCGTGGACTTACATTTCTTTCAAGGCCTACACGCTCCGCTGCGCCGTCATTGAGGTCTGTGGAAACCTAATCTCCGATTTGAGCCGGCAAGAAGAACCCAGCGAGAACTCCAAGACACAAATCAACGCATTCTTCGACGTACTGGAAGAGCGCTTCCTTGATATCAACCCGTACTGCCGAAGCCGAGCAATTCAAGTCCTCATGCGGATCTGCGATTTGGAGCAGAAGTTCCCGAAACGCCGACAAGCCGCTGCGCAGCTGGCTGCGAGAAGTTTGGAGGACAAGAGTAGCAACGTTCGTCGAAATGCAATCAAGTTGCTGTCGAAATTGGTTGCAACACATCCCTTCAGCGTTATGCATGGTGGCCAACTCTCCCACAAGGAGTGGTCCGAGAGGTTGGATGGTGTCGACCAGGAGCTGAATTCTTTGCGCCCTGCAGAGACTCCTGGGTTTGACGGCGAGGCTACCCAAGTCGACCCTGAGCTCCTGGATGATGCTACTCAATTGCCTGATGAGTCCCCCTCCAAGGCACCGCGGATGTCAGAGGAGCAAAAGGCGGAGGCGATGCGCAAAGCCGCTGAACAGGCTGCTACGTCCGAGTTGCTCACGCGGCTGCAATTGACGAGGAAATACTACAACGAGGCCATTCGGTTCATTGAGGTCCTGCACTCTGCATCGACTATCGTATCTCAGTTGTTGTCGTCACGAAACAAGAGTGAGGTCATCGAGGCCATGGACTTTTTCGTGATGCTTGACGCGTACAAGGTTGAAACAGCTCGCAGCGGAATTCGCCGCATGCTGCGACTCATCTGGACCAAGGGCAACAGTGACGAAGGCAAGGGTGTCCAAACTCACTTGATTGATTGTTACAAGGGTCTCTTCTTCGACGCTCCGGATTCTTTCAGCCCGAACGATGCGGCCAATTACATTGCCCGTAACATGATCAGCTTGACTTTTGGGGCGACTCCGGCCGAGCTGACCTGTCTCGAGCAACTTCTCAGCACCATGATGAAAGCTGGACATATCTCGGAGGCCGTCATTGCGAAGCTATGGCAGGTCTACAGTGTCACCAGGAAAGAAATCTCCAAGACTCAGCGCCGAGGCTCTATCATTGTTCTGGGTATGTTGGCGTTGGCAGATCCCGAGGTTGTTGTCAAGGAGATCGATGCGATGCTGCGCATTGGTCTTGGTTCTTTGGGGCGATCAGATCTTGTGCTCGCCAAATACACATGCATTGCCCTCCGACGCATGGTCCCCGGACGCCAGGCGAAGGCTAAGGATGTTGTGAGTGTGCCTAAGCTCGCCAATGATCACTCGGTTCTCGTCAGGCTGGCGGCGATTCTGGAGATCGTTTCGGAGAGCAAGGAATGGTATGGTGTGGCTGAGCAGGCAATCAGCGCCATCTACGCGTTGTCTAAGCACCCGGATGTTCTCTGCTCTGACATTCTCCGTCGCAAGACACGCTTCGTCTTCCAACCTCAGTCTGAACGCTCGTCCTCACCCCACTCCACAATCAACGGCGAAGACCAAAGGCATGGAACAATTGAGCCCAGTGAAGAATCAGCACCTAGATCGAAGCCCTCGTCGGCAGCTCTGTCGCAACTGTTGTACGTTGTAGGTCACATTGCGATCAAGCAGATCGTGCACCTGGAGTTGTGTGAGCTGGACTTTAAGCGACGCAAGGCTGAGCAAGAAAAGACTAAGACCGCTGAGGCTACCGCGGCCAAAGATGGTGATGCCGAGGCCGATGAGCTTGATCTCATTGGAGGAACCACCGAGGATGACTTTCAGGACGCAATGGCTCACATCCGAGAGCGAGAACTTCTGTATGGGGAGAACTCCCTGTTGGCCAAGTTTGGCCCGCTCGTTGAGGAAATTTGCGCAAACAACAATGCCTACCCCGACTGTGACCTCCAAGCGTCCGCAACGCTCTGCATGGCGAAGCTCATGTGCGTGTCGTCCGAATATTGTGAGAAGAACCTACCACTTCTGATCACCATCATGGAGCGTTCGGAAGACCCAATTGTCCGCAGCAATGCTGTCATCGCTCTCGGCGATATGGCTGTCTCCTTCAATCACTTGATTGATGAGAACACAGACTTTTTGTATCGTCGTCTGAATGACGACGATGCTTCCGTGAAGCGCACGTGTCTCATGACATTGACATTCCTTATTCTTGCTGGTCAAGTCAAGGTCAAGGGTCAGCTCGGGGAGATGGCCAAGTGCTTAGAAGACGAGGACAAGAAGATTGCCGACCTGGCTCGCATGTTCTTCACTGAGCTGGCCACCAAGGACAATGCCGTGTACAATCACTTTGTCGACATGTTCAGTCTGCTTAGTGCGGAACGGAATTTGGAAGAGGCGTCCTTGCGTCGGATTGTCAAGTTCCTCATCGGATTTGTTGAAAAGGTACGCTCTCACTGTCATGCATTCCCTTTTTCTTTATTTTTTCTCCTATTCTCTTTTGAGTTCCCTCATGTGGGTACAATGTGCTCACCCCTCATTTGCTTTCTAGGAAAAACACGCTCGTCAACTCTCCGAAAAACTCGCCGCTCGTCTGCCCCGTTGCGAGACGGAGCGTCAATGGAACGACGTCGCATATGCTTTGTCTTTGCTCCCGCATAAGAACGAGGAGATCGCCAAGGTTGTTGCTGCGGGTTTCAATAAGGTCACTACAAACTCCAATTCTGCTACCAGTGCCCCTTCAAGTACGCCGGCAAGCACAGCACCGGTCAGTGCGTCAGCATAGAGTTGAGTCTGATTGAAACGTTGGTGGGTGTCACGACTTGATGCGGCGGAGTGAGCATGGACGCTGGTCTTTTTTTTGCGTCTTTTTTTTCCACTCCTTTTCTTTTTCTTCTCATTCTCTCGTTTGCTATTTGTATATCCTTGCATTTTGGGAATTCTTTTCATGTTCATTTTTATTTTTGTTTTCCCGTTTCTTTTTCTGGGGGTTGGGGAAGGGGGCTTCTTGAGGGAGGTGTTGGCAACTGGTTCAAGCTGTCCAGGCTGGTTTGAGAGTCTTTTGTTTTTCGTTTTTATTTTGTTTTCCCTTCAGGACCAGTATCTTGCCCTTTGGGTGATGCGTGACGGCAATTCAATGTTACCAGAAACCTTCGGATCCTTGGGTCGAGGTGATCGTCTGAACTCGATGCTACGCTCTTCATTGCTTTGGGCATAAACCTGGGATTGCGCGCCGCCGAATACCGGGGCCGAAAGAAGAGAAACCTCCACATCTATGTAATGACTCATGGCTTCCTTTAATATGTATTCTAAAATATTTGAAACAGGAAAGGACATACACTCTCGCATGCAAGAAGACGGAGAGAGGACCACAGTGATGGTGGGATGGCGCAAACAACAGAAAAGCGAGTAACAAGTCCAATCGCCCCAGGCGCAAAGACTCTTTCTTTCGGTCTCTCTCTCTCTCATCGATAGTAAACAGACACACAAGTAGAATGGTTGGGCTCAAAAGGGAAACCACAACTAAACTGGAAAGTGCAAAGAAAAGAAAAACATCAAGAGGGGCGAGGGAATTGACAAGAAACGTCTACGACGCCAGTGATTCCTCTTCCCCTTGAACAAGGAAGGCAAGGTAAATCAGTGGACGCATGCCAGATACGCCCAACGTAGTGAGGAGGTCGACCCGGACTGTGGCTTGAGTCGGAATAAATGGATGTTTCCACAGGAGACAGGGAAGAGGGAAAGCACGGAGAAACGGAGTTGGAAAAGGGGGAAGTCGCGAATGTTGCTGGACTTGGTACCTTCGCAGCGTGAGGCCTCATAGATATCTATGCACAACGCAGCCCGGGTTCTCCGTAGTTGTGAGACGAAGAATTTCTATGCGCCCAGCACTTTGTTCTCGTCCAGCGTGTAGTTACCCGTGCGAATGCCCTGGAGAGCCTTTTCTCCTTCCTCGGTCAATTCCGGCTTGCCCAGCGGGTCGGTAGCACCGACGAAGAAGCGTGGCTTCCACTCTTCGTTCTTTTCCTTGCGTTCGGCGGCCTTTTGCCGCTGTCGCTCTTCAATCTCCTGCTTGAGTCGAGTGGCTTCGGTGAACTGCTTGCCGACGATCGCGTTGGTGACTTGGCCCCAGAACTTGAGGGATTCGTTGGGCAATTGTTGCTCTGGGGGAGGAATGGCTTTCTCCACGGGGTACAGGGACGTGACATCAATCAGGAGGCGAGGTTCCTTTGAACCCGCGGGGGTGTAGTGAACCTTGCCGTGCCAGGACCCGCTGACTCGCGCAAGCACGTCCCGTTCGGGAACATCTTTCAGCCGTGTGATATTGTCGTTCTCGGGATCGTAGCGGAAAATGACGCCCTCGAGTTTATGCTGAGCTTTGCCGATCCAACCCTCTTCCAGATATTGCAGGATGGCTTTGATGCGCGTCTTGCGGCAGGTTACGAAGCATGTATCCGAGACGGTGATGGCGAGGGCACCGCGCAACAGACCGCCGAGATGGACGTCTGGGTGTGTTAATTGGTATTCCTCGTTATCGCGCTTTTCGAGGTTGAGGAAGATGCCGAGATTGTGCTGTCCGGGACTGACACGAATGCTGGTACCGGTGAATTTGGCGCTGATCTGATCAAACCCACGTGCCGAGACCCCGCGCTCGGGGCAGTCAATGTAAAAGGCCGAAACGGGGGGATGATGCGAAGTCTGTTCCGTCAAGTAGCAAATTTTGACCTTGTCGTCACCATCCTGGACACTCGTGCCGTTCGCGGTAGCCGGTACTCCGGGGAGGTTGGCCTCTTCGGGGACATGGTCCTGAACTTCCCAGTGGCACTGTGAACACAAGGCGCGGCAGACACCTTTGGTAAGTAAACTATACACATAGTCGTCTCGCGCTCCAGCACTTCGGGCGAGCGCGAGACAGAATCATCAAAGCTTGCAAGACTAAAGGGACATACTCGGAAGAACTCGCCCAACGTGGAGTTGTATGGCTTGCATGGCTTTCCCTTGACATATTTCTATCAAGGGATTAGCGAGTCCATCTCTCGACACACAGAGTTGCACGAAGACGGTGCATACCAGATCCTTGGTAAACCAAAACCTCAACACTTCCAGCATCCGACCCAGTTCATCGTCCGATTTGCCGATACTGAACAAGCGCGCGTCAGTACACTATGTCGTCATCGTCAGGGTCGTTGCAGCTGCTGACCTGGCAAACGTCTCTGGCCGGTCCAGATAGTTCCAGTATTCTGCCCAATCGACCTCTGTTAGCTTTCCCTGGTGATACCGTGTTTTTATTCTTTGATTGGGATGTTCGCCCGTCACCAGGACCGTGCCGAAGGATTTCTTCACATATGCCACGTACCCAAATTCGGTCGGGGTTCCAGGAGTTGAGCTGGCAACGAGAAGCGCACCGAAGCGATATCTGCGACGCCCACGAACCTGAATTATGTCAGTCTACCCGTCTTTGGTTCCGTTGACCATTGTTTCCCCCATCGCACTCGGAATCGCATTCGCGCTCGGGCGTGGGCAGGAAACTGCGCTGATGGATCACTTTTGCGGGGGATCGGAGCTTGGCCTACTTTCGCAGGATGGAGAGGAAAGTCTTCAACTTGGAAGAGTCATCAGGAGTCTTCTCCGGTACAGCGGTGGCGGACATGGTTTCGAACACTTGAAAGCCCAAGACAAGATGGGGAAAAGAAAAAGAAAAAAGAAAAAGCAAGGACGGTGAACGATGAGACCGGGGGGGCGCCCTTTTGTCCTCCGATCACGATATGGACGGGCAGTGGCGAATTAGATTGGGACAGTGGAACAGGCAGAGAGGAAGGCAGGCTGTGGAGACCCGGACTGTACACGCTACACACAGACTGCTCCAGTGGGTTATTTGGTAAAGTTGGGCAATGGAGATAAAGGAGACCAGAAGATGCCCCAGACCCAGTGCAGGTGATGGTCTTGCAAAGAGGGAAAAGGAGGAGGGGAGGAGTGGAGGGAGTGGAGAGTGGAAGAGAGAGGAAGGATGACTTCAGAAACCATCGCCGAGAGCGGGGCCGTAATAAAGACCGGGCCAAGAAAGCCTCCAAAGTTACTTGAGAGGAACCACTCAGGGTTCACAGGTACGGCCTCAGCAGGTACCAGTCAGGTATGAGTGGTGCTGTATGGGACAAACTCGAGCCTATGTACATACGAGTGACCAACTATATCAGTACTCTTCACTGTTTAATATTTTTACTATACTATGAGTGATACGTACTCAAGCGCCCAAGGGGCATTAGAGTCATGTACTATTGATGTATGTCTACTTGAGGTTGGGGGAATTCAAAAGGGAGCGGTGACGGGAGAACAAGCCTTATTCTGTGAGTAGGATCAGTACTAGCAGTCCTTGATTCTTGGACACAGAGTACTTGACAAGTACACCGGCAGCAGTCATGTACTTCATACTGCAGGTACCTAGCACCACCACCACCACTATTACTACTACTAAGTATGAAGTACCACCATCAGTCAGTCATTCTCCAACAAGACGTGACCTGGTCATTTTCCTGACCGTGCTGACTTTAGTCCACAAAGAGGATGGATGACTTGATCACAATGTGCAAATTGACTCTGTGACCAGTGCAGTGTGAATATAGGATATCCTGATTTCACGGGATGGACAGTTTCTTGATATGCAATAATATGTTTAGTTTTTTTTTGTCGTTGTTGTTTTTTGGGGGTCAGAGGCCTGGAATCGTTGAGACCCGCTCCAAGTGGAGAAGACCAATTCCGTTGAGGCAGCCGGACTCCTCCTGCGGGGGGAAAAGCCTGAACCAGTCACGTTGATGGACACGTTCCAGGAGTGGTGGATGCTCGAGGGTAGAGGATCCTTCCTGGTATGTTCTGAGTCGCTGGAGAGACAGAGATCGGTAGGAGATCTTGGGAATCTGATAAAGTATATAATTAGTAGAGTATGAAATACGAGGGGTCAATACGGTGAGAAGGTATATACTCGATTCCCCTCCACGGCAACCAAACATGCTCATGTGAATCTACAGTAGTATGGATCAGGATCGGTTTCATCGACTGGACCCTCCTCGCGGATGTCGGTGAGACAGTCAATCTAGGTAATGGGTGAGAAAGGAGTAGAGTGATAATTAAAAGTGCTCCGTGATAGCTGCGACTTGTTTTAATCCCTTTCAGTGCTCCGACCCGACCCTACTGCAGAATAGCCCAGCCCTCGCATCGGTTCTGCAAACGTGGTTAGAATATTTATTTAGAGTGAGAAAAATACCTTTGATTGCCTGCCTGGCACCTAAGTTCAAGCTACCACCAACTTACCTCTAATTGGAACAGGTACGGTAGTACCCAATCCTCGAATCCACGTGGAAGTATGTGATTTTTACATTTAACCTGAAGTACGATCATGACAGATCCTAGGTACACATGACGTACATTATGGTCAGCCGTGTCAGCTCCGTGTCCAAATTAGCGAAAAGTCCTGCGATGGAAAGAGCGGTTCTAGTCCCTATGAGTGATTGTATGCGGTTATTACCATGCATACTTTGCATCATCCGTTATATGTATACTGTCGAATCCGACTCAGTCACAAGGAGTAATGGGAAGCCGTCACGGGGGTATTTTTTTCAAGGCCAATCAGCACTCAAAACGTCATGGGGTGGTAAGTCTTGAGCTGTGATTGGTCATTGAAGTGTCACCTGTAATTCGTTTCTGTTGGAGGAATAACATCGAGCCATCGATAAGGCAACTTTTGGATACTGTTTCAAAAGGTACATACTGAGCTCCTGCTACATAGACTGGTAGTCAACAATTCTGCGGTCCAATTTTCATCATGAATTGGACTGTCAACCTTAAAAAAAACATCCGTGTGAATAAATCTGAAAGGATCCTAGTAGACCCGATGAGAATTCCAAAAGCATCTTCCACGGATCTACCATGTGAAGGATTCCCTGATTGAACGGCATCTTTTTCTCTCTGAAACTTGCCTGTATTAACTCACAAGCTCCTCTCGTGAAAAAAAAAATAGAAAATGAAAGGAGGAACCCAAGAAAAAGCAAGAGAAACAAAAAAAAAAATGAAAAGAGAACCCTTCCCAGCCGGCGCCTGTGTCGTTGCCTCATGATTCTGTCTACAGTCCTCTTCATGGCCCGCAAAACGAATGACTCTCTAAAGAGCCTCACAAATCCAGGGATGAACTCTGCTATCGAAGCAAATCCGCCAGGACCTGCTTGCGCGCCAGGAACTGTAGCCAGGTTCGCACCGCGGGCCCGTAATCGAAACGTCGCCCGGTCGCGTAGTCATCATCTGCTCGCTGCGACTGTTGCTCTTCACGAACACGGGCGCACAATTCCGTCTGCGTCTCACACAGTGCCTGTCGTTGCGTGTCCAGTTGACTTTCCGAGGAGTCTTGGTATGCGATGCGGGTGGCCTCCGGCACCGTCGCAGCATCGAGGACAACTCGGGTCAATCCCAAAGACGCGTCCGGGCCGAGAACGGTTCTTTCAAGGTAAGAAGGGGCGGTTGTGCCCTCCGTCACCGGTGGCAGGTGTGCGTGAATGAGCTCTAGGCTCCTCACGTTCACGGCGAGTTTCTGGACAAGATCGGGCAGGGGATCTCGGACTAACCCCAGGATGGAGAACTCGATATGGTCTTCCTCATAGGCTGCCATGCGTTCGAGCAGGTTGGGACGCACGAGGTCGAGCCAGTCATCTTCAGAGCATTGACCTGCTCATTTGGAGTGAGAAAGAGGATCAAGTACATCGCATTGAATACACACAATGGACGGATGACACGCTCCAAGCAACAGCTGGGAATCGATGGGGTTGATTTGATTCTTACCGATCGATTGCGGCTGTCGTTCCAAGCCGTCAAACTTCCACACTTGGCCCATGACCGGCATGAAAGCAATGAAGTGGAAAGATGAGTCGTCATCGTCGTCGTTCGGGCCGGTGGAAGCCTTCTTACGGGTCCTGGATTCCACGTGAAGTTGAAGATCCGAGTTGAGGATGTCCATCTTGCTGTAAGCACAACAAAGCTGCCCATCAGTAGTCCGCCGGGAGGAGAATAAGCAGAGACAAAGGTGAGTTTACGTACCGGGCAAATGAGTTGTGGACTCGTTTGACAAATTCAAAATTGTTGATGGCATCACCTCGTAACGCGGGTGTGAAGGGCATAGTGAATTCTTTGAAGTGACGGAGATGCTCTCCGAGATCGACATCGGGGATGTTGTTGACAATGTTCAACAAGGCCACACTAGCACAGGCATTGCTAGCAGTCTAGACGTATGTTAGAGAGACACCCACGCCCGTCCTAGTTCGCTCCGTCGACTTGACGGGGCAGCTTCGAATGTGGACTGTACCTGGTTGGCGAACCAAATCCCATCGGGGCAGCTCGCCTCTTGCTTGTGGGCATCATCCTCACGCCAGCGGAAGAGGAAGATCAATCCATAGATCGGTTTGCTAGTACGCCACAGTCTTTAGCTGAGAAGACTCGTAGCATAAAACACAATGACCTTGACATACTTCATAAATGCCATCATTTCCTCGTCTAAGGAGACCACCTCCTGAACTTTGACTCCGCGGACCCCAAATTCACGAAGCATCACGTTGAATAAAGCCTAAGATTGGGCATTGTCAGTCCAATTCCTCCTCATCTGAAGCTCTCCACCGCTTACTGGCTCTGACTCAATCTCACAAAACCCATTCCAACTTTCTTTGTCAGAGAGAGTTGCGGGCTTATAGATCTCCGAGTCACTAAGATCGTCCGACAGGTCGCTTAGACGCCGCCGTTTGCTGCGCGGAGCCATGGTGTCTGCGGAGATCGATCGCACAGAGTTGTAGACCCGAAGCTGTTGTTCCCGAAAGAAATGCTCAGAACGAAAGGAGCCAATCTGGTATGCCTGAGAGCAAGACTTCAAGAGGTGCTAGCCTCCGAAGACGAGATTTAAAAGCCAGGTGAGACGATGATGTCTAGGTGCTTTCTCAAATTGGCTGATCCTTTTAAGCGAATTGGAATGTTTGCTCTCAATATCATCACTTCAACCAGTCATACGCATCGAATACCAGTGTAGCTTCACTTTGAGAAAGATGTCGTCGCATGTGAAATGTGTGTTTTAGTCGAACAAACTACCAGTCAACACAAAGAGAACCAGGGGATCGTTACTTCAGGTAGAATGTATAGCGGCATGTTCGGCGGTGGGCCGAGCTTCAACGCGCTTCCCGCGTCTTTCGGCCGCCGCCAACTTTTCTTCTTCATCGCATCCACATCCACCGGCAGTGACGTGTTGCTCTCACTCAACCTCATTGACGTCCTCAAGCTGCGATACGGTGCAGAATTGGACGGAAAATCTACTGCCCGACCACTTCGCCTGAACTTTGCTCTCCGCCAGCCTCGTGGATACGATAGCTTTCTTTTTCGTGGAGCTTCCAACAACCACAGCATGCCATGAACGGCACTCCCCGCCTTCCGTCTGCTTTCCCCCAGACGCCCACGACGATTCCGAGGAGGAGATTGTTTCAGACTCCCTCACGCTCGCAGCCTCGTGAGCTGCCCGAACCCAGACCAACTCCCAGATCCCCGGCCAAGGTAGCGCAGCCACCGACCAACCCCAACGCAAACGCGCCGCTCGTCCCTGCCGACGTAATCGATGCGCCCACACAACGTCTCTACGTGGTAGCCTTCTACCTGGCCCTCAACGCGTATCGGATCTACGAATCATGGAATGCCTCTGATGAGCTGGACTCGACATGGCTGTTCCTGAAATGGGTGACGTTGGATGGGGTCTTTTTGTTTGGATTGCAAGCTCTGCGCATCCCATGGCTGGAATGGGCTTTTCCGACGACCCTTGCGCTCTTTTTGCTGCATGTCGTCGGGAATATTTTTCTTATGTTTCGAATTCCCGTGAGTCTTTCCCCTCCCGCCTGGCTTGTTCACATTTGCTGGCCTGGTTGTTTGTTTGGGCGGGGGACATTCCTCCACTGACGTCAAAGTAGATCCCCTTGGGCGCGTGGCTCGGTGGAATGGTCAAGGTGGCATACGATCGCGAGCTGTCTATCTCTGAGCGCAAGGTCAAGCCTGGAGACATTATTCACAATGCATCATTGATTCTGGGAAAACAAATTGTTCACATTTTACCTGAAGGGTCAGTCTTCCGTTCAAGTCCGAAGTGTCCTGTGTGGGCAAGTTCACTAAATATTCCTAGGTCTGCCGTGCTCAATCCCGAACGAGAGCCCCTGTGCTTGGACTCGCAGAAGACAAGCGTCTACCTTCCCATTCGAGTGAATCAGACCGACCCCATCTTGATCGAAATTTTGCGCCTCGACCTGCACACGGGTGAAAATGAAACTTTGACGATTCCGGCCAAGCAGCTCAAACAACTCAAGCGCCAAGCTGATAAAAGACATGCCGCCCTGGATCCTGTTCCCCACCGCGACCTGCACTTCCCAGTGCGCAAAACAGGTGTCTATCGCCTACAGCGGGTCGTGGACGAATCACAGTTGGATGTTCGCACGCGGACCTCGGATGCCTTGGTCGTCAGTTGCCCTCACGCGCTGATTAAGAACTCGTACACGGACAAGTGCCGGGGAGAGCTGTCGAATATTCTTCTCGAGGTTGAGGGCACGCCGCCATTGAAGATCAAGTACAGCCGAGAGGTGAACTTCCATGACCGTGGAGTGTCTGTTCAGAACGTGCAGCCTGACAACCTGCGCACTCCATTGCTGAACCAGAAGCAAACGGGTGCGCTTTTCAGCATCAATCAGCCCGATGTCTCTTGGGCTCAAAGTCAGAAGATCAGTGTTCCCTTGAACGAATCTTTGAATGTCCATGGGGATTGGTTCTACGCCATTGAGGAAGTTCATGATGCCCTGGGTAATATCGCTAATTACTCCTCGATTTTTGAAGATGGAGAGCGGCCGTCTACCAAGTCATCTTCCCAGTGGCATCAGTTGGTCATCCACGAGCGTCCACTGGTTTCGTTGGTCGGATGTAACGAGCAGCGTCCTCTCGAGGTCGCCCGTGGGGACAGCGCCAACTTGCCAATCGGGTTCCAAAAGACTGGCAAACCTTATGATCGCGACGGTCCCTTCACTGTGACTTATTCTTTCAATCCCAACAGTGCTGAGCAAAAGGGCAACGGTCCTCAGGACTCCACTACTGTGGTTCTGAAGACTCTTGACCAGCAAACTCCCATCAAGGAACCTGGCTGGTACACACTGACTTCTGTCTCAAGTCATTACTGCCCAGGAGAAGTCATGGAGCCTTCCTCGTGCAACCTTCGCAATCCTCCGGAGCCCGAGCTGTCTATCAAGACTGAGAAGGTTTTCGATCGATGTGCCAATAACGCAGTGGGCCTTCTCGTCGATTTGGACTTGACAGGATCACCGCCTTTCCGGGTCAGATATAGCATCGAGGGTCCGAAGGGAGTGCAGACACAGACGAAGACCGTCGATGGCCTTCGATCCCAGCTTGACTTCACGCCATCAGAGGCCGGTTTCTACAGATACCGCTTCCTGGATGTGGAAGACTCTATCTACTCTCCTCGTTCCCTCAAGGATAAGGTGCCGATTCTCGAGCAGGATGTCAAACCGCCTGCATCGGCCCACTTCCTCGGCTCTCGGGATGTTCGCAAGGCTTGCTTTGGCGAATCGATCTCGGTGGATCTGGCATTCCTGGGAGAGGCTCCATGGACCCTTCAATATGAGCTTGTCCACAATGGGAAGCGAACCAGGTACACGTTGGAATCTGAGACTGATGTTGCCACGATCACCACTGACAAGCTGGTGAGCGGCGGTGAGTATCGCCTTGCGCTTACCAGCGTCAAGGACAAATCCAACTGCAAACGCAATCTCAAGGACAGCATTAAGATCAATGCTCGTTCCAAGCCTCCCCATGTTGCATTTGGCCAGATCGACAAGAAGCGAACTGTTTCTGCGCTGGCAGGATCCCGAATTGAGATTCCTCTGCGTTTCAGTGGCGAAAAGCCTTGGACTATGAAGTACAAGAATGTGGATACGAGCACGTCGCCTTTGACCAAAACCTTTTGGAACGAGAACAGCAATCTCGTGGTCGACCGCGAAGGTCTCTACGAGCTCCTTGAAATTTACGATAATTCCTGCTCCGGATTCGTGGACCAATCTGCCAAGGAGTTCGAAGTTTCCTGGATTCCTCGTCCCAAAATCATCAGCGTGGATGGTTCACCCGTGGTAAAGGGTGAGTATACCAAGCCTGAGGTTTGTCAAGGTGACGACGACAGTTTGGAGCTTCGCTTGTCGGGCAGCCCTCCCTTCAGTCTTCAATATGAGCAACGACGCAAGTCCGAGCGTGGACAGGCGTCTACGCGCGCCAAGACGATCAAAACTGCCCTCAACTCCGCTTCCATGGAAATGGACACTTCCGAGCCGGGTCAATACACCTACAAGTTCTCTGAAGTGGGCGATAATCTCTATGACTATGATCCTAGAAGCAGCGGTCTGGTGGTGACTCAGAAGGTCAACTCGCTGCCATCTGCCAAATTTGATTCTCCTGGCCACATCTATGGCTTCTGCAAGGAAGACGCGACCGGCGAGGAGACGGTACCCATCACACTGGAGGGCGTTCCCCCATTCTCGCTAGAGATCGTCATCAAACATCACTCCAACGCCAAACCAGAGATCGTCACCATTCCCAACATCAACTCCAATCACCACAAACTGGCCCTCCCCCGCCGACACCTTGATTTGGGCCAGCATGTCGTCAGCATTCACAAGGTTCGCGACTCCCGAGGATGTCAAAGGACTACCGAGTTTGATGCCTCATCTGTTCGTGTCGCTGTTTCGGACGTCCCGACGATCATTCCCCTCGAGTCCAAGGTCGACTACTGTGTCGGCGAGCGCTTGTCATTTTCTCTCTCAGGCCATGCACCTTTCGAGGTCTTCTATACCTTCAATGGAGTGCAACGAAAGGCTTCGTCTCCAAACACCAACTTCCGTCGAATTGCCGAACGCCCCGGCCAGTTTACTATTACTGCTGTTGGGGACTCCGCTAGCGGTAAATGCAAGGCGCACAAGGATATCACCAAGGTCATTCACGAGATGCCTAGTGTGCGCATCAGCCAGGGACAAGTGTCTGTGGTCGACATCCATGAGGGTGGAGAGGCCGAACTCAACTTTGAGTTCTGGGGCACACCACCGTTTGAATTCACGTAAGTGTTGTCTTTTCAAGAAATCACGGCAGACTTGCATTCATCCCTGCAGTCTGCCCAACTGAATACCCCATTTTCATTGGCATTTTGCTGACTCTTTGTTTTTCTATTTCTCTCTTTTCAGCTACATTCGCAGCACCAATGCCCGCAGGGGCAAAAAGCCAGAGGTTCTTGATATCAAGCATGACATCTCATATGAGCACAAAAAAGCAATCAAGACCTCCGACGAAGGCACTTATGAGGTCGTTGCTATCAAGGACAAGTACTGTTCGTTCTCGTCCCAGATGCCAACGGGCAAGTCAGATCGGAGCAGTTCATAAATGATCAAGAACAAGAATGCTGGTATGATTTAGGCGTCTGATGTGTGTGCTGATGCTGGGCGCTGGCCTTTTCATTTAACGTTACTTTCATTGTTTTCACAGTTTGCGTTTGACATTTCGATTGTTCCTATGTTTCCTTGATCTGCTTTCTCTGTACTCAATGCGTGTGAAGAAGGGAGGAAAATCGTGTATGGTGGGAAGGGTGTGAGTGCGTCAAGTAGTTTGCATTGCAGCGGCGCTAAGCAGGTAATGTACATTTCGCCAAAGAGATGAATAACATTTTAATCTTTTGAGAGAACTCAAACCACCGTGTTCAAGTTTTATATCCTTTCGTTTCTCTCCTTTCCTTTTGCAATCATGCCAAGGTTCGTCTTTCATAGCTTGCCATCAGATACCTCGATCCTCTCAATGACTCCCTCGCCAAGTCGAGAGATTTCATTCAGAATGGCAGAACGGTTAATGACCACGCTGTCCTGCTTCTCAGACTCGGAAGAGGGTGCTGGAGCGGTTGAGTAAGCGGTCTTTAGATTCCAGGCTCGAGGTTTCAGCATCTGAGGATTCCACAAGCCGGTGACAACCCCACAGCGTTCATCGCCATGGAACAAGAGCATGCTCTGGTGATAGCAAGCTTGCACGTCCCGCACAAATGACTTGATAATGGCCAGTTTTTCTGCACGGCTCTGACTATTGGCCTCGGCGAGATTCTTGTATTTGGACGAAGAAGATGATGCATTGGCGCCACCATCGAGGAGCTTTGGACGAAGATAGAGCACAAAGTCGTATGGAGCAAGAGATGTGCGGAAGAGGTCAGCGATATCTAGTTCGTCGTGCTCCTTGCGTAGCAGGTTCACGGCTGCCTTGGCCAAGGCGGTCATTCGACCGGCGACGACCTTGGAGGGCGACTCATACTGGGTCCATGTCACGCCCTCGGGGTCGAGGTCTGACGCCACGAAAAGGGCGATAGTGTTCATTCCCGGGTCGATGTTCCGCCATGCGGTATATCGAGTTTTGATGGTTTCGGTAAGTTCGGGGTTCAGGTCACCGCTCAGGTCGACGATGAAGGGTTCTTGCTGCCAGTCCCAGCGGGACAGGAAATAGATCGTTCGCAGGAATCCGGTCATAATGCTGGAGGGACATTCCCAAGGGTAGGGCTGAGTGAAAACGCGCGTGGTCAGGAGCTCAATAAGTTCTTCGCTGATCTGAGCGGAGAAGAGATGCGAGGTGAACCAGTACTTGACCAAGCGGATAGTTGGTGAGAGTAGGGGCAGACGAGTGCACAGGCTTCGGAGTGCTTGTGTCAAGCGTGGCTGTTGGACAAAGGTCTTCTTGTATGAGAAGAGCGCGAATGCGGCCTCTTCCCGTTCTCGAGGACTAATAGTCTTGTTCTTGAGCTGACGCTCCAGAAGAGTCTGTTCGCGGTCGTGATGAATTCGAAGGCGGAAGGTGAACCCAGAGGTGTGTGAAATATCCAGGTAGAATGTGTTGAGGACCTTGCTGGACTCATTTTCCATGCCTACGCGACAGAAGGAGGCTGCACCAGCTTCTTGCAGCGAGTCTCCGATCTTGATGAGGAAAGCAGCTTTTGTCATTTGAATGGCAGCAAAGTCGTCAGGCCAGCGCGAGGAGCTTTCGAATTGGAGAACAACATCGGCCGGTTCATTGTCTCCACTGGAGCCTTGAATGCGCAAGGCCGTGTAACGGAGCAATGCGCTGGCGGGAGCCACATGGCGAATCGACAGGGGAACATCCTCCATGCTTCGCAGTGACTGCTCCAGCTCACCGAATGCCTCGTTGATGGACTTGAACGGGGCACTTGAGTACGCAATGACCTCGTCGCCCTCATCGTAAAGCATATCGTCATATTCATCGCCGTGCAGGAAGAAATCGTCCTCCTCGATCTTGAAATGCCGCTGAAGGATGTGAGCCAGGATCTGATGTACGATAGAATCCTCGTCGGATTGATCCGACCAAACTAAACTCTCCACGATACTTCCATCTTTGAACCGACGCAGCTCAGCCTTTTCTCCCCAAAAAGCTCGGAAAGAAGCAGCCTCCTCCTTTTCCTCTGCGGCTGGTCCGTGGTCAACCGTCCGTCCAACATTTTCGCCGTTCAGCATGAGACCCACGGTCAGATCATGGCAAGCCTTTTTGTTGGGAGCCTTAGATTTGACCGGCCACGCATCAGCCGAGCGACTGGTAAGAGAGATGAGGTTGATCCGATCTCCGAGAGCGCGGGACAGCACTTGATGCAAAGTCTTTTGATCGTGCAGGGATCGAAGAGTGTCACCACTGAACGACTTGGGGAAGGTCAACAGACGGTCGAATCTCAAGGCTGGCTCGTCGACTTTGACGATGAACACCTTGTCAAAATTGTCTTCCCGGGATTCGTTCAGCATCTTCAAAGTCACAGTGGCCTCCTGACGGAGGACTGCGTACGACCACGGGGTCATCTTGTAGAGAAGATTAAGCCCTCTCCGGCCATCAAACAAGACGGGACCGCCATCAGGGACAGGCACGTCAGAGGCAAAGAGAATCAGAGGAGTGGTCAAGTCACGGCCGGCCAGGAACTGCAATGTGGCCTTGAAAATCTGATAGCTGCTGTAGGATCGGAGAAGGATAGGCTGCCCCGTCGGACCACCACCTTCAAAGAGAAGCGAGATCAAAGCGCACCATTCAAAGCCCCCAAATCCTCCCTTCTGGAAAGATGTGCTGAACCCACGTTGCTGCAACCACGTTCGTCCAAGAATGCAGGCGTCGCGGAAGGATTCGGACTTCTGAGCAGCGGAGTAGAGGTATTTGTGATAGAGAGATACGGTTGCTTCGGATCGAAGACTAGCATTATAGTATGGTGTCGGCTCGCCGCTCTCTTTGGAATCGGCCGAGGGTCCCTGTCTGACATTGTTCTTCATGGGTAAAGTTTGCTTGACAGGGAAGAAATGAGGGTCAAACGCAGTCATGATACGAATCTGCGGGTGTGAGGGCGCCTTATCGTCCTTTGAGGTGCGAGGCTCCAGCACAATGAGTGGCCGAAGACTGTCTCCATCTTGGAAATTGAACTTGACTTCAAGACCAAGATCGCTGGCTGTTTCTTGAATGCCGGCAGCGATGCAAGCAATGTAATACGCTCTCTTGTGGAAGTAGCGGTAATTGACATAGTCCTTCTCCTGGAAAATCGAGGTAGGCATTGTCACAGCCAAGTCCACAGGACGAGCTTCCGCAGTCTTGGCTCCAGTCCTGAGTCCAACGCTACCCACCACGTTGATATTCGACGGCTTCGCATATGAGACGGTATATTTCACATCCTTGCTTGGGCGTGGTTCGGGCCAAGGCACCACGATTCCGGATGTCGTGCGAAGATCTTTCTCGGCCTCCGCAATTGATTTTGGCGCAATCTCAGACAGGCCCTCAATTGCACTTTTGACCTTGTGCAAAGTGTCCTGGACCTTGGCGATGCGCTTCTCGTAGTTGATTTTCAATCCGCTCACCAATTCGTCCAACTGCAACTTGAAGAAGCCGGACTTGTAGAAGCCACTGGCCATGGCCAGCTCTGCAGTGCGTTCATCCTTGGCTCTCTGTGTCGAGCCGGGCTTAGCAGAGTGATCATTCCTTCGTACAGGGCCAGTGTCAGTGTTCGCGCTAGATTCATTCACGTTGTTCGTCGCTGCGCTGGTAAAGGCTCGAGCCTGGCTCGCAGAGGAACCTTCTGTCGGCGGAGGACTCAATTTCCGCCGCTTGACTGCGTGAGCCGACATATTGGAAGTGCAACGTATATGCCACGCAGTTACAGCTCAGACTCGGGAACAAGCGGGAGCTCTGTGCTGTTTAGAAAGTCCAGCTTGCGATAACCTCGAATTTTCTTGAAAAAAATAATTGCGGCCCCGATAACGAAATCGGCAGAATTGGCCTGGAAGGACCGAAGCGGTCAGACAAGTCCGAGTCAACTGGCGAGTGTGACGGAGAGCCAACCGCCACCCGCGGGACGAACGAGCGCTGAGTCATGAGCGCCGAAGTCGCAATCGCCTTCTCCAATAGTGACGAGGCTGAGAGTTGATTTACTCTTCTTTCCATACAAAAACTTGATCTTGATTGTTGTTTTCAAGCTTCTTGATCCAAATTTACTTCCTATTGAAAAACTCGATATGCTTCAAGCCCTTGGAGGACCTGTGCCCCCTAATACTGATCATGTTCGTCTACCCCAATCTCCCCGCAATGTACCCCTCCATGGGCCACAGTATATCGGAAAATACAGGCAATTGTTTCGAATAAAACTGTGGCCCGTCTCCGATTTGAGTGACAACTGACAAGGCTTTCAAAGGCTGTGAGCGTATCGTTACCAACATGGAGAGCCAATGTGGGTTATGAAGAAGGAGAGGAATGGGTCGTAGGCAAGATGCAATGCGGCTATCCTCGATTCTTCATACATCCCAGCGTTCAAAAACTCGCCCTGGAACTCGTTCGTCGCGTCGGGGATTCCGAATCAGAGACGGCTACCTTGTTTCCGACACTCAAGACTGCACGAATCTGCCACTCGTTCATCGTGTCAAAGGTCTCTCCCGAGGAAGCCAAAGCAGTTCGAATTGTGACTTTTGTACCTTCCCATCAGACGGAGAAAGGGTCGAATACCATCACCTCTTCGCTCGTTGCGGTCATACATAAAAAGGAGTTTGCGTCCATTGCCAAGCAGGTTTGGCAGCATTCCGGCAATGGTATTTCTAGTCGGCGGGGAGAGTTCTGTTACCGCGCGCTACAGGATGGCTTTCTAGTGGAGGAGAAGAAGTCTGAGGCCACGGAGGTTCTATCTCAACGGCCTTGCAAGGGTCCTCGGCGCTACCAGAGCAAGGAATCCGCTAGTGGAGTATCGCGAGGCTCATCTGCATCGACTCCGACGCCAATTGAGAGCACCGCGGGGACAAATGGGGTCGACGATGGTCGCGACTACGCTCAATTTATTGAGGAGCGGTTTGGCCGTAACCTCAGCATCGCCTTGGCTGAACAAGCAAAGTTGGCTGTGAGGAGGCGAATCGCTGGTGTACTGACTGCGGATGTTGAACTGCCCGAGGCGCTCGAAGCAGCGTCGACCGAAGGTCGAGTCTCGGGGATTTCAGAGCAGGACGTCTATCTCTACCCTGCCGGAATGAGCGCCATTTTCAACTCGCATCAGACGCTACTGGCCGCCCGTGGCCCGTTGAAGAGTATTTGTTTCGGCTTTCCCTACACCGATACCTTGAAGATCTTGCAGAAATGGGGACCTGGGTGTCAATTCTACGGCCATGGCTCATCAGAGGATCTGGACGATCTGGAAGCACGACTCAAGAATGGTGAGCGATTCCTGGGCCTGTTCACAGAAGCTCCTGGCAATCCTCTTTTGAAGACACCAGACCTGGTGCGAATTCGACAATTGGCCGACAAGTACGATTTCGCGGTGGTTGTCGATGAAACGATTAGCAACTTCCTCAACATCAACGTTCTGCGATATGCCGATATTGTCGTCAGCAGTTTGACGAAGATTTTCAGTGGTGACAGTAACGTGATGGGTGGCAGTGCGGTGCTGAACCCCCAAGGCTCTTATCACCAGCTTTTGAAGGACACCTTGAACCGCGAATATGAAGATCTGTACTGGGCAGAAGATGCCGTGTTCCTGGAACGTAACAGCCGTGACTTCATCAGCAGAATCGACAAGATCAACGCGAATGCGGAGGGAATCACCGCCATGCTCAAGGAATCTCCGTTGGGTAGGTCGTCCGTCTCGTCGTTCATGATTTTGCACCTCGCTGCGTTCGAAATGCTAACCACCTGGGATTCCACTTGTAGTCAAGGAGGTTTACTATCCCAAGTACAGCCCAACAAGGCCCAATTATGACAAGTTACGCACGCCCAACGGTGGTTACGGTGGTCTCTTCTCGGTCACATTTCACTCCACCGAGCAATCCATTGCCTTCTACGATACGCTCGAGGTTTTCAAGGGGCCCAGCCTCGGCACCAATTTCACCCTCTGGTAAAAATCTCCCCCCTCTCTCTGGAGAGACAGAGTTGGGCTGGCCAAAAAGTGTTAACACGAATGTACTGCAGTTCTCCCTATGTCGTTCTCGCTCATTATCTCGAACTTGACTGGGTACGTTCCACCACCTCTGAGTGCAGCTCTTTTCCCCATGTCATTTTGTGCTCCGAGTCGAATGCGCTGACCTCCGTACGATGTTCGTAGGTGAAAACATACAATGTCGACCCGGACTTGGTCAGAATAAGTGTTGGGCTCGAAGAACTCCCCGACCTGCGACGTCGTTTCCAAAGGGCGTTGGAGGCGGTTGAAAAGGTGAAAGACGCCTAGAACCCATAATGAGCCCACGATATCCCCTACATCTTCAACAATCCTCTACATGCTCAACCTTGCGAGATCCTGCTCTCAGGCCTCTTACCATGATTCAGCGCGCTACATTCATAGACACATACGATCGGTATTGGTGCAGGCACAACGGCCTGCTACGTTTCAAAAGGGTATATACAACAAGAAAAGATAGTATGAATGATCAAGAAACACCACAAACTCCCAGATTCAGCATAATCAAGGATATCCAGCTCCATAGATTCGGGTAAGAAAAGGTCATAAAAACTGAGCAGGCTGGGGTCATAAGAATAGATTACTTGGTCTCGTGGTTGAAAATCTTGAGCCCCTACCATCTCATGGCTCGGCGATTGAAGAGACTGCATACGAGAAAGAAACCAAAAATGCCCCCTCAATCAAGTAATTCGAGTGACAATGTAAAAGTGCGGCCAAACGCATTGTGTCATACTCGACGAGGCATTCACAGGTGGCGGTCGGGAGTCTCTTCATCGCCGATGTGAGTGCTTGCGTGAGTAGCAAACCCACTGAGATCACCGCTACCAGTACGTCGTAAAGCCTGGCGCATGGTTTCGACCTGGAGTTCTCCGCCAAAGTTGGATGAAACTGGACTTTGGGCCATGGGAAGTGGACTTCCGGGTCCTCGACTTCCATTGTTGGACGTAATCTCCATTCCCTTGAATGAGGCGGCAATACTGGTTGGAGGAGATGTGCCCAATCCATGCGAGGAAGCCGGTGATCGTAAGGGGGATGGAGAGCGAGCAGCGGCAAATGAGTGGCCAGGGCCGCCTCCCAGGGAGGACTCACGATTGTACAGCAGATCGCCATTCTCAGCATGCTCCGCATTGACAACGTCAGCAAAAGAAATGAAGCTCAAGCGTCGAACGTCGGTAGAGTCCACCGTTGGATGAATGGATGAGGCTTCATCGGTCTCGAAGGAGTGGAACCCCGATTGATCGATATGGCCAGAAGAAGCCAAGGACTGATCCGCTGTTGATGAGCTGGTCATGGCTGCTGCCGCGGGCTGGTGAATACTGTGAGTCACGATTTCCACAGAGTCCGGGTCCAGATGTTCATCGGTAATCGCAGCAGAGGATGCCTCGAGCACTGGTGGGATGTAATTTTCGGTGCGGATGTGTGCGGGAATCGAGGGAGATGCCTGCGAAGGGAGCATGTCCTCTTGGACACTCCGCTCAAAAATCTGAGAGGCGGGCGAATGCAAGCGAGGCACTTGCGACGCCGCACTCGGAGATGATGGCTGTCGGTAGGCATACATCTGCCGATCTGAGAGGCTTGGTGATCGTAGAGCTTCGGACGAGCCACCAGGTGATGTTGGTGAGGCAGGCCCGCTTACTGGAGCGCAAGTTCCCAAAAACGCATTTTCGTTTTGGCGATCACGACCACGATCCTCTTGTCGGGCATGTGGCCACGCCAGGTTGGCGGGTTTGGGAGCTCGCACATTGGTAGTGGGCACTCCGACCAGCGGATTGGCTTTGCCTGTCGAATGCTCAAGGGGAACAGCTGGCTGCGCAGAGGACGACATGGCGATGGTTCCTTCCGGTGAGAGGTCTTTCGAGGCGACGAGTAAATTTCCAGCTTCAGCCATGGTGATGTGAGACGTGAAAGAGCCAGCAGATGTTGATCGTCTCTGGCGATTGAACGAGGAGAAACTGTGGAAACCGTTGCCCAAAAGATCTAGGACACTACGGCCATGGCCCAGCTATTCCTTGCAAGTTATTGACGGCCTCTTCAGTAGGGAATGAGATGGGCCGATCGCGATAAGCGGGATTGGATGTTTCAAACAGAATAAGGAGAAGGATTGAGTCCTTCATTTCACTTTTGACCACAAGACAATGATGACATGCGCCGATCCATGTGATCCAACTGGTGGGCGGGGCGCATGTTGTGACAGGGTACGATACCGGAACGCGCCCCGCTTGGAACTGACAGGCAGCCTATTGTTGGCTCGGTATTGAAACCTATTGATTACATTACCTGGCACCCCGTCAGCTACTCTGAACTCAAACTTCGGCCTGTCGTTGGGTGCCTGATCAGGCCCAGATCACGGGACCTGCATCTTCGGGAAAAAGTTCAGGCTCGACACGTCTAGTCAAGCCCTCCTCGACTGGTCAACACGGTCCGATAATCGACTCCCATACGCCCTCTTTAGTCAGTACGTATCAAGCTTGAATACCGCCCACCTGTGTACTCAGACTCACCGAGTATCACTGCAGTCTATCTGGCGGACACTTTCCAGCATGGCCACCTCAATTGCGGCTTCTAAGCGGCCCTTGGTCCACTTGCCCTTCCTTCTCCCATCATGGTCCGACTCCCTTGCTGTGGGATCTCGACGATATCAATCCTCATATCGACGAACAAAGCAACGTCTTCGCGTCAAGCCAGATGCCTCCTTCGGCTCTACGCATCAAGGACGCGATCAAATCATCTACAACCCGCCCTCCAGTGCTCCCTCTGTCTATCATACCCCCAGCAAGTTCCTGCCCCCCAACGATGCCCGCAGGTCGATGCGCATCGAAGACTCCACAACATCGGGCGCCACAACTGCCGTTGAACAGCTCCCCAACGTCTACCGCAGTGACCCCGAGCGAAAGTACCACTTGACCCCTAAAGACGTTGAGGAAATCCGCAGCCTCCGATTGAGTGACCCGATGACCTGGAGTCGACACAAATTGGCCAAGCGATTTGAATGCTCTCCTCTTTTCATTGCCTTGGTCTGCGAGGCAAGCCCAGAGAAGAAGCAAATTCAAAGACAGGTGTTGGAGGCGGTGCAATCACAATGGGGACCCAAGCGGCGGATGGCCCGAGAGGATCGGAAGTTGCGCCGGGAGGCATGGGGGCGCGACGAGTGATCTCGACCATCTCGCGTGTCTGGTCCGGTTTCATGCTGGCCCAGGGAGCCAATTGGAACTTGTCTACCTTGCCTCGGTGTCCGCCTAGCTGGATGTATCCAAGGCCTCGTTCTGCGGCTGCGCAGCCGTTCATGGCCTGCTGTCTCGTGTATCAACGACTTGTATTCTAAAATGTTAGCTTTGTTTTTGGTCTTTGCTTCTGTACCCTTGACTCATATATATTCATATCACGTGATTCTTTGGACACTCCACCTGTGCAATTCCTCGAGACTTGGATTGGGGCTCCTTTGGGTGCTGGTTGTAATCAGTAGGGGACTATTGGATCTCATCGTTAGGTGTTGGTGTGTGGCCTTGCCCGTCTCCGCTGACAGTCAATCCAAGGCAAATCCTCCACTTACACAAGGTAGGGGCAGGTACGTAGTGATGGGAGCAAATAGATATTGATGAGCGATTCACGGTAGTATGTGCGACTATTATGTTTTCCATTTTACTCCAGGCTGGCAAACACGCCATCGTGAGCAAATAAGTTTATTCTTTCGGGCACGATCACAGCAGCAATAGTATGATCCTCGTTGTCTACCGCCTATGAATTGGGACTTAGCTGCGCTGGCCAGACGACATCGGACGGGTGTACATCGAGTACTAAGGTGTCGCAGCTGATGGTCTCCAGGGTCTGATTCCTCTCTGTTTTGACCACCCTATTAAAACTCAAAAATTGAGCTGCCTTTGGTAAACTTCATTTTTGCCCCTCCACAGCTTTCTCTCTTTCGTTGTCTGCCGACGTAGGTAAGCATGACCGGACATGCCTCGGACTCGTGTAGCACGGCTGTCCGGGCACATTGATTTTGTGAAGGTGGATGCACAGAGTCATGTTTGCATATGTCTAAGCCTCCGTCTAACAATATGACTAGTACTAGGTAGAAAGTCAATACGTCTGCGCGAGTGGCCAGTGCAGGAATATTCTGGCTACTTAATCCAGATGCTGAAGGTACTCATTTTGACTGGTCGAAACCGTCAGAGTGGTCATGCGACACCCCAAGTCATAGCACGAGACACTGAAGGGCTGGCTACTATGGGGTCCATACCTACAGTACATGCTAACGTATATAAATCGATACACCCAGTCCTGATATGGACTCTCTGAAGGGTGCAGATGACAATGTGGAGCAACTCTTGGTCCCTGGATTTCTTGCCATCTATTTCGCGAGGTAGACGCCATTCACTCTCAGTATGGAGCACTGTCCTGCAAGTTCTCCCAGCACTGCTGTGTGGTGGAGTCTCTGTCTAACTCCATCCAGCGGTGGTTCCGCTCCGTAGGCCACACGCCAATCGATAAGGGCCGAGGTGGAAGGCTGCGACCCAAACAAAACCACCCAAAAAAGACTGGACCCAAACTAGGCGGCTACCGGCGGAACTCCAGCGTTGCAGAGCTAAAAGTATTAATTACGTGAAAAAAGATACCTCGACGGTGCGACTGGAGAGGTACACCGTTCTGCAAATGCTGCCCCTCTTTCCCCTCCGCTTCCCCTCGCTCGCAAGATCTGGTCAATCTTACCTCTCCAAGTTTCGTCCGTCTGCTCGTCCCCTCATCCCTCGTCGCTTCTACTACGGACATATCAGTGATACCAAGATGGCGCCTCAGCTGGAGCCCTTTTTCAAGCAGTATGTGCTTCTCCTTCTCAGAGGACCCGCACTGCGCGGGAGCCGACGAAACAGAAAAAAAATTCAGCCCGGATCTGACACGCGTGCGTTTGTAGGGTCGATACCTCGTCCGAGCATTTCATTGACCGTAGGTTTGACGATGTTGATTCGCTTCAGGTCTTCTTGGGGACTGGGACTGCCGGTCATGCACAGAAGATCAACAATAGCCTAGAGCACCTTGTTAATAGCTCGTTTGGTTAGGTCTGCGCAAGGCGGTTGCCATTCCTTCCATCTCCGCTCAGGATGAGAACCGCAAGGATGTGTTCCGCGTGAGTGCTGTCTCCACTTCAACGTGGTCGAAGCACGACGAGGCTAATCGATGCAGATGGCTCAATTCCTGGCCGACGAACTGACCGCGCTGGGTGCGGAGGTCGAGCAACGGCCGCTGGGCAAGCAGCCCGGCAAGGAGCACCTCGACCTTCCTCCTGTGGTGGTTGCCCGCTACGGTAACGACAAGAACAAGAAGACGATCCTGGTGTACGGCCACTACGATGTGCAACCCGCTCAGAAGGAGGATGGCTGGGCCACCGAGCCCTTTGAGCTGACTATCGACGACAAGGGCCGCATGTATGGCCGTGGATCCACCGATGATAAGGGTCCCGTTCTGGGCTGGATCAATGTCATTGAGGCTCACCGCAAGGCTGGCGTCGACCTGCCCGTCAACCTGCTCTGCTGCTTTGAGGGTATGGAGGAGTACGGTTCCGAGGGACTGGATGACTTCATCAACGCCGAAGCGAAGAAGTACTTCAAGGACACCGATGCGGTCTGCATCTCCGATAACTACTGGCTCGGCACCGAGAAGCCCTGTCTGACTTACGGTCTCCGTGGGTGCAACTACTACTCCATCAGTGTGTCCGGCCCCGCCCAGGACCTGCACAGTGGTGTCTTCGGTGGCTCTGCCCACGAGCCCATGACTGATCTGGTCACCGTGATGTCCAAGTTGGTCGACCCTCAAGGCAACATCCTGATCCCAGGTCTGATGGATCTGGTCGCTCCCGTGACCGAGGAGGAGAAGGCCCTGTACCCCAACATTAGCTACACCATGGACGACCTCCACGAGTCTCTGGGCAGTGAGACGGGTATTCACCCTAACAAAGAGCGCACTCTGATGGCCCGCTGGCGTTTCCCCTCTTTGTCCCTTCACGGTATCGAGGGTGCTTACTCTGCTCCCGGTGCCAAGACTGTCATTCCTGCCAAGGTGATTGGCAAGTTCTCTATTCGCACTGTGCCCAACATGGAGAGTGAGGATGTCAACAAGTTGGTCTTTGACTACGTCAAGGCCGAGTTTGCCAAGCTCAACAGCAAGAACAAGCTGGATGTCTCGCTGCAGCACGACGGCAAGTGGTGGGTTGCCAGCCCCAAGCACTGGAATTTCAGTGCCGCCAGCAAGGCCGTCGAGCAAGTGTTTGGTGTTGAGCCGGATATGACCCGCGAGGGTGGCAGGTATGATTCAATTTTTTTTTCTCCTCTTTTTCTCTGAACATCACTCCCCAAACGTGACACTGACCTTGAACACAACAGTATCCCGGTCACCTTGACTTTCGAGCAGGCTACCGGCAAGAACGTTCTGCTGCTGCCCATGGGTAGCTCTACCGATGCTGCCCATTCGGCCAATGAGAAGCTCGACCGCAGGAACTACATCGAGGGTACCAAGTTGCTTGGCGCTTACCTGCACTACGTTGCTGAGGAGCCTATGACCGAGTAGACGAGTACCTTTCTTGTCCAAAAATTATGGAAAGCGATGTACGCATCTATATGACCGAGTCGACTAGAGCGTGAACTCATGACCTATTCGCGCCTTATTTGATCAAGAAATGTTCTATTAGCCAAGAGAAATATGAAAACAGGGTTCCACTTGTAAACTTGAACAGATTCCAACTCTCTGCATTATTTGTTGGAAAAAGTACACGAAAGCTACTAAGCTTCCAATGCCGATACAGAGTATTGGATTGAGCTGCATACATAATAATGGTGTAGTGACTTCCAAGGTTCGATGCGGGGAGAGGTCATCACAGTGCTTCATCATTATGAACAAAGAGTGTACAGCTGCAGGATACGTACTGTACATTATCTCTTCCTTTGTTCCTACATTAGGCATGTACCACTTTGGCAGGTCGTAGCTTCGATTGGACCTATCATGATGATCAGTACTGCTTACTCACCAGATGCCCCATGCTGGACCGCCCACCCGCCGTTCGACGCGAAAGTACGCGCCGACGCGACAGCTAAACCTCTTTGTTCGAATTGGTCCACGAGGCCTTCCGGAGCGCAAGGTAGATATCGCTATGCGCTACAGTCACTCTCCCTTGGAGTGAGGTCCAAAAGAAATGCCGTCTTTGAAACGAGTATCAGAATTCTCGGAGTCTGAGGCTCAGAGCGACGCGGACTCTGATATTCCCGCATCCTCGGACCCCGCCTCGTACTCAGTATGTCCGCTCAACTGGAACTGTAATTTCGAACTTGCTTTGACTGATTTGAGGAAAAGAGAAAACGGGCGCGTGCATCTCCGTTTCCTACGTCTGATGCGACAGCGACTAGCATCCCTAGTTCTCCTTCCTCTACCCGCTCTTCGTCCCGCGACGATGCACTCCCTGAAGACGAAGACGAAGACGAAGAAGACCTTGAGCTTCGCCAGACCCAGATCATTCAAGAAAAGTATGCGCAGCAGGTCGATGAGGCGAATGTGCCTGCGGAGCACGGCATCTTGGAGCGCGTCGAATGCTTCAACTTTATGTGTCATAACCACTTTTCCGTTGAGCTGGGCCCGTTGATCAACTTCATCGTCGGCAAGAATGGCAGTGGGAAAAGTGCCATTTTAACCGCAATTACACTTTGTCTAGGAGGGAAGGCTTCGGCTACCAATCGTGGCCAGAATCTCAAGAGCTTTATCAAGGAAGGCAAGGAGAATGCTTCCATCATCGTCCGGATCAAGAATCAAGGTGATGGCGCCTACATGCCAGATGATTATGGGAAGTCGATTATTGTCGAGCGACATTTCACAAGGAGTGGATCAAGTGGCTTCAAGATTAAAAGCGAACAAGGACGCATCATCTCGACACGGAAAGCCGAACTGGATGCAATCACCGACTACTTCTCTCTACAAATCGACAACCCAATGAATGTTCTATCGCAAGATATGGCCCGCCAGTTTCTCAGTTCGTCTAGCCCAGCAGAAAAGTACAAATTCTTCGTTAAGGGTGTTCAACTCGAGCAATTGGATCAGGACTATCGCTTGATCGAGGAATGTGTCGACCAGACTGAGGAGAAGCTGAGATCCCAGGCATCGAATCTTCATTTCCTGGAACTTCAGAGGAATCAGGCAAGAAGGAACTTGGAGCTTTCCGACCAACAAGACACCCTCAGAGAGCGCATCAGAAAGTATCGGAACCAGATGGTCTGGGCCGAGGTTGAGGAACAAGAGCGGGTCAGTACACTCTCCCTGTCATTCACACGGAAATGCGAAACTCATCACCTCGAAACAGATCAGGGACTCTCTTGCAAATGAAGTTGCGAAGGCAGACGAAGTGATTGGGCTCGCCGAGGCTGAGCTTGGACAATTCGACAATGCTCTCCAAGCCGTCGATATCGAGATGGAGACGGCCACTGAGCTCCTCAACCGCGCAGGCCGTGCAGTAGAGGATCGTCAACGGGACAGAGAAGTGGTTGTTGAGGAGAAGAAAGCACTGACAGGCGAGACAAATAATGTTCTTGTATGCACACGGATTGCGCTCGTGAGATCGTTGAATGACAACGTTGCTAACTGATCACAGGCAGAGGAACGTGCGATGAAAATGGCAGTCGATAGTGCAGTCGCAGCGCTAGAAGAAGCCGAGAGAAAAATCAAGGATGAGGAACACCGCCTGACCGAAGTCAGCAATGGAGGCTTTGCTCGAAAACAGGAGGAGTGTGAACAAGCCCAGGCTCAAGCTGCTGCTGCGCGGAACGAATATGAGACATTTGACAAAGGTCAATCTCCGCTGCGTGAAGCTATCGGCGACGCCGAGGCTAAAGCAGAAGCTGCTAAGACCCAGCTCAAGATCAAGGCTCAAGACTTCAATCAAGCCAAGAATCGGTTGCAGGAGCTCAAGAGAGACAATGCTCAGGCGAAATACGGTTTCCCTGACAAGTTGCCATCGCTTCTCAGGGCGATTGCGCAAGAACGATCATTTGGAGCTCAACCAGTTGGGCCAGTTGGAAATTATGTCACTTTACTCAAGCCAAAGTGGGCCTCGATTATTGAGAATGCCCTTGGTCCGAGTCTCAACAGCTTTGTGGTGGAGAGCCATCGGGATCAAAAGACTCTGAGCAACATCATGAGACGCGTTGGATGGTAAGGACTTTATTCTGAAATCCCCTGGACCCATTTTTACTTAGAAGATTTCGTGCTAATGATGGCTCCAGTCAATGCCCCATATTAGTCGGAGACAATAAAAATATCGATACGTCTGGTAATGAGCCCGATAGTCAATACGACACAGTTTTGAGAGTTCTGCAGGTACGTCCAAATCTCAAGGACCCCTTACAAAGGACTTTCCTCAACCTCTTTCTTTAGATTGAGAACGATTCAATTCGAGGTCACCTCATTGTCAAGCATGCGATTGAAAAAATGCTTTTGGTCGAAAATATCGAGGAGGCATCGTCACTGATGTTTGATGGGCCAAGATTGAGGAATGTTTTACGCTGCTTCAGCATTGATTCGCGGGACCAAAGGCGAGGAGTTCACCTTTCCTACAACAGGGAAGGTGCTCCCAGCCAGTCACCCGTGCAGGCATTCAAGGGCTATCCCCGCATGAAGTCCGATGTCGCTTCACAGACTCGGTATGTTGGATGTCTGTCCTTTCTTTCAACCCCCTACCAAAAATACTTACCTTTATCGGCACGTAGTCACCAGGAAGAAGTTGTTCAGCATATCAAACGCGAACTAGACGTTCTCCAACGAGAGTGTGATGCGGCAGTCGCCCACTTGCACACTTGCCAGCGGGATTTGTCAAACCATCGACGAGAGACTGAACGACTCAAAGTGAAAATGCAGCAACTGGAAGATCGTGCAGAAGCACTCAAGGATGCTCTTGAAAATTCAGCGGATGGCCAGCTAGATGCGCTAATCAGTATTCGTGATGCAGCACAGACTGACCTTGAACATAATCAAAGCATGTTTGAAGAAGGCCGTCGTGTGAAGAATGAGAAAATGAATCAGCTAAAGGTCAAACGACGAGAGGAGAAGGAGATCGACGAACAATTGGCACAGTTGCAAAACAATCTCTCGATTGCCCGACAGGAACAAAGAAGGGTCGATGATAAGCGCCATCAGATCATCAGCAACAAGAATGTTGCTGTCTCGCGCATCGATGACAACAAGAGGAGTCGAGATCGAATCCGAGAAAAGTGTGTTCAAGTCGAGGCTCGTATTGTCGAGACCATTGAGAAGGCCAGCATGGTCACTTCCCGAGTTCCAATTGATGAAGGCGAGACCCTGAGCAGTCTCGACAAGAAGTTGGACAAGTTGAAGACCGATCTCGAACAACACAACAGAAGGTATGTGTGATCGCGAAGAATAATTGACAAATTTCCTGCTCACTGAGTATACCAGATTGGGTGCTTCTCGAGAGGAGATTGCAATACAAGCCTCTGCAGCGGAAGCCAAGTATCAGCTTGCATTGAAACAAGTGGAGGAGGCGACGGCACTTGCACAGGTATGTCACACATCGTGCTCAGCTTTTTGTCGCTGGCCTCCCTCGACGATAGATGGATCTCTAACTTCAAGCAGATTTTCAAAGATACCTTGACAAATCGCAAGAAGCGATGGGAGATTTTCAGATCTCATATCTCCTCTCGCGCCAAGGCCCAATTCACCTACTTGCTGAGTGAGCGTAGCTTCCGAGGTCGACTCCTTACAAACCATCAAGACAGGCTACTCGATCTCCAGGCAAGTGCCAGACGCCATCTTCAATTTCATACCTTGAGCTCAATTCTAACAATCCACTTTGAACATTTAGGTCGAGCCGGACATTACCAAATCCAGCGAAACCGGCCGCGGAGCCAAGACTCTTTCCGGTGGAGAGAAGTCTTTCTCGCAAATTTGCCTCCTTCTTGCCCTCTGGGAGGCCATGGGATCGCCCATTCGTTGTCTTGACGAGTTGTAAGTTGCATCGCCGTCCAAGAAGCCAAGTTTGACCCCTACTAACCCATCCTCCAGCGATGTGTACATGGACCACATCAACAGAAAAATGGCCATTGACATGCTCGTAAGTCTACCAAACTGTATTGGATCTCTTGAATATATTTCAAGCTGACTTGCCAATCTAGATGATTGCTGCGCGACGATCAATTGGCCGCCAGTTCATATTGATCACCCCAGGTACCAAGACTGATATCACTCTTGCTCCAGATGTTCGAGTCAAGGAGTTGGCCGAGCCCGAGCGCGGTCAAACAACCTTGCCTTTTTAAAGGCCGAATTGAGCTCTGGACTCCAAAGACACGGCTTGAACATGCATGCATATGGATCGTGGATGGGTCTAGCATATCTCCTACGGCGTATCTTGATTCTTTCGAACAGCTCAATACCCCAATCAAATGGCTTGTTTCAATCTATCACTCCTCGTGTTTCTTTCGCGTCACTTCCTCGTAACTCTCACCCGATTGGATCGGAATTCTGGTTGGCTTTCTCCCTTTCTTCCGTAAAGGCGATACACTCAATAATGCACAGCTTGTCATCTTAACGATTTTTCTATCGAGGCATTTTCGAAAGTTTCATCGGCACTGTGCTCTCTGGTTTCATCAATGTACCCCTGCTTACGGGAACGACTTATATTCATTTTGCAAGATGTAACGGGCATACCTCCATTCCTGGTTTCTGACCAGGACCACACACCTTCGACACTCTTATTGTATCAATATTACTTCCGCGTCTCTGAAACGACTCTTTTCTCTACTTCACCCGTCGAGCAAGTACTCCTGGTACATAGAAATGATTGCTAGTCAATATTTTTGCCACACAAGCGTTCTTTTCACGTCACCAAGGCTTTATTTTCACATGACTTTAGCGTTGTTTATCCGGCGTGATGTCATGTTAATTTCAATGGTTAGGCAAGACTTCTTGTTAATGAAACGATTAATATTCGACATCCTTATTATCTAAGCGCTACTTTCACGTCACCGAGATATGAGTTTCGCTTTACTTTGGTGTTACTTAACTGATACTATGGTATTTAATGTCTTATGTAACCGTTCGAGCGAGTGTATATTCTATTAAAAATGATAGATTCTTGACATTTTTGTCATTAAGCGTTGCATTCGCGTCACCTAGGTCTTGATTTCACGTCACTTTGCCGTTCCTTGATCAATACTATGTCGTTTAAACAACCTTCGAGTGAAAGATTCTGTTAGTAAAAACAATAGATACTCGACATCTTTGTCTGTAAGCGTTACTTTCACATTACCAAATCATTACTTTCGCGTTTCTTTCACGTTACTTGATCGACACAATGTTGTTTTATCTGACTCGTCGAGCGAGAATTCCTGCGAGCAAAAACGATTGATATATGACTTTCTTGTCAATTAAGCGTTAGTTTTGCGTCATCTAGACTTTAGTTACACGTTACTTTGGCGTTATTTATTCGACACTATGTTGTTTTATCCAACACGTCGAGCGAAATTTCCTGTTGGTAAAAACGATATCTCATGCTAAGTTGCTAACTGTGTCTAAGGGACGGTGGGCACACGAGTAAAGCCGCTACAACGAGAACCAGGATCAGACCGATGTCATGTGATCACGGCGGGACCATGAGCGAAGACCGCCCACGCAAGTCTTTTGGCTCCTGTGAATCCCTTCACTTTGCTTGAACTCCATCTATCTCACCTGATTCTACGTTTCCCTCAAGCCTGTTCCCTAACAGAAGTGCGTTCAATTTTTTTTTCTTCAACCGCAACTTCTTCGGGCATCCACTGGCACCAACACTCCACCATTCTCGCTGATTCTCCCTGAACCGCTTCGGTCTGGAATCCGAACATCTTTACTCATCCTCCAAATCCTTTGATCCTCATTTTCTCAGATATCCAAAGAGCTTGCGCCTACCTTACCTCTTCTGACTCCTGATCAAATCCACTGCGCCTTGTCGACCTCCACTTAACTTGCTGGTGAATTGAAAGACCTGCTGCTCATACCGAACCCACTCGGACCAACACTCAAGCCCCGCACCGCTTTGGTTTCCTTGATACTCCGAAGACCATCTTCTCTTTCTTCCTTAACTTCTCCCCACACACAATCATCATCATGGCTGACGCCCTCGCCTCACAACTTCAAAACACCACTCTTGGGTAAATCTTCACGTCACTCTTAGTGCTGTGTTGAAGATAAGGAGCTCACAAATTCACGTTAGCAGGGACGGCAAACCAGAAGCCAGACTTCAGGACACACTTAAGCTGCCCCCCAAAGATGCTCGACCCCAGACTGAGGTTGGTTGATACGAGATTCACATGCTGTTCACGCATCCGTGACTGACTATATGCGCAGGATGTCACGGCCACCAAAGGCCTTGAGTTTGAAGACTTCTACATCAAGCGGGAACTCATGATGGGAATCTTTGAGGCTGGGTTTGAAAAGCCATCTCCCATTCAGGAAGAGACGATACCCGTTGCGCTCACTGGCAGAGATATCCTTGCCCGTGCAAAGAACGGTACCGGCAAGACTGCCGCCTTTGTTATCCCAACCCTTGAACGCATCAACCCGAAAAGCACCAAGACTCAGGCTCTGATCTTGGTCCCGACAAGAGAACTGGCTCTTCAGACTTCGCAGGTGTGCAAGACTCTGGGCAAGCACCTGGGAATCAACGTCATGGTCACTACTGGTGGTACCGGTCTTATGGACGACATTATCCGGTTGAATGATGCTGTTCATATCCTGGTCGGTACACCCGGTCGAGTCCTGGATCTCGCTTCAAAGGGCGTTGCCGACTTGTCCGAGTGCCCTACCTTTGTGATGGATGAGGCCGACAAACTTCTCTCCCCCGAGTTCACTCCCGTCATTGAGCAACTGTTGTCATTCCACCCCAAGGATCGCCAGGTCATGCTCTTCAGTGCCACCTTCCCCCTCATTGTCAAGTCCTTCAAGGACAAGCATATGCGCAACCCGTATGAGATCAACCTTATGGACGAGCTTACCCTGCGTGGTATCACCCAATATTACGCTTTCGTGGAAGAGAAGCAAAAAGTCCACTGCCTCAACACCTTGTTCTCGAAGCTGCAGATCAACCAATCCATCATTTTCTGCAATTCCACCAACCGTGTCGAGCTTCTGGCCAAGAAGATCACTGAACTGGGCTACTCTTGTTTCTACTCGCACGCTCGGATGCTCCAGCAGCACCGCAACCGCGTCTTCCACGACTTCCGCAACGGCGTATGCCGGAACTTGGTCTGCTCCGACTTGCTGACTCGTGGTATCGATATCCAAGCCGTGAACGTGGTGATCAACTTTGACTTCCCTAAGAACGCTGAAACTTATCTCCATCGTATCGGTCGTTCCGGACGATTCGGTCACCTGGGTCTGGCTATCAATTTGATCAACTGGGAGGATCGATTCAACCTGTACAAGATCGAGCAAGAGTTGGGCACTGAAATCCAACCCATCCCCCAAAACATTGACAAGAAGCTCTACGTCTATGATTCTCCCGAGAACATTCCTCGCCCCATTTCCAACCCTGCACAGCCCATGCTCACGGGCTCTCAGCAACCTGGCCACGGTGATCGCCAGCCTCGGCGCCAGCAGCACCATCACCAGAACGGCGGGCACTACTACAACAACAATAACAACAACCGGGGCCGAGGAGGCTCTTTCCGGGGCGGCCGCGGCCAAGGTCCCCGACGTGGCCCACAGCAGCACGACGCCAATAAGGCAACCCTTGCACCGAGTCAGGTTGGCCCGAAGCCCCCGGCGCCAATTTCTTAGTTTGTCCGCGTCTCTCTGAACCAGAGGTCACATCCCAAGACCTCGCCCTTGATCGACGATTCCTTTGCCGAGACTGCTATTTGGTGCCCTGCCCTCCCTCTTAAAAACTGCCTCGTGCATCGCTTCGTTCTCTTCTCTTGTCCGTCTTACTCTTTTTTTTATTCTCTATCTGTTCACATTCTGGATCAGAACCTTTTCTCGCTCAAGGTCGATGATGACCGCTCTGCAATGAGTCGAAGAGTCATCATTACCTCCTTCTCCCTCGTCACAACGCTACGGTGCTGGTGTGATTGATGTATCATAATCTCTTCCCCTCATGTTTCCTCACGGTCTCCATTGAATGACTGGTTCTCTCGAGCTGACTTCAGGGATCATCTCTTCTACTCCGCGGGTTTTTTCGCATGATGCATTTTCCGGTGCTGCGCAGGCTCTGCCGTTCTTGATTTTATCTCATGCAAGGTGTACATAATCTCGTCCACCGCGATGATCAATGCAGGTCAGGCGGCGTTTCCGGAACTTCCTGATTGACCCTTGGCGTTTCTTTGCCGGCGTCGACGGATTGGATATGGAGGTGACCTTTTTTTTGGCTTGGGTTGTTTTTTGGTCCTTTCTTCCTCACCTGCCGCTCATCTGAGACCGACGACTTTTCTTTGCTTGTCTGCGCCCCTTTCAAACCATGACCAACCATCTTCTTGTAACCACTTCACCGGCCTCGCACAGCTCGCTTCGGACTGGGCATTTGATTTTGAAGGGGGCAAGGCTGGGTTCTCCACAAGACTCGATTTCGATATCACACCTGCCATCTCCCTTTCTTTTGGGCCGCACAGGTCTTCTCGTCTCGACATTCTACCATCTCAGATGGCATTCCTCCACACTATTACGGGTGCCTCCCGACGACTACACTACACTACCGTTCCTGGCGCTCACGATAACCCATACCACTATCTTTCCCCAACCCTGAAACAATTCGAAAAACAACACAAAAACAAGAAAAAAAGCCCCTTCTCGGAGGAGCATAAGATGCAAAGGAACTACATAGCATCTTGTGAAATGACAATCCCTCCCTTCGAGACTCTCTTTCGCTAAATCAGTAAAAGTGTAGTGACAATAGACAGATGTATGAATCATCCCAGGCTACATTTTTGCGTTGCTTCAGGCAATCTTCCCGGCTGCATAAGGAGGGAAACATTGACCCAAGCTGATCGATCACAGAGGGCTATTTGATGACGCTGTTGTATTTTTCTTGCCAGAATTGCCTGTTCGGGACAATTGATCTTGAGGTCAAAGGTGAGCGCGTGAAACCCGCGGTGGTCACCGAGGTCGGAGACTCGGTGTCAACAGAGCTGCATCAAGTGGGGCTACGGGCGACCGTAAATGTGATCATCAACGAGGCTCCGAGGTCCATTGACTTGCAACCCATTCAAGTGCTGGATTGGAAAATGGCGACGGCAAGCAGGGACCCCACAGCCAAGGTGAGATATGCATGCGTGCGATTATATTCAACAAGAAATTCTAACCAGATCGGCCAGCCCAGCGCGCTGCGCTCAATCATTGCGGGCTCCACCGCAGGAGCCGTGGAGATTGGTAAGTTGCCCGCATGATGAGTGACTCAAGTGGATGGGCGGATGTTGCGTGCTGACTCTCGACCTCTTGTTCTGTGATATAGCAATCACGTATCCAGCTGAGTGTATGTCTCTGTTGTGCTGCAGTTTCACCACAAAAATTACATTGATCATGAACTAATCGTGTGGGTTTAGTTGCGAAGACGCGGACACAATTGAATCGCCGACTTGCGGAGGGCCAGAAACTCCCGTGGCCGCCATTCGGCAAGCAGTGGTATGCCGGATGTACAACGCTGATTATTGGAAACTCATTGAAGGCTGGCATTCGTATGTCTTTTGTTCTTGCTTTTCCTTTGGCGAGCCTCCTTCCTTTGCAGTTTTATTTTTCCCTTCGAAGAAACGGAATGCTCACATACGCCCGATTGCGTCATTGCAGGTTTCGTTGCGTTCGATGCCATCAAAGCCAGTCTCCAGGATGAGAATGGCAAGATCTCCGGGCCAAGGACGGTTGTTGCTGGATTCGGTGCGGGTGTCACTGAATCTTTGCTTGCGGTCACTCCATTTGAGAGTATCAAGACTCAATTGTGTGTTTTCTTCTCTTCGTGACCGGGGCTCCTCGTGTTGGAGAGGCTTGATATGATGGGTCTGTGTGGAGGTTTCGGAATGAAAAATGACTGACATGGCCGTACTGGGTAGGATCGACGACCGCAAGGCAGCGAAGCCACGTATGAATGGGTTCCTGCACGGCAGCAAGATCATCTTCCAAGAGCGCGGTATTCGGGGCTTCTTCCAGGGTTTCGTGCCAACTACAGCTCGACAGGCTGCCAACTCTGCCACCCGATTCACTAGCTACACGACTATCAAACAGTTAGCAGAGGGCTATGTGGCCCCCGGAGAGAAGCTGGGTACTCTTGCAACCTTTGGTATCGGCGGGTTGGCGGGTATCATCACAGTGTTAGTGCTCTGCTGCGCGCGAAGATGAATTCATGTCATGACAGTGGAAACTAACATAATGACATAGCTATGTGACTCAACCCCTTGACACAGTGAAGACAAGGTATGTACTCGGTCTCAGTTGGCAGCATTGTGGTATACAAGCTTCTAACGTGTCCTTCTTCACTTTTCTCTCTCGCAGAATGCAATCGCTGGAGGCGAGCAAACACTACAAGAACAGTTTCGTCTGTGCGGCGCGTATCTTCAAGGACGAAGGTATCTTGACATTCTGGTCTGGCGCAATGCCCAGATTAGCCCGATTGATTCTGAGCGGTGGAATTGTGTTCACCATGTGCGTTGAGACCTTTCCGTCCTGTTGGAATATCTGGCACAGTTTTTGTCTTGCTAACTCAAAACAGGTACGAGAAGTCGATGGAGTTGATGGACCTGGCAGACCCCGAGCGCAAGTATATCTAGAAATGGGTCATTCACATCCAACGTATGAGGGTAACCCCTTTGTCGTGAATCTAAATGGACCAGGTGCCGATGTCAACAAAACCAAACGCCCATGAAGATGTGTGTCAGTGTGTAAAAGTACATGGTATCGTTTCTTTAGTGTACAATATATAGAACTCGCCGTGCGAAATCTGTCGGTGCTTCTATTTTTTTCAGTCTCTTCTTTGGAACAGGCCCGCGTCGTGTCTCTGCATGCTCGTTCAATTGTTGCTCTTCTTCCCCTTCATCTGCTCCTCCTTGGCCATCTCTTCCGCCAGCATACCTTCTACTTCGCGGTCAGCCATCCATGTGCGCACGCTTTCCATGACAGTCTCTAGGCCATCTCCACCGTCCAGGACGCCATCCAGATTGTGAATGGTGATTCCGCTCCGGTGGTCGGTACAGCGACTTTGTCCAAAGTTGTACGTGCGGATCTTGTCCCCCCGGCCCATGCGCGCCACTCCGCCCATGGCGCCTCGGCGCAGCTGAACCAACTCTTGCTCCCGTGCTTCCTGACGCGCTTCGGCGAGTTTGGCACGAAGCACCTGCCACGCTTTGCGTCGATTCGATTGTTGCGAGCGTTCATCTTGCATCGACACCACGGTGCCCGTGGGGATATGCGTCAATCGGATCGCCGACTCGGTCTTGTTGACGTGTTGACCACCCGCACCACTTGCTCTCATCTTCTCTACTCGCACTTCTTGCGGATCAATGTAGTAATCACTCGTGGGATCTTCGAAATTCAAAGCATTGTCCGTGGCGCTACTGCCACTTTCTGGGAAACTCGGCAGGACCATGACGCTGACGGCACTGGTATGCGTTCGGCCTTTGGTCTCTGTGGCGGGCACCCGCTGGACGCGGTGCACTCCCGACTCGGTCCGGAGGATATCGTAGGCCCCGTCGGCTTCGATCTCGATGACGGCTTCAGTGAGACGGTCCTCGGACGTCCCGTCCTCGACTTCCTGCTTCAGGATCGTAGGGCGCAGACCTTGTCGCGAGCAGAAAGATGTGTACATGCGCATCAACTCAAAGGCGAAGAGGCCCGCCTCGTCGCCTCCCGCTCCCGGCCGGATTTCCACCAGACATGGGAGATCTGCAAAGGGATGCCGAGGGATCAAGGCCTTCTTGAGCCGATCAGAGATGGTCGGCAACGAGTCATGACTGGATTGCAGATCTTCAATCGCCAGAGTCCGTAGTTCTTCGTCGGTTTCGGGCTGTTCCAGGAGGGCTTTGAGTTCGGTGATGGATTCATGGGCGGTATCCCATTCTTGCAGGACTTGCGTGACGGGGGCGATTTCGCCGGCGCGTTTGGCGATCTTGGCATCAAAGGCCTCTGCTAGCTTGAGGGAGAGTTTGGCGTGTTCATCGGCGAGAAGTCGCGCGCGCGTGAGCAGGACTGGTGATAGACCGGAGTCGCCCGCGGCTAGAGAGAGGTGGAATTAGCGGACGATACTTTCTCTTTTTTTTTCTTTCTCCATCTTTCAGGGAAGAGACACATCATCGTATGTGAAGGAGAGTTCAGTCGATTTATAGAAGAATAAAGTTCATACCAGAATGAACAGGTCGTAGAGCCCTGCCCAGACCTGTCCTAGCAGGTCGCCAGAATAATCGACCGCATTGGAGCATTTCTCTTGGATGGAGATGCTTTACAAGAAGACCGATGCGGAGATGATTCTCCAGCAATACGTAGTTGAGCTCTGCTCGGTGGTATGTAATTTACAGTAATTGTGTATGGTAAGTCACTTGTACCTCTCATACATTACATTGCCAAGTGAGGTGTCACATTGACTTGGACTTTCTCAGAGTCCATTTAGTTCTTACACTTGTAATACAATAACGTAAAGGCCACTCCATCGAGCTTCGCTGGTCTTCGACTTGCATTCCATCGCTGACTTGTCCTTTTGAGAGTTTACCCGGACTCGCTGCACTTTATCTTCTGCGTATCTCTTCTGTCTGTACTTCAAGCCTGCACTCTCTTCTTTTTCTTAATCCTGTAGTGAATACCTCTTTGACTTCCTTGTCACACATTTCCCTTCTCGTCTCTCTGGGCGAAACTAAAACAACAAAAAAAGAAGTTGGACTAGATCATGCCGACATCCCTCCATTAAACAAAGCATCGCAAAGCGTCTGTCTTCCTCCACCTGGACATTGGCCTAAAAGATTGACCGGGATCAATTATGCGCATCTCCTTTGAAACCGTCACGGCCGTGCTGGCCTGCCTTTCCACCGGCTCTGCGCTTCAGATCCCCGCCGACACGCCTCTGTCCGAACTGATCGCCTCCGCCAAAGCCCATCTGGCCAAGGGGTCCCCGCGCGATGCCCTCCCTTACTTTGACGCTGCGGTGTCCCGCGATCCGTCCAACTATATCACCCTCTTCCAGCGTGGCGCGGCCTACCTGTCCATTGGCAAGAACAGCCAGGCCTCCGAGGACTTCAACCGGGTGTTGAAACTGAAGCCCGACTTTGAAGGAGCGCTACTGCAGCGCTCACGTCTGCACGCCCGCTCGGCGCAGTGGAAAGAAGCATTGAAGGATCTGGAGAAGGCGGGGAAGAAGAACTCGGCCGAGTACGAGGAGCTGCGCGCCGCACGCGATGCGGCTGGCTTGGCCCTGGCGGCGGAGAAGAAGAAGGACTGGGAGGCGTGTGTGACGCAGGCGGGCGTGGCGATTCTCAAGGCGAATACGGATTTGACATTGCGACAGACTCGCGCGCACTGTCGATTCGAGAGAGGGGAGATCGAAGAAGGCGTGAGCGATTTGGCGCATGTGCTTCAGATCTCGCCCAACTTGGTGGAGCCGCACTTGCAGATGTCGTCCATGTTGTTCTATGCGCTAGGGGATAGCGATCGTGGACTGGCGCAGATTCGCAAGTGTCTGCATACGGATCCTGATGCCAAGGCGTGTAATCGTCTGTACAAGCGTGAGCGACAGCTGGCGAAGGCGCTGGACAAGGTGCGGAGTGCGCTGGAGGCGCGCAAGTTCAGCAATGCGGTCAAGTTGATGGTGGATGACGGGGCGGAACCTGGGTTGATCACCGACGTGAAGAATGATGTTGCTGAGGCGCGAAAGGCTGGTCATATCTATCCGGCGGCGTCAAATCATCTTTACAACTTCTTGCTTGAAAAGACATGTGAGGCTTATCGAGAGGTAAGTTTTGACGCCATTGCAGTCTGTTTTTCTTTTTGATCAATCCCTGGGGATATGTGTAGGAATGATGTGTTGCTAACTTTTACTCCCCCAATAGATGCGCATGGTCAAGAAGGCTGGTCCTTATTGTACCGAAGCTCTCCAAGTTGTACCCCATTCACTTCACGGGCTTCTCTACCAAGCCCAAACACAACTCGACCACGATCAATTCGAAGAGGCGGTTCGCACATTAAGTACCGCCCGTGAGCACCACCCCCAGTCTCAGGAAATCCCGTCTCTTCTCCAAAAGGCCCAGGCCCTTCTCAAGCGATCTAAGCAAAAGGACTACTACAAGGTCCTCGGCGTCAGTCGCGATGCCGACGAACGCACCATCAAGCGGGCCTATCGTCAATTGATGAAACTCCACCACCCAGACAAGGCACATTCGCAAGGAGTCTCCAAAGAAGAGGCCGAAAAGAAGATGGCGGCAATCAACGAGGCGTATGAAGTGCTTTCCGACGGAGAACTACGCACGCGGTACGATAACGGGGACGATCCCAACGATCCTGAGTCCCAACAACAGCGTGGAAACCCCTTCCAGCAGGGCAATCCATTTGGCCATGCTGGTGGACAACAGTACTTCTTCCAACAGGGTGGTCGCCAGTTCAAGTTTGGTGGCGGTGGTGGTGGTTTTGGTGGTGGTGGATTTGGAGGATTCCCCTTCCAGTGACGGAGCTTTTTCTTTTTTTACTCTTTTTACTCTTTCCCATTTCTCCCTCTCTCACGCACTGTCTTGTTTTGTCCTCGTTACCTTTTCTTTTCACTCTGTTCTTTTTTTTCCGTCCATGTGGGAGACGTGCTTATTCCGAGTGTAGAACATATCATGGTGTCTTTTTTTATCAGGCGTATCATTATCGACACCGAAGCTGTCTGTGCAGTCCCTTTGGCGGACTTTGCAGATGAAGCTTTGTACTTTTTTGGGGTTGCAGTCATTTGTTTTTCATCCTATTTATGATTTTTCGTATTCGGTAAGCCCATGCGACGAGAGAGGGATCTTGGCATGCTCCATAAGCCCGTCAATGTCTCCAAGCCGAGCCCATTTCTCCTTCCTACCCTGACCGAGTCTTCTTTTTTTTTCTCATTTTTGTTATCATGTTCCCTCTCCTGACCAATATCCTCTTGCCATGAAACATCCTGTCCCCCTCTAGATGTATACGTATACATGTGTTTCACGTTATCGCGGTGCATCCGTCAACGGCACATAGCTCACCTGAAATACTTTCCTCTTCTGCACCGATCCATCCGCCTTCTTATCCACCACCCAAATGTACTGTCCACCACCACCTATTCCCAAACTACTCAAACTGGTCCCATCCCCCTCCGACTTGGACTCCACGGGGATGAACAATCTGCCCGGTGCTCGCAACTGCTCAATCAGCACGGGGTGCAACTCCTCCGCCGCCGCACCCACGTGAATCGCATCATAGGGCGCCTCAGCCTTCCACCCCAGTCGTCCGTCCGCAGTGATGAACTTGACTTGTCCTGATTGTTGGAGATGCTGGCCCTGCTTGGACTTGTTCATGTTGGATCGGGCGAGCTCGACCAGTTCAGGAATATGGTCGATTCCAATGACTCGGCCCTGCTCCTTCTCCTGCTCCGAGCCTGGACCACTGGTGATCAGATTGGCCAGAACGTGAGTGAGATAGCCCGAGCCTGATCCGATGTCGAGAACGCGGGCGCCCGGGTGGAGATGGTCGATGAGGTACTCGCAGGCGTGTCCGTGCATGTGTGGAGCAGAGATGGTGGCGCCGTGGCCGATGGATTGGGGGGAATCGGAGTATGGGCGGGAGGGTGCGTAGTGGGCTCGATCGACCTATGGTAGGGTCTGTTAGTCCCACTGGGCACTTGAAAAAAAAAAGGAATGGATGGTGAATGGTGATGCTTCATGTTGACATGGAGAGAGAAGGAGTGATGATCATACACCTAGCATGGCCTCTTTGACACGCTGATTTTTGATCAATTCAGCCTTGAAGAGGTTCTCGATGAGTTCGGTGTTGGTGGATCCGGAACAGTACCACGCCATGCTGCTGAAGGTTCGGGATAGACGCTGAGTGGGGATAGATCGGCTGAATTGGAGGTTTCCAGGGAGCATATATATATAGTTGTGTGGTAGTACGTGTGGAAGGGGAATTTCCAGGTGATCCTGGGAGGATATGTGATAGATAGAGAAAGAGAGGATTGCCTCTCCTACGACGATAGTCTTCGTTCAGGTGTAAAAGGCAAAAAAGAGGGAAGTGGGAGGGTGACTTGGACGTGACGCCATCTTTTCGGACAAGCTCTCCACGTGACGGAACTGTCATGATATCCTAGTCGTAAGACACATAAGGTGTCAACCAGAACGTGACTGGTCGCTGCTTGCTAAATCTATTTTGTACACTGTCTTATTGGTAACTTGGTGGTTCGATAGATCCAGATTGGTCCAAGGTAGAGCAAGGACAAAAGACTCGACCGAGTGGACGATAGGGAGTCGACCCACTCTAGTATATGAAACAGAAAGAGGAAATAGACTCACGGTACTCTGTATCTACAGCATCAACACCAGCGCAGTCGACTGCCAATCTGCTACTGTTCATGTACGACAGAAGTACATAACTGTACTCTGTACTTCTGTCTCACATGGAGCTTCCAGCCACCAAGTGGGCCACGGGGGATCATAAGCTGCAAGCTTTGCTCCCATCTATTGGTTCGGAATAAATATCCCCTCACCTCTTTGAAGGTGATGGAGCACGTGCAATCTCCGGCCGGACAAGTGGGAATCAAATCAAACACAGCTTGAGAGCTTCATCCTCTCTCTCTTTCTCTCTTCGATTCGACTAGATGCTTCACGAAGTGTCTCACACTTATTCGCTTGAACATCTGTGGTATTTTCCACTCACTCTGTCTCCCCCATCCTCCATGGCCATCACCACGAATCCCCAATCCCCGGTCGGCCGTCATCATCAACACTCTATGCTCTAAATTGAATTTCCGCCCCGTTTGGGCGATCCGACCCGCTCGCAAGATTTGAATATACACCCCATTCCCGGCAGACCCATTCCTTCATTTCCGGGTCCTCGATTTCCCCCCCCGCCCAAAGGTTCAGGCTCCGGATTCAGGGACCGGCCCCTCCGGTTGAAAGCTAGTCAGCCCAGGGACCAAAAAGACACGCCGAACAAAAGATTCCTTACGGCCGCGTCACGCAAGACTTTACAGAGGGACTGTTCTCGCCATGGCGACCCAGGCGGATCCAGAACTCCGTGCTGAAGTGGATTGTATGATCTTGGACTATCTGGCCTGTCTCGCCATTGAGAGAACTCTCTCCGCGGCAGAGGACTCGACTCGAGGTTCTGCCCAGGGAGACGAGGTCAATTGGATGGTTGAACCTGTGCAAGGTGAGTCGTACAGGAGAACCAAGCTGGAGACAGAAAATAGAGCAGAGAAAGCGAAAAACAGGAAGACGAACACCTTCACCACCACCAGCAGGTTGTCTGGTTGATCCTGCTTGTCCAGTCTCAACACGAATCTGGAACATCTCATCGTTCAAAGCCACTTGTCTAACTCCTCTCTCTCTCTCTCTCTCTCTCTCTCTCTCTCCAGCCTTCAAATCGGCCATGACCACGGCATACCCCGAGACTCTCCTCCCACGCGATCTCGAGATCAAGATCCAAATTTTGAGTATCGCCCATCATTTTTGGAACTATCCCGACCACACGGCGAAATCCTCTTTTCCGCAGGAATCCAATCCAAGCGCAAGCTCTCATCCCACAACTGGAACCAACGATCGTCCGCCACGACCCCACCTTGCCAGTATCGGAATTGACTTTGTAGAAATGTGCTCGGTCGCAGTCTCCAAAGTCTCCCACACACGCTGGTTCGATCTCGGTGGCCGATTCATGCTTCAGGCTCGGATGGAGGAGCATCGCGAGGGTCATGTGCGAACGGCCGCGATCCCATGGTTCTACGCCTGGATGCCCAATAGTCCGGATCTGAGAGAGAAGTGGACGGTGGTGCGGGATCGGTATGCAGCAGAGTTACCACAGTCCCCATCCTCGTCTCTGTCATCATCATCGATGGCATCCTTTCAAGAAAAGGCAAACCCCATGGGAAACGGTACCGAGGAGGCGTGGAGACAAGCCCAGGATAAATTCCCCTTTGTCGAATTCAAGCGCATGGTGATCATGTTTCTAGTCGAGCTGATGATGACGCTTGATCAGCCGATCTTGCTGCAATTGGAGTGTGGCAAGCTGGGCCATTTGACCGTCGCGGAGACGAGCCAGTTGATGGAACGCATTGGAATCCGCTAATATGTCAAAGAGCGAGATGGAGATTGACGACCCATTCTGAATTCTGCGTGGGCATTCTCTTTTGGTTTTTGGTTTGGCTTTCTTCCGTTGGGGGAAGTAACCGTACGGGAGCGTTCTATTTTTTATTTTCCCTCCCTTTTGTAATCATAATTTTCAATTGCATATATATCTTTTTTTTTCCATCGCAACTTTCAGATGATAATGGCGTACGCGATACATAGGCAAATCCTTGCCGCTTGTCATATAGATTATGCCTTGAACAGTCCCATCCGCTTCCAATCGACAGGTAGACCGAGGGATCACGACGGCATCACCTCGTGGTCTTGATCGACGCGACAGGACGACACTGCAGAGCACCACAGATTTATCAAATCGATTCTCATGATCGAGACGTTCGACATTACCAGACAATATACGACAGTGGGGACAGGAATATTTTTGAAAGACACAGACACATACACACGAATTAAAAGGAAAGTTCGGAAGATTGGAATAATCTACAATGTGGGTGTGGGAAGGGGAAGAGCTGGATTGGGAAATAATGGGCGGCTTCAATGACTGCAGACGGCATTCAACCAAATGGAGTGATTCGTGATGGGATCAAAAGGGGGGGAAACAATCCAATGGAGGATTGATTTAGCCGAGGAGCATGCGGCGGGGGTCCTCGATGTATTCCTTGACCTGTAGGGGAGGTTAGAACATGAAGAATCTCAACGTCATGTCATGTGGGACAAAACGTACCTTGACGAGGAAAGTGACAGCCTCACGGCCGTCCAGAAGACGGTGGTCGTAGGTGAGGGCAAGGTACATCATCTGATGGGGAAAGAAAATGGTTAGTCTCGGGGAAAGATATCATCTCAACGGGGGCATCCCAAGTGAGATGAAAATGAGATGGGAACCGAAAGAATTTCACGCAGTTGGGGTTCTCTTACCGGGCGGATCTCGACCTTGCCGTTGATGGCGACGGGCTTCTCCTTGATAGCGTGGAGACCCAAAACAGCTGAAAGATTGGTCAGTCACCATAGAGGGGTTCAGGCTTCGGGTTCGAAATCGATAACGCTTACCAGTCTGGGGCAGGTTGATGATGGGAGTACCCATCAGGGAACCAAAGACACCACCCTAGAAAATACGAATCAGCGAAAAACGAAATTTCCTCGTACATCGTGCAGCTTGGACAGAGAAATAGGGTCACACGTACGTTGCTGATGGTGAAGGTACCACCGGCCATATCCTCAATGGTCAGCTTGTTGTCGCGGGCCTATGGGATTCAAATATTAGTCACTCAGTCTCCTTGGTTGGTCCTACACCACCACCCTCATCACTCTTACCTTCTTGCCCAGGTCGGCGATGGCCTGCTCAATTCCAACCAGGTCCATAGTCTCGGTGTGCGAACGACCGGGGTAACCAGACCCTTCTCGGTCGCGACGGCAACGCTGATGTCAACGTAGTCGCGGTAGACAATGGTGTCACCACCGTTAGGACCCTCGATGGAGGCGTTCACGGCGGGGACATCCTTCATGGCCAACACGCACGCGCGGGAGAAGGCGCTCATGAAGCCGAGCTTGACACCGGTCTTCTTGAGGACCTCATCCTTGTAGAGCTTGCGGAACTCCATCAGCGAGGACATGTCAACCTCGTTGAAGGTAGTCAGCGAAGCAGCAGTGTTCTGAGACTGCTTCAGACGCTCAGCAATGCGAAGACGCATGCGGTTCATCTTGACCTGTTTGGTTCCGAAGGATCATGGATGGTAAGCCTGGAGCCAACTAAAACCGGCCGGGTGTCTTGACAGAGAAAGGAGGGGGGGGGGGGAAAGAATCGATACGTACACGACGCTCCTCGCGGCCGCCAATGGCGGGCTTGGACTCGGTCTGAGCGGGCTTGGGGGACTCGGACTTCTTGGGGGAAGACTCCTTGGGAGGAGCAGCAGGCTTGGAGGATTCCTTAGGGGCCTCCTTGGGGGTCTCCTTGGGCTTCTCGGTCTCCTTGGGCTTCTCGTTCTCGGTAGAAGCAGGCTCCTTGGGCTCCTGGGAGGCAGACTCCTCCTTCTTGGCCTCGGGGGCGGCACCGCCGACCTCGAGCTTGACCAAGTCCTGGCCGACAGTCACGGTGTCCTCTTCATTGACAAGAAGCTCCTTGATGGTACCAGCCTCGGGCGCATTGACGGACACATCGATCTAGAATGGCGCTCGGTGCCGAGGTCAGCGTTTGATCGGTCGTTGAACATTTGAGCCGGAGAAAAGCAGTAAGGAAAAAAAAGAACTTCCTCGGAAGAACAAGAATGCCTACCTTGTCGGTCTCGATCGTAGCAATCTCCTCGTCGCGCTCCACGTAGTCGCCGACCTCTATATCCGTCATGTGAGAATTTCCAGGAGGGTGCGCATTCAGTCTGGGTGCTAGGGTATCATGTTCACATACGTTTAGAGAATTGCTTCAGGGTACCCTCTGTGATCGATTCGGCCATCTGGGGGACCTTGACGATGGAATCGGCTAGATCGCATAAAGAATTAATTCTGCTGTTCGTGGATTTTGATCCCCTTGAATCTGCCTCGTTGGCGACAAGGTCTGGAGGTGGTCGAAGGTACCATATGTGCGAATTTGGGAGCCCGCGAAGGGAGCGAGGTTGCGCGAAACATTGTTGCTGTCCGAAATCAGTCAATGGAGAGAATTTCACGTCTCCAAGGACGAGAATTTCCTCACCTTGTAGAGACCTGCAACAGACCAGCGGCCCTGGGGAAGGTGTTGGAGCGCGTCAGAGTGGATAGGCTCTGGGCACCGCTCAACCGACTCGTCGCCCGAGTCGCCCGGGACAAAGTGGTGAGGCGCTGGCCAGCAAGGCGCGCAAGAGGAAGACGAGCAGCCATGATGTGTGAAGAAATCGAAGATGAATGCAGATATGGATAGAAACACAGACCCTCGATGTGGTGGGGGGGAGGGAGAGGGGAGAGTGCAAAGCGAATGCAGGGAAACACGATGGAGGAAGAGAAGGTCCAGGGAGAAAAAAGGCCTCACGAGAATCGCCTTGTTGCTGTTACGTAGCCGAAGCCAAAAGCTGCCGAAGCCGAGATGCGGGAACTCTGGGAACGACGTCCGGCAACGGAGGAATATTCTTACGATCACGGGCTGATGACGATGGTACCCTGACTGCCTTGACTCTGGATCAAAAGTCCACAGGGTACACGCCGGGGGACATTACGCGATTATTGAACACTACACTCTACATGGGCCGACAACATACAGTACAACTAAATTTTCAAAGTGTGGAGTCATCACTGCCTGTCCTTGTTGTCATGACTGTCAAAAGGTATCTCAGGACTAGCGTAGAGGGCCGAGTGGATGGACTGTAATTAGTCGTTTCGGTATGGTCAACTGACGGTACTGTAAGAATCTATGAAGACCCCAAAAGACATTCGGCGTCGGGCCATGTAGGCAGGCTACGGCAGACGGCAGCTGCCATTATGGCACTTTGTGGCTCGCCAACGGATCAGCCGAGATTGGTGGCAGGGTGCCGTCAACCTGCAGGACTTCCAACTGATCTCGGCGGTGATCCAGAAACCCACGCGACACTGTCGTTTCCAAGGCCGCGACAGTATTCACCTTGATCCTGTACCCTGCGACTTCTTCCTTCATCTTGCGCCAATTGGATTGCCTAGCCATCACAATGTCCCAGACCACCGTGACGTGAGTGCACATCACAACGCCCGTCCCGGCGCAACACCCTCCCATTCTGAAGCTCCCTTTTCCCCCTTGTCTGATACTATGATTTATTTCTGTTTTCTCCTGCTATTGAGAACTCGAGCTGACCGGATCGGAGCAGGTCACTATACCGCCGGGCCTTGAAGCAGTCGCTGGACTGGGCCGTGCAACGATCCATCTGGCGCGGCCAGGCCGTCTACATTCGCTCTCTCTTCGATGCCAACAAGGATGTTCGGGATCCTCGTCAGCAACAGGTACGACGTTGGAATACACCGAGAGACGAACGGGGTGGGTGAGGGAACTGGATTTGACCTGTTATTTCTATTATAGATCTTGTTGCGCGAGACCGAGAAGCTGCTGAACGAGTGGAAGCACCCTGACCCTTACCGGCCTCCCACGGCGCCCGGCGGTACATTACGACCCCCTTCCCCCTCCTCTGCAGTTGACCTGTTGGTCGAGATACTGACTCTATTGAATAGGAAACAAGTGGGAGCGCAACCTTCCTGCTCCAATTCTGCCATGTACGTTCATCGTCCCCTCTCCGAGAAGAACTCATTCGAGTGTGGTTTGATGTGATGCTAATAACCCTTCTTGCAGACGCTGCTCCCCCAGGTGCTCACTAGGAGGCAAAATTTCGACCTCGGACAGGATATGGACTGCCTTTGGGGTGTTGCAAATTGATATTCAATGCGAGCTGTTCTTATTTTCGATCTTTCCCAGGCCACAGTCCTGGGCGCGTGTAGATACAATGGAGAAGGATGACCACTTTCAGATTCTACCATATAGAGGCATGGGGACTTTCGACCCTTTTTCTCCATTGGGCAGTGGGTGGTGCTGTTTGGGTGTTCGTATGGTCTGGTAGGCGCTGTCCGTCGATATGATTTTAGCTGGCCGGACCGAACGATGCTCCTCGGGAGGCCTATTTGAATGAGTGCTCTGGACCACAGACATGTAACCAATTCGAATAATTGGCCAATTGAACACCCGCACATCATCCCCTGTGGGATGGATCATGAGACTGTGCAGGCGTCTTATAGTCATTTTTTGGAAATGGCCTCGTTTGAGTCCGCCCCGGGCTCCGCACCTTTTCGGCGTCGGGAGGAGGGTTCAACTTGGGACGGATGGGTTGAACCCAGTTGAACTAGCCGTCCACTTTGTGTCACGTGACATATCTGCGGACCGGCGTCGTCCTCGATCTGTTCGACCCTGGCGTCTTTTGGGACGTGTAGATGGAATGAGATGGAAGGTCAGGCCTTGGGTATTTGGCAGCCCCGTCATTACATGATTTTCCCTCTGTGTGGTGGCTTAGATCAGACGTTGGATGTCCATGAAGGCTGTAAATTCAGGGCTGTCTGGCAGTGGGGGACGGGAGGAAGGTACCACTTCCGTCCACCTACAGTGTCTACTTCCGAAATATATCTCTACGATCAACTCCACCCTTCTCGGAATTGGTTACCTCAGGTCACCACGAACACCTCTACACCCACATGGACACCGTGGGCTGTATCTATACACCGTAATACTGACCACAATCAACTTGCTCATAAATGAAAACAAAAGTCCCCCATTTAAATTCAATCAGACCAGGATCGTGACCGGTCTACACGAGCACCGAGAAAAGTAAAGTGCGGGGCTTCTACTCAAGCCGCCAGCGCAGGACAACACGACTGGAATTAGTACTACAAGCGGGAACCACCCAGCCCTGAGCGCCACCAAGTGTCCATAGGGCTGCGGTGACTTGATATCTATTGGACACTCAGGACCTCCTCAGCCTTGTCCTTTCGCATTTCAAGGACTCGTATAGGATCGACGCATTATACCGAGATAAAGGATGGTCCGAGCTCTACTTGCAAATTTGGAACTATACGGATGATTGGCCTTTGCTCAAAAATAATACCATGTGAATGAATAAAGTGACCGTTCCATGATGACCTTCAATTGTAAACCGATCATTGCGCACGATCTTTCTCCAGTACTGGTGGGACGTTGAGTCGTTCGAAATCAGCAGTATACACCAGTGATCAAACGAATGCCGAGGGAGACCAGCCTGCCGCCAGAAAAAGCAACAGAGGCAAGGAGTCATGTCGAGCTTAGAACCAAGCCGGAGTCAACATGCGAATCGAGATGCGGTGATCATCACACGAATCAGACAGCCACCAAGGGAGAAAGAAGGGCGGACAACCACACGAGTAAAGAAGAAAAACGGACAGAAAAGAGGGTAGGATCAAGAATGTTTTCATTGAATTGGACAGGAGCCCATCACTAGCGATCCGATAAAAAAAAAGTGAAATCCATCGAACAAGGTTGACGTTCGTCGGTATCATTTCATGCCCGTAGGCATAATGTACAACCTGGAAATTGAAGAAAAGAGAAAACGCAGAGCCATAACGTGCCCGTCCCATAACCCCATTATCGTGTCAATGAACCAACCCACGCCAGAAAAAACAAGAGAAAAAAACTGCAAGAAGAAAAAGAACCATTTACAGCTCCATGGAGCTGCCGTTGCCCTTGCCGGCCTTGGGGGTCTTCTTGGGAAGGAGGTCTGAAAAGGGAAAGCAAGTCAGTATAACGGAAGGAGAGAGAGAAATCCCGAAAGATGGACGTACTCTGGTGAATGTTGGGAAGGACACCACCCTGGGCGATGGTAACGTGACCCAAGAGCTTGTTCAACTCCTCATCGTTACGGATGGCGAGCTGGAGGTGACGAGGAATGATACGGGTCTTCTTGTTGTCACGGGCGGCGTTACCGGCCAACTCGAGAATTTCAGCAGCCAGGTACTCGAGGACGGCAGCCAGGTAGACGGGAGCACCGGCACCGACACGCTGAGCGTAGTTGCCCTTGCGGAGCAGACGGTGGACACGACCAACGGGGAAGGCCAGACCAGCCTTGGAGGAACGGCTATGGAGGGGACAAGGTTAGAATCGAAAGGCGATAGACCAAAAAAAGATAAAAGATAGATGAAAGAACAGAGAATGGTAGATGAAAATCGATGCGATTCAACGATGATCATTACACAAAACCTCTGTAAACATTCAAGGGACGCTCCAAAAGGTGTAACTTACGACTGCGCGTTCTTGGAACCGCTGGCCTTGCCGCCGGACTTTCCGCCAGTCATTTTGAATGTGTGGGTTGTGAGGGTGAAAGGGGGTTAAAAAGGGTGGTATAGGCGGTTGGTTGAATGGGTTGAGAGAGCTGGAAGATGGAAGAGAGCTTGTGGTACGTGATAGAAGGGGGGCGATTGGAGATGGAGGTAGAGGGGATATTTAAACACCGACGCGCAGAGGTGACGTTGGGCGGGCATCTACCAACGGGACTCCAGATCACGCTCTCGCTTAGAGGGCTGGGCCAATGACACTGCGGGATCACGACCAATCCGCGCCGCGCAGATCGACAAGTGCTGTCCGAATCAGGGATGGTGTGGCATAAATTACCAGATACCAGACCATACACAGCATCCGCGTGATCGCCCTCCCGTTTTAGTATGAGCCCCCCACAGTTTGACGCGTCGGCCCCCCTTTAATCATACAGATCATACAAATCAATGACTGTATTGAAATTCTGGCTCTTTTGTGTTCTTCTGGATCAACCGCCCATGAGCGGTCGCGTATATAAAACCAGCAGCCCCCCCCTCCATCCATCGCGCTCTGTTTCCTCTCTCTACATCTACGTCTTCCAACCCTTCACGCTCCCATCCACTTTGTGACCTCTTCCTCAGTCACTTTTCACACTCACATCCCTTTTTTCCAACCACCAAATTTCCATCAAAAATGGCTCCCCCAAGGCTGCTGAGAAGAAGCCCTCCACCGCGGCAAGGCTCCCGTTGGAGGCAAGGCCCCTGCTGAGAAGAAGGAGGCTGGCAAGAAGACCGCCGCCGCCTCTGGTGATAAGAAGAAGCGTGGCAAGACCCGCAAGGAGACCTACTCTTCCTACATCTACAAGGGTGAGTTTCTCCCGATCCAAAGCGGAGTGCATCACATGCCCAACTCCCGCCTTTCAACGCGACGCGTATCTAATCCGGTGTTCTCCCCCATCTAGTCCTCAAGCAGGTCCACCCCGACACTGGTATCTCCACCCGCGCCATGTCTATCCTGAACTCCTTTGTCAACGGTATGTTTCTCTTAACCCTGCTCGGGTGCGCTCAATGCGCATTATCTGTCAATTTAGTTTGTCACCTAACGTGTGGCCCCCTCCATCAGACATCTTCGAGCGCGTCGCCACCGAGGCCTCCAAGCTTGCTGCCTACAACAAGAAGTCCACCATCTCCTCCCGAGAGATCCAGACCTCCGTCCGTCTCATCCTCCCCGGTGAGCTGGCCAAGCACGCCGTCTCTGAGGGTACCAAGGCCGTCACCAAGTACTCCTCCTCCGCCAAATAAGCGGTCGGTTGCGACTTGTTCTTGATTTCATTTTCACTTCTGTTCGATTCCTTGCGGCTTTGCTCTGTCATGTTTTCTTTTCTGCCTCCTGATCTTTCGTGGGCTCTCGGAGGCGGTTCGGTTATGGGTGTTTTGCGGGTTTTCTAATGTGTCATGGGATGGTATCAATTTTCTTTTCCCGATGGGCGACTTTTTCTGACGGTTACTACTCGATGCGCGTGGTGTAACATAACTACTCGGGTCTGGGGGCTGGTTGCATGGGTTAACCTCCCCCTTACTAAGAACGCGAAATACCAAAATGCTCAATAGCATTATCACAACATTTTTGATCAATCTCTTCCATTCTCTCCTATTTATTCCCGTTTGTCCCACTGACCTAGATTCTCAACTGCATCTTTCTTCAGTGGTGGTTTCCCGATGCGTCACATGGGTTGTCTGCGATTATCGACACGGTGGAAGTTCATCGCACTGTGCGGTTCCTCTGTGACCCTCATGCCTTGATGGCAGATCTCTTTCGCGATGGCAAAATTACACCAGTACCGCGGAGCCGGAGTCACTATCATCCAGCACCTCCACCTCGTTCAGCGCCTCTCTTCGGCCATGACCGGCGTCGACGGGCGCTTCCCCCGTGGTCAAGTGAATGATGGGCTTGCCGGGCGTGGATTGCAGCCGACTTTTCCAATCGGTCCAGTCAGCATCATCTTGGATCAGGAACCCGATCAGCATGCTGGGATCCATATCCTTGATGTGAATGCGCCGCAGTCGACGGGTATGGCACGTATCCGACTCTTCCGCACTGTATCCGCCCTCTGGCCGATATGGTAGGGCGGGCCGGGTGAAGTGTGGATCCAAAAAGAAGAGATGGGAATCTTGTGCTCCTACGAAATAGTGGGATGCGGAGGGACGGCCACTACAAGTGGATGCCGAAATGTTCCCTGTGTCAGTCGGAAGCTCTCGAGGATGGCAGGCATCTTGGGGAGTCTATTGAAGGTGGAGAAATGGAAGCCAGCACTTACCCAGCGATGCCCACAGACTGTGGGTATTGCAGCGCAGCTTGCAATCCGTCCCAGTATACGGACGTGACCTGATCGATACCCAAACGAACACCCATGAGAATCAAGGTCGGTTGTATTGATCCGTTCTGATCGCTAGCGATCCGAATAAACTGGTCCTCGTAAACGTCGGACGTGTCCTTGGTCACATATACTCGTAGCGGTGGCGGGTCTTGTGAGCTTAAGAGAGTTCTATAGCACCGGACGTGGTTAGCTTTTGGAGACGCCCGAGGTCATCCATAAGGGTATAAACTGGGGTCGAGTGTTGAGCAAGACGAACTGAATGCATCGGGCTGTGGCCGATGGTCCAAACCATTCTCCCGGGTACTTGCCACAGGATTCAGCACCGCACTGGACAAATCGATGGATGGAGAACGGGGCGTCGGGGTGATCGGCAAACATGGCCAGCAGTTTGGATTCGTCCTCGCTTTCCTTTCCTCGTCGCCATGCTAGACTTGAAGTCAGTCCAGTGGTTCCGATGTCTGCGTGGCTGTTTGTAGAGAAGGGAAGGGAAGGGTGTTATTTCTTGCCTCGGCCCAGTTGAAGAATAGAAAGAGTATTTGCCAGTAAACTCTGCCCAGACCGGATCATACAGCCCCATCCTGTGTCGGACGTGAAGCCCTGAGAGTCCATGAGCTGGCTCCGCAGGCGCACCCCCAGCGTCATCGACGATGTCGCCTCGGGGTTGGTGCTGCGGGGGATGGGTGGGAAATGAGAGCGATATGTCATCCATATCCGCGACTCAAAGTCAGCGAGAAAGGCCTCGGGCCAGGCACTGTCTGCGGCGTGTCCTTTTTCTGCCCCTGCGGTCTTCTTCGTGCCCTCTACGTGATCTGTTGGACCAAGTCAGAATCTTGTGTGCCAGAGAGAATATATGCCCGATCAGACCGCATGGCTTGTTCCACGGCCTGTCTAACGTACCCGTGTCTGAGGATCTTGTCGCCTGTGCGGGGGTGTATTCTTGGCCCAGGCACCATATTGAAGCCGCTGGTGTTGTGTGATTCTTGGGTTCCGGATCCCAAAAGTATTGGACAATCCGTTTGCACTTTTCCAGATCCACCCCGGTCATCTCCACGGTATAACTTGCGCGATGCGGGATGAAGTGTTTGGGTGAAGGGGTGGGTTGGAGATCAGGTGGAGGGAGAGTGAGCGGAGGTCAAGGTGAGCGGCGGGATCTCAAATCAGAAATATATGTCATCCATGAATGATCTATCTACCTTTCCCCCCGGGAATTACGGATGAGACAATCTCTCTACCGCATAAAGGTCGCGAGCTTGAAGCGAAGCTGTACGGGGACTGAAACACACCAGCAACGGAGCAAGTGATTGTAGGAGATATCTTCAGGATGAGAAATTGGGAGGTAAAAAAGGATGGAAGTGATCACGGGCGGTTGTCACGACGTCAGGCCGTCGATCAGCCCGCCGACTGGTGCGTCTGGAGAGCGGCTGCCAAGTACGGTAAAAGTACACAAGGTATTTACATTGTTTTGCAGTTTGCAATAAATGTGCTGGGAACATTTTTTTTTGTAAGTTTGTACATGCTTACTATATAACATCCATACCTGCTACTACATCCTGCCCCCATACGGCCACAGTCCGTATCAAAGGAGGATGGATATGAACTGAAACCATGACTAGCACAGTACGAAGTTATAACTTATAAAGTATATAAGCTATCAAACGCCCAGGCCAAAGTTGAGGACCACTAAAAGATTACCGGGTCATTCCTATCACACCTTCAAGGTGTGATAAGCTAACACGAAGTGGACTCCAAGCTCCCCAAGTATTCGAAGCTAGACAGGAAAGTCCCTCCTCCCATTGATGCAGCATGCAAAACAAAGAAGAAAAAAAAAGGGGAAAGAAACTGACCACTGGCAGAATTATTTATCGGTCGATGTCTGACACCCAGGACGAGCTCACACTGCTAGGTTAAGGAAGCACCAGTCTTCCCTGTAATGACGAGTGACCAACCGTGATCCATCCACACCCTCGTTGATCGCTCGACTTGGTGCTGCTGGCCGATCAGTTCGATCCGACGAAAGGCCCACCGCCCGGCCCCACTCCCGCTGAAAGTCCCAAACGTTGCCAAAAGTTCCACCAGCCCACTCCACCTCTCTCTTTCTCTCTCACTCTCTTTTACTCTCTGCCTCTCCTAGAGTGAAGTCAACTGGTGACCCTCCACGCATATGGCCCGCCATGGGAAATCCAAGGCCTGGGCCAAAAAGGGCCCTAAGAAGGCCCCCAAGAAGGCCCCTCTAAGTAAGAGCCCTTCGGCGGCACTCTCAACCATTCGCGCTAACAATCCCCGCATCCAGTGTCGCCACATCGGTTTACGATGCAGGAAGAGGCCAGAAACACCGAAGGCCACTCTCGAGATTGGCGAACCAGCAGCAACCTGAGACACAAAGCGGTGCAATTTGTCAAGGCTGGTCATGTGCAACGAAGTGAATTCGAAACGATCGAGACCGCCGAGGAGGATGGCGAGCTCCAGGTAGATGACCAACCGGCAACGGCAGCTTTCCAGTCTGATCCAGAGAGTCGGGCAGAGCCACAAGAGGCAACGGAGCCCCGGGATCTTTCTGCGGTTATGCTGCCAAGGATGGACGACGTGAAACACCCGACCTCATTGCATCTAGATCAAGCCCCGAGCGATTTCCACGAGTCGAGCGACTCGAGCGAAGATGAGGTGGTCTTTACGGGGAGGAAGCCTAGCATGAGACCAGTCGTCATCGAAACCAGCCAAGCGGAGCTTGACCTCATGTTCCAAAACCACGCCCAGGAAACAGAGGTGGTCAAATCCACACCGGCGCCGACGATGGACAGCTTGACGACCGGAAAGCCCCAATCGGATTCGAGCCACGCGCGAGTCCAGAAAAACAAGCGAGACACACGCGGATGGACCCGAAAGGATGAAGATGATATGCTGGCTGATTATATCGCCAATATGGATAGCGACTACCTCGAGGCACTGGGTGTTCAGCAAGGTGAACATCGACGCAAGAACGAAGACAAGCAGTCGGCCGAGGAATCGTCTTCAGACGAGGACGGAGCCGCTTCTATCATCTCCGCAGAGTTCCGTGCACTGCTCAAGGGAGATTCAAAAGAGGATTCTGGCCGGAACTCAATCGACAGTGGTGAGTATGCAGTGGTATGTGGAGTGGTGCAACACTAACTAACCTGAAAGCCCCAGGTCTCTCTCGGATGCGAATCGACGCGGAAAACGAGTTTGTGCTTGACTCTGATGATTCCGACGATGACGACGAAGAGGATGGGGATGACGATGAGGATGACGAGGACGACGACCTGGAAATCAACCTTGATCTGATGGATGAGTTCAATTTGGATTCAGACGACGAGGATCTAGATACGGAGCTTCTCGAAGATATGGCGATGAACTACCTCGCCGACCGGAAGAAGGGGGCACGCTCAAGTAAATCTCCTTTTGCGTCGGCAACGGCATTCGCAGACGCTCTGGAGGACGACCCATATTATGGCCTTGACATGATGGATTTCAATCGTCCGAGCTTGCAGAAGAAGGGTAAGGGCAAGAAGCCACCTGGCCTGGATCTCATGCTCTCCGACAGTGATCTGGAAGCCCATCTCCACGATGTGTGGCAAGTCGACCGGAAGAAGAAAAAGGCCAAGAAGCAGGAACGAGAAGAGCTTCGAAAGCAGGGCTTGCTGGGTCGGGATCCTGGATTTGCAGACCTCAAGATCAAGTATTCCAAGGGAATGAACTTTGAAGAATTGATGACTGAGATTCGATCGTTTATGCTCTCACCAAATTCGAGGTACGTTGACCATATACCGGACCTCCTTTACCTCTTGTCATCCGCAGCTCTCCCCTACACATTTGGTCTTGAAGAACCTTTCCGAATTAGAACTAATCGTGCTGTCTGTAGCCTTTCCCTACCGGCGATGACTAAGCATCGCCGCAAGACGATTCATGAGCTGGCCAACGTGATGAACCTCAAGTCGCAATCCAAAGGCAAAGGTCCCTCGCGCTTCCCCATGCTCATCAAAACGTCTCGCACTCCTACGTATACTCGCAGAACCATCGTGCAAGTGGACGATCTGCTTTGTGGCAAAAAGTTGAACCGGCGCCTCTACCAGTCATGGGGCTCAGATGCGGCCAAATACAGCAAGCCCGCGAGAGTGAAGCGTGGAGGAGGTGCCGGTGGTGCAACGACTTACATGGATGGTGACGTCGTTGGCGGAACTGCTCCAGAAATCGGAGTCGAGAACCGCGGACGAGCTATGCTGGAGAGAATGGGCTGGAGTAGTGGCACTGCTCTTGGTGCAGTAAACAACAAGGGAATTCTGCAACCCGTTGCGCACGTGGTCAAAAATTCCCGCACCGGTCTCGGCTAAGTCGACGAGCAGAAAAAAGTGCTGGTCATCTTTGTGCTGTTTTTCTCCTCTCCTGCTCGCGCTCTCAGTCCTCCGTCACTGCCGTGTCCCGTCGCGCCACCATTCTTGTTTGTTCCATCATGTTCACTTTGAATATATTACGGCGCTTGCGCTGGACGGGTGGCGACAGTCTACACTTGATGCGATACTCCACTCGTTCTATAGAGATACCAAGGGGACATGAGAATGGTTCCCCAGAATATAGATTTGACATGCACGGCGTTATATAGTAACCTATTGAGTCTTGGTCGAGAATCATCGTTTCCTACCCTTTGCAGGCGCTTTCCGTAACTGAGCGTGATCTGGATGATCTTTCAGATGAGCAAATAGTTTCGTTTTGGACGGGAAGCTGGCATGGCAATTCGTGCACGAGAAGTCGGTGGACTCTGCTGATTCACGAGCCGCCTTTTTGGCCCGTCTTTGTTTCGCCTTGCCCGGTTTCGATGCCACGGACGATCGGTCGTTGATATCCGTGGCAGATAATTCTTCGGTCAGTGGAGTCATGGGATCCCCACTGGCGTTTGAGTCGAGATCCGAGCGGAATCTGCTTTGGACAGCCTCTCTGGAGGCGTAGTCCTCGTCGACAGAATCGAGAGAGTCTCGAGACGGGGCTTGCTTGCCTCGCTCATCCTGGGAAAGTACATCCTCATTATCGTCCCCGTCGTCATGCTTTTCTCCCGACATACTTGATTTGGAATCGGAATCACGCTTCTTCTGGAGCGGCGGCTCGCGCTGGATGGCCAAAGGCTCGCGCTCAACACTGTGGTCGTCTGCGTACCCAATGCTGGCGTCGTCTGCAATGAGTTCTATTGATGGTGAAGCCAAACCAGGTGATTCCACCGAGCCAGTGGGATCTAGGTCCAATGCGTCATTTTGTAATTGCATGTCCCGACGGAGCTGTTTGACGGCTTTGATGTGTTTTTTGCTCCGCTCGTGGGCCTCAAACTGTTTCTGACTCTTGAATTGCTTGTTGCACACGATGCACTCGAAGCTCTCCACCTCAATCTCACTTTCCTCACTGTCCCCTTCCTCCTCCAAGGTTGGTTCCTCGGATCGGGCCCACTCGGGGAGGACAAAGTCTGCCATTTTCGCTTGATTCTGCGCGCGTGACCGAGCGGCCTGGGCTGCCACTGACTGACGAAGGGCTTCCTGGCGCTGGGCATCATTTTGCGCGTTCGCCCGGTATCGCGGGTCTCGCTTCTTGACAAACGCCACCAACGACCGGACCGCGTCGTTGAATTCCCGAATAGCTTCTTCACGCAGCCGCCGGTTTTCTTTCTCCATCATCCTCCGCACGCGACGATCCGGAGCCTCCGAATATCGGTAGGCATCCTTCCAAGCATACGACTTGCAGGTGGAGAAGCCGCTCCAGGCTGCGTAGAAGGGCCGGACAACGGACTCGAAATCATCGTCGCGAGATCCAAAGCTGGGATAGTCGACCACCTCCTGGTTCTCCCATTGACACGCGAGGCGCTCTTCTAGAGCCAGCTGGGCAAATTGCTCCTGGAGCCCCCCAAAGAATCCCGTGGGCGAGTCGGAGAATTCCATACGAGGGCTGAACTTGGCGAAGACCTTGAGAACATCCTCCGCTGTTGTCAGACGGATGTTGTACGAGTGCTGATCCTCCGATGATCCGTTCGTTCCAAGGAACACCTCACTATGCGAATCATACCATGCCCGCTCTTGGGGATCGGAAAGGACTTCGTATGCGGATTGAATCTCGGCAAACAACCGGGTAGCCTCCTCGACGTTTCCATAGTTCCGATCCGGATGTAGCTCGAGGGCCTTTTTCCGATATGCCTTTTTGATTCTGCACGGTAATGGGGTTCTGTGAGCCAAACTCGTACTGCCAGAGCGTATTGTCTTGGTAGGAGTGAAACAGAAAGTTCTCTTATGACCTACTCATCCTCGGTTGCCCCTCGTGTTATCCCTAAGAGCTCATAGTAGTCTGTCTTTTGCTCCGACTGGGCTGCTTGAGCATTCTGATCCGTGGAATTTGACGACTGGGACTGGCCCATGGTGAATTGGAGCTTTTCTTATGTCGCAGAGCCACTATACACCGCACGCGACGGAGTGACGTCTCCAGCCTCTTCTATCGTTCTTGGTATGTTGACGAAAAGATTGCGCTCCGCTCGTAGTACTCAGATCGCAAAGTGAGTGTCTTCTCCCACTAGCGCCGAATATCAGAGTGATACCTGTCGTGTCAAGCAAAGTCGGTGCGTGGTTTTCTGATTTTCACGCAGGTTTTGTGTATGTGATTGTGTCCTCTCTTGTTATTTTTTTTTTTCTTTTTTCCTTTTTCCTTTTTGGCCTTCCCCTCACTCTTGTCCGCGGGCCAGGACAGCTGCTGGTGGCCTGATCAGTCAGGCCCACAATTCACCTGATTCTCCGCCTGCGCCCGCTCCCCGCCCTTTCTGCCGGGAACCTGTGCCTTGCTTGCTCCCAAGTACATCATTCCGGGGCCCAGATCGAGATCTCCAACGGTCGTTTTCGCTTTCCGGATTTTCGTGTCGAGAAGGGAACCATGTCTCATTCCCGCCACCTGCACGACTGAAGGTCCCGATACCAACAGAGGCGAGACTGCGCTTTATGCTTTATAGTCTTCGGTCCAAGCTCCGGGGTACGAGTCCGGGAGTTAGATTGCTATCGCGTGGCTAATCAGTTCCCTCCTCCTCTCGCTGTTCAACAAAAGGCACCTCGAGAGGACGGACCTCCATTCACGGGCAGGGATGGTCATGTCTCTTGATTCTTTACCGGAGGAGATTCTTCATTATATCCTTTGCTATCTACCCCCGCGCTCGACTGCTGCGTTGGAGCAGACCAGTCGCCGATGGAAGAATGTGACGACGGTGCCTTTGCTATGGCGTCACTATTGCGGAACACAATTTAAGTCATGGGACAAAAAACATGATATTATTGGGAAACTCGTTGCACCCCCATCAGACGTCGACTGGAAGGCGCTCTACGTGTCAAGGTCGCAGATCGATCGCGCAGTGACTCGGCTTTTGGATAGTATCCTCGCTAGTCAAACGGGTCGCATCGAGAAGTTTCGCGCCGTGATCGATTTTGGCTACGATGCCAAAGATACGCTCTTACGACATAGTCAAGTCGAGTCGGGCGAGGATCATCTTGCAAGGAGGTTTGTCTGCCTGTTATCTCTCATCCACACTGTCGTGCTGTGTCCTGTATGGCTTATGCGGATCGGTTGACTGACTTTTTTTCCCCCTTTGCTTTTCCGACCAACAGATATTACGCGCGAGCCCTTTTGACGTGTCTTCATCGGAGTATCGCCGTACCAGAATGGGCTAAACTTCGACGCGGTGAACCGGTATCACTCGAACGCGCGTTGGGCGCTTTTGACCTCTTTATACCGGAGAGTGGGTTTGGTGACCTGGACGAGGTACGACTTGAGGCTCTCTCTAGCCTGCTATTTGTTCACAGTCCCCGTTCCAAAGCTGATAGGACATTAAGATCAAGGATACCCTGGACGATCTCGTTGCTCGATATAACATGTCCGATCCCGACTCTCCCGCGTTGAGCCCTCGCAACAAAGCTCTTTCCCTCGCATCATGGTTGCGCAATAACGAGCTGACCGGAATCGAGATTGGTCGAGAATACCACGCGCTCGAACATAACTTCTTGGGCATGGCTTTGAGCACCTCAGGGCACAATTCTCTGCCGCTAATCTCCGCGGCCATTTATTGCTATGTGGCTCGGAAAGTCGGGCTGAATGCTCATCCGTGCGGATTTCCATTCCATGTTCACGTCATTGTGACTCCACCGCCCGGACAGGATATGGATGGAGAAGCTCTTGCCCCGGGAGCCGTTGGCTCTCCGATGTATCTGGACCCGTTTCGAGGCGCGCGCGAAACTCCGGTTGCGGATCTGCGAGATCAACTTGTCTTTCTCGGCGCCTCTCAAACCGAGCAGACCGCATTCCTCGGGCCGTCGCAGACCTCGGAGATTGTTCAGCGATGCAGCCGAAACATTTGGACCTCCATTCACTCTGCACCCCAGGGCTCCCCTGGGCACTCATCATCTGTAGATATGGTCAGCGCTAAATATGCGTCGCTGTGGTCGTCGATGCTCCTCACGGGGGACTCGCGGCCCATGGATCTGCGCCACCATCTTCCGTTGCTGATGGAACTCTTCGCGACTGATTTCCCTTCTGATATCTTTCTTGTGGAGCAATACATCGTGCCTCTCTTCCAAGGTCTGTTTGAGCATGAGCATATCCTTGAAAGTCTTCATGTGATGCGTGCGGTCGACGAGATCCCGAAACAGGTTCGCCGACGGACGGGCGAGAACCAAAATATTCGATTTTTGGTGGGTCAGGTCTTTCGTCACCGTCGATATCATTATCGTGCGATCATCACCGGCTGGGACCGGGAATGTGGCGCGGGCGAACAGTGGATGCGGCGGATGGGCATTGATCGATTGCAGGCCGGTCGTCACCAAAGCTTCTACCATGTTCTGTAAGGACTCAGTCTCTCCCCCCCCCTGGTTGACGCGCCAAAGCCTCTTTATACTAACCTGTTTCTGATTGCTGCTTAGTGTGGAGGATGGAAGTGTACGATATGTCGCGGAGGAAAACATCGACTTGATCCTCCCTGAGCTGGCCGAATTGCCTGCGAGTCTTACGAGTATCGCAGGAAAGCATTTCAAGCGATGGGACGAGGCGAGTCGAGCATTTGTCAGTAATATGAGAGACGAATACCCCGATAATTAAGGTATAATGAAAGATTTTACTCTTCGAATGAACAACCTTGTCTTGGTATCAGCGACCCGTGATGCTGTGACAACTGATCCGCATGATTTTGTACATGAATTGGTTCACTCCCTTGCGATATCTTTCTCATATGACACTGTTTCCTCCCTCAGCACCTTTTTTATCATTTGGAACAAGGAGGCAGCCATTAAGTCTCATAGCAAGTGTTTTTTTTTTTTTTTTTACTGCCCCTCATGGCCGCTTCTGCCAGGTATGATCTCGTGCACGACACAGGCAAAGATCATCGGTCGTCCGGTCTTGAATAGTGTATTGCAGAAGCTTGCCTTGATGTAAAGCATTGGTTTCATGTTCCACATTCAGTGGATTGAATCCCAGTTCTGCCCTCGTCTCCAGTTTCCTTGCTACTTAAAACATGTGAGGCTGTTGACCAAGTGGGGCGGGACATGGTGCGTGGAGACTATGTCGCCGCTACAGCTTTGGACCCAGATCCAGCGGCTAGTAAACTCGCTCAGATCGCTTGGATCAGCTTCCTCTCCCTCGAGCGGGCATCATCTCCGGCTTTTTCCTGTTGCAAGATTGAAAAGAAAGAAGCTTGGCCAGGAACCTGCAACAATTCGCTCGTTACCACGATGTCTCCACTGGCAAACGATCCCCAGCGAGTCGCGCGCATCATGCTTTCCTGGCACGCGCTGGACCTGGTTTCTTGCACCAGACTGCAGACATTGTGGGCAGGATACGGAAGTATCTGCGCGATTCGAGCGCGAGCTACGAGTGACAGTGCAGCAAAGCAGCTCAGTGAGCTCTGTGGGGTTGAACCGGGTGTTGCGGGCAGCACCTATTCCCTGATTTTGAAGCTCATATCGCCTCCCGGCAACAGTGCCGATCTCAATGACGAGGGCCATCTGCGCAAGATGCTCAGTTATGAGGTCGAGCAGACTTTTTACCATGATGTTGTTCCGCTGCTTGCGGATGAGACTCCCGTGGCCGAGTGTCTGGCCTCGACACGCGACATGTCGAAGGGGGCGAAGGGGGCAGCGGAGCTTGAAGGGTTGCTGGCTACTCTCATGGTGGACTTGTCTCTTCAGTTCCCCGTTTGTGGAGGGAAGCGAAGTGCTTTGAATCGAACCCAAGTGCATGCGGCGCTCGAGTGGCTGGCTCGTTTCCACAGTCGATCGTGGGAGTGGCTCCCTGAGAATCTCGATCGATATGTTTTGCCGCCTTTAGATGAACAGAAGAGACGACAGAGTGATGGAGCCGGGGGCCGTAGCCTCTGGTTGAATGGTGGTTATACTTATCTTGCAACGCGTCAACGAGAATACGCTTCTCTTGCGGACGACTCTGATTCAGAATGGTGCGAGCTTTTGTGTACACCATGGCATGGTTGCTCCATGTCTGCTGGCGAAATGGCGGCATCTTTCCTGACTCCGCGTGGAAGAGCTGTGGAATCGTATATTCACGGTGACGTGAAGTCTGAGAATCTATTCACCACAAAAGACGGTGGCAAAGTGGCATTCTTCGATTTTCAATACGTTGGGCTTGGTCTTGGCGTCTGTGATCTTGCCAAATTGTTTACCTGCTCCGTGCCGATGCATGAACTTGTGGATTCCAACGAGCCATTGCCGGACCAGCTGGATATGGGAGATGGTGAGGCCCGCCTGTTGGAACGATACTACCGCGTTCTTGTTCAGAGTCAGAGCACGGGCTTTTACGAGTGGGATTCTTTTAAACGGCATTGGGAGACGGCTCTCGTCGATTGGTGTCGCTTCCAGGCTTCCTGGGGATTTTGGGGCAATACAGATTGGCTGGAAGCACGTGTACGGTCGATTCTGAATGACCAGGACTGGCGAGACTGGCTCTGCTTAATGACGAAAGAACGAGCAGCGTAGTTTGTTTTATCTATAGAGATGTGTTGTATCTCGTTTCACTGTGAATGACATTAATCACAACCTGCTAAGTAATTGCCTGATCACTGTGGACCCCGGAGTGGTGAAGGTTTGAAGACTAGTATAGCCACGTTTGTTGACAAAAGAATAATTCCGAAGAAACATGCTTGAGTCAATGATGTAACCGACCCCAAAGCCACTGGATCTCAATTGAAAATATGTCCAGCCGACTAGACAGCAAAGTTATACGTAGTTTTTGAGAAACTTGGGTCTCTACGAAAAAAGAACGAAACAAAAACCGAAAGTTACTCATATAACACCTCTGACACGTACTCTCATATTTACCAAGACTTGACTATTCTAGCACAAAATAAGGCAGCGAGAGAATATATTTCCCTTTCACCTTAAAGAAAAGGCTAAGATTTGTCTTCTAAGAGGATATCTTTAGGCGGCCACGTTGCGATTGTTTATGGGATCACTCTACCTCTATTTCGTTGCACATCCAATCTTTTTCTAACAAGAACGCGGGTAGTGACAAGTTATCGGTGGATTTCGTTCGTGTGGTATAGTTGTGTGTCATAGTCGCTATTGTACGCAAACCTCAGTTTCGTAAGATGATGATTCTTCACCACAAAGGATTCCGAAACCAGCAGAGCTCAGCCAGAGGCTTTTGGCCAGCATCGTCTTCTTCAGAGCGACTCTTGTATCCATTGGCCAATTGTAGTTTTCCTGGACGTGCAACCTAAGGTTCACTGGACCGTCTTCATCCAATCCAGTCTTTCATTTGGAGTGGGCAATACATACGTCTTCCTTTATAGCTCGAACTATGTTGCTCGGCCTTGTAGTATCTACGCCGCATTTACCCTTGCAAGGACTTGGTTCACACGCAGTGCAATCAGGGTTTTTTCCCTCCTCGCAGGCCCATCAATGTACAAGACTCTAGGGTTGAAGTAAGCAAGTGTAATTCTAGAAATTGTAGAGGCACTCTATATCTTGATTCCCACTGTTTTCTACTTTGATAGACACCATATCCTTGGTCAATGGACTCGCTTCTCGATATCAAAGATATTTTGGAGGGACTGAAACAGGCAGCTTGAGAACATTGCATGCGTGAACTACCTTATTGTGTTCGCTCTTTTTTGTCCACAGAGCGACTTGAGACCTACGATGAGCTCATTTTACAAGGGCAGCTCAGAGCTCATCCAATTTAAAAGATAGTAAGTTCGTAGTGATTGGATAAATTGACGCGCCGTGATTCAGGTCTGAAGTACGGTCCGTATAGGCTATAACTTTCCAAAAAGGACTACGCCTATAAAGACCCAAGGCAATATATAGAGTAAGTAAGATAATGGTCCGAGAACCTAAAATCATAGCCCTCCCGGCTCGTTGGCAAGGCCTAGGGCGTATGATTTTGGACCTAGGGCTGAGAGGGGCCGGTGATAGTCCTCGTCTTTGGGTCGAATGGAGAAGGGAGAAATGGACAATTGCCTTGTTCCATCTCACAGAGGTAGTTCAGGAAAGTCAAGTATGTTTTTTTTGTTTCTTTCCTACCCGTGAATGGGCTATTGGAGCTAAATTTGGTATGCTCCGAGGTGGCGTGAGGAAACCGCGGGGCTGTATAGTGATTCCGATCGCGAATACCATATTCACGGGTTATATCATTCCACTCTGGATTTGAGATGACTGCTGGACGATCTCCTGGTCAGAAGCCCTTGAATGTGACAAATGACGACACGACTGTGCAGTGGCTAAGCGGGCCCCGAATTTTGGGATGCTCTCGGCCGCGAGTCAAACCATGGGCCCCTGACAACCGATCAACGATATCGTATCACCTCACCTGTTCTAGGCGCTGTATCTGCCGATGATTGGATTGAGCACTGTGCGGTGAGTTGAGGAAGCAAAATGAGAGCAGACCACAATGTATACGATATCAGCGCACGCCGCTTCCATTCACTTTCGCCTATATAAGCTTATTCAGCGTGCGCGAGTATCGGACAAGAAAGACGATAATAATAAGAACGACGATGAGGATCATAGCGATAAGATTTTAATTCTCTTCTATCGACCAACCTTTTCACCAAAACGCATATTCAATGAGCAATACTATGGACAAGCGAATCTCCCGCATTGCAATCATCGGCGTTGGCCAGGTCGGCGCTGCGGTTGCCTATGCCCTCATCCTGGGCTCTGTTGCAGACGAACTCCTCATCGTCGACATCCGCGCCAAATGGCGAGACGGCCAGGTGCGCGATCTGACCGACGTCGCATACGCACACGAGAGCAGGACGCGCCTGCGCGCCGCAGGATATCGCGAGGCCAGCCAGTGCGATATAGTGGTGATTACTGCAGGGTCAAAGTTTTCTTACGGTACGTCGACAGGCAATCGAAATCAACCTGAAAAGTTACTCGTCGCTATAACATGATATTATGCCAGGCCAAACAAGCCTCGACTATTTGTACCGCAACACGGGGATTCTCCGGTCCGTCGTCAACGAGATGAAGCCGTTCCGGTTCGACACGATCCTGCTCGTCGTTGCAAACCCGGTCGATCTGCTAGCCTCACTGGCCAAGGAGATTTCGGGGCTCCCACCTTCGCAGGTCCTGGGATCCGGCACGTTTCTTGATTCCGTGAGGCTGCGCGGGCTTCTAGCGGACAGAGCTGGTGTACGCACACGCACACTCGAGTGGATAGCGCAAACGGGATCATGGTACTAAGATAAGGCACAGATCGCACCAAGCTCGATACATCTCGACGTCCTAGGCATCCACGGCGACGCTCAAGTCCCTGTCTGGTCCACCGCGACAGTTGATGGAGATCCGCTGGAAAAGGCAGCGCTTCTCTGCATGGCCACCGAGGCGGATCAGGCCAGTCTTGCCCGCGAATGCCGGAATCAGTCGCGCAGCATTATCGCGGCCAAAGGAGCGACGCCTTTTGGGATTGGATCCATCGTGTCCAGTATCTGTACCTCGATCCTGCAGGACGGGCGCGACGTGCGGCCCATTAGCCACTTCCAGCCGGAGTTTGGATGCTATTTCAGTCTGCCGGTTGTCCTTGGGCGAACGGGGGTTGTTCAGCAGGTTCCGGCGGCGCTCAGCGCCCGTGAAAAGGAGGCGATTGAGGAGTCGGCGAAGGAGTTGAAGAGCATCTTGGATCGGGTGCAAGAGCGGTCTTGATTGGATATCCTGTGGTCTTATCTAGGGGAGTCGGCGTCACTGTGTTTCAAATGGCTACAAATTGTAATGAATACTGTGCATCTCTGTTCAAATCTCATTCCGAAGCTGATCAACAGAGCCGTTCCATTTTTTCTTTTCTTTTTTCTTTTTAAACAGGCTTCTTCGCGTATTGCAAACCGACGTTCCTCTTGACTGCAACAAAACTATCCGGGCTGACCGAGATGGAATCAATTTGCAGCCTTGCCAGAAACTGTGCAAACTCGGGGTGGTCACTAGGTGCCTGCCCACAGATCCCGACTTTGCACCCTTTCTTGCGACAGACAGAGATCACTTCTGCAATCATCCACTCGACAGCCTTGTCCTGCTCGCTAAACAGATCTGCCAATTCCTCCGAGTCCCGGTCCACGCCCAGCGTCAACTGCGTTAGGTCATTCGACCCGATCGAGAACCCATCAAAGTACTCTGTGAAGTCCGCGGCTAGAATCACGTTTGACGGGATCTCACACATCATGTAGATCTGTAGCTTATTTTCACCGCGCACAAGCCCATTCTCGGCCATCGTCTGTAGTACCCGCTGTGCCTCACTGACTGTACGGCAGAAGGGGATCATCACGATCGCGTTAGTAAATCCGATTGTCTCGCGGAGGTACTTGATCGCGCGGCACTCGAGCCTAAAGGCCTCCTTATAGCGCGGGGAATAGTAGCGCGATGCGCCACGGAAGCCCAGCATAGGATTCTCCTCCTGCGGCTCAAACTCACGGCCCCCAATCAGGCCGGCGTACTCGTTTGTCTTAAAGTCACTGAGTCGTAGGACAGCCGGCCGCGGATACGTGGCGGCGCATAGCGCTGCAAACCCGTGCGCCAGCTTATCGACAAAGTAGGCGGGCTTGTCCGTGTATTTAGCTGTCAGGCGTGCAATCTGCCGCTGAGCGTCTGCATCCTTCAGTTTGTCAAAGTGTACGAGGGCCATTGGGTGCACCTGGATCGTGTTCGTCACGACAAATTCCATCCGGGCTAGGCCGATCCCGTCGGCAGGTAGGCGCCACCACCGATAGGCAGCGGACGGGTTGGCGAGATTCAGCATCACCTGCGTTGGTGACTCTGGTAGGTTGGTGAGGTCAATCGTCTCCGTTTCGATGGGCGAGCAGCCCTCGTAGACAAACCCATCATCACCTTCGGCGCATGAGATCGTCACGTCCAGCCCCGTATGCAGGACGTAGGTCGCGTTGCCGGTGCCCACCACTGCAGGAAGGCCAAGCTCGCGGCTGATAATCGCTGCATGCGAGGTTCGCCCACCGTGGTCGGTGACAATAGCCGCGGCGCGCTTCATGATCGGCACCCAGTCGGGATCAGTCGTCTTGGTCACTAGGATAGACCCATCGACGAACTGGCCGATATCCTTGGCGTCTTCAAGTAGGCAGAGCCTACCCGCCACGGCGGCTGTTCCGATGGAGAGGCCCTTGGTCAGCTCGTGGCCTTTCTTGCCGAGTTTGTAGGTCTTCAACATGGCGTCTTTGCGCGAGTGAACGGTCTCAGGCCGGGCCTGTACAATGAAGAGCTCGTCGGTCAGCCCGTCCTTGGCCCATTCCATGTCCATAGGACAGCCATAGTGTCGCTCAATTGTGCACGCCCAGCGCGCCAGCTGCAAGATATCGCTATCACTCAGAACAAACGCATCGCGCTCGGCCTGCGCAGTCGGCACGTTGCGCGTGGTGGGTTGATGATGGTGTGAGACTGGACCTGCTAAGACCATCTTCATCGCTTTGTCACCGCACTTCTTGTCAATGATGGGGACCAGCTTCTCGTCCTCGAGCAACGGCTTGAACACCTGATACTCATCCGGATTCACTGTCCCTTGCACGACGTTCTCGCCAAGCCCCCATGCGGCATTGATGATGACCACCTTGTCGAATCCGCTCTCTGTGTCGATCGAGAACATCACCCCCGATCCGCTGGCGTCCGAACGCACCATGCGCTGCACTCCCACGGACAGCGCAATCTTCTCATGGTCGAAGCCCATCGCTTGCCGATAGCTGATCGCCCGATCCGTGAACAACGACGCATAGCACCACCGGCACGCACGCAGCACCGCCTCCTCCCCCTCGACATTCAGAAACGAGTCCAGCTGTCCCGCAAAGCTGGCATCGGGCAGGTCCTCGGCCGTTGCACTCGACCGCACCGCTACACGCACGTTATCCACCCCAGCTTTCATCGCGAGTTTGCGGTACCCGCCGCGGATTGCGTCCTCAATGTCAACGGGCCACGACCCCAGCAGGAAGTGCTTGCGGATCGTCTCGCCCGTCTCTGCCAGTGTCGCTTGTCCGCTCTGCCAAACGGCGATCAGCCGCGCGATGTTCTCGCGGATCCCGTTCATCTGCACAAACTCCCAGTACGCGTGCGAGGTGACGGCGAACCCAGGGGGCACGGGGATTCCTCGTGGGGTGAGTGTGCTAATCATCTCGCCCAGCGAGGCGTTTTTGCCGCCGACCAAGGCAACGCCGTCGCGGTGGATGTCCTGGTAGTCGACGACGAGGTTGTTGCTCTGCATGGTATTTTTTTTTCTTTTACTTTTCTTAAATCAAAATACAAGGATGGTTTGTTTTTGGCCGAGGATCTCGAAAGAGCTTGTTGGTTGTGGCTACTCCTGTGTTCGTTCTGTGTGGGAGTCTGCCTGGTAGTTATACGAGAGCTATCTGGTTTGTTTTTGGCTCAGGCCTTTGGTGCAACTGTCAGGCCACTGAGATACGGAAAAAAAATTAGACTGAATAGTAGTCCTGTGGGCGTGTGTTGTAGTCCTCAAATGCAGATTTCTCGGTGATGCTAGTCCCGCTGTACTCGAAGATGTGGGCCCCAAACTCGGCGCCAAGCTTTCGGTCGAGCTATCCATGGCGCTGTCCATGGCTCGCAATGGACTGAGGGTAGTTCCATCCTGGGAGCGTGGCATGACGATTGAAGCACGGCATCATGCAGTTTGATATACAGATAGATGACTGGAATGACCCCTTCTGACCCGCAGAGGTCCGGTTTGAATCGAGGCCGTTCGAAAAGAATGTAGTCATGAGGCCCAGGTATATATCCACGTCATGGATGAGGTACTAAGCCGCAGCTAGCGAGGACAGATTGGAACCAATGATATGATTGACTTTGAATGTTTCGTAATAATGTTCTGTGCGGATAGTAGCTGTGGCTCTAGATCCAACCGATTAAATTCTTGTAAATCTTGTGCCATAATGGTGCTTCAGGCTGAGAGCCAGCGCAGGCTCGTTCATCACCTGATGTTCGGCTGCTTCTGCGTAGTGGTATGATCACTCAAAACGATTGGATATAAACACGCGTCGTTTTCGAAAATTGCTCCGCCTTGGGAATCTGAATAGAGAGAACGCCATGTTTAAGCGTTTATTCTCCACGGTCGCGATTCACTGGCATAAGGAACGAGAAAGACCGCCTAAACCCAATTCCCCCACCTCCGTTCCGCGCGCCACCAGGCTCCTTCGGCGGTCTTCCGTCGAGGTCTCATGCTCGGTGTGACTGCGGATATTCAGTGTGCTAGCATCTAGAACCTCGATCTCGATATCCTTCTTTTCAACACCGCAAATGTTAGGGGGTCTGTATCGCAGGACAGAGAACCTATTAGCTAGGCAGAGAGTCTAAGTCTATAGGGTCTGATTTCAAAGACTAAATCTTAGAGTCCGGGCTAGGACTCTACTAATTCTATAATAAATATATTAAGGCCCCGCTTACCGAGTCCCTATATTTCTATATAGCCCCCTATAGAGTTCTTATCCTTAGACGGCGTGGGGACGATTCCACCATAAATCACCTCCCTATGCGGCAGAAGCCTACGCCGTGACAGAGGTTATAGTCTAATACTTTGTAGACTGGATATATAACGGGAAAGATCTAACTCTAGCTTAGAAGACTAAAAGTTCTTCTAAAAGCTAGTTTCACAGCCGATTACTGGTGAAACCTCCCATTTTTGTAGGAACTCTCTGGTCCCTGAATATAGTATTCCCTCGCCGGCAGGATAGCGCGAAGTCCTAAAATCTAAGTCCGAAGACCTAAGACACTTAAATGTGTGGGAAGAAAAGCCCTATGGGGAAAGAAAGACTGATGATTCAGGCCCAAAGACATACTGATGTGTGAGAGTTACCAATATTATAAATGACTACTCGGAAGTAAAAAAGGGAATAAGACAATTTCGATGTTTCACCGTCGACGCGAACAGCAATGAACACAATGAGTTTTCAAGTTCACCACAACAACTCCAAAACTTCCAAGAACTTATTTCTTCCAACCTTTGGAGGTCGATCAGGTAGGTCCATCAAAGTGGCCACTGCGAGCTGGGCTCCACGGACACTGTATTCCAAGCTGCAAGCTGCATCCGCAGGGATCTCAACATATTGACCAATAAGACCCAAGTTCGTGTTACCATGGGGGATCACATTCGGACGGTCATGGAGTCCACGAGACAAAAGCATGGAAGTCCCCAAGGGGATCAAACATGGAATAGTGATAGACGACGAAATCAGAGAATCACAGGGAAATCCCAAGTGGGAAAGAAGCTCACGTAGAATCTCTTCGCCAGAGCATCGAAGCATTGGCTTCTTAATGTATTTCCCAACGCGCTCAGGTTGAAGACCATAGCCCCATATGACATGAACAGATTTAGGCTGCGTCGCAAAGACTGGTTGGTGAGGAACGCTGATGGTCAGGCCCCAGGGACTGTCTTGAATTGTGAGTAGGGCGCCCGTACCCGGCTTATCACGCGTCAAATGGGCGTAGTGGTGCATGAAGTCCGCATCGTGCAAGGTGACGGTAAAAGTCTCGATCTGGGACTCGCTCAGTCGGTTGGAGAAGTTGGCAGGATTTCCAAACTTGGTAGACTGTTTCTCGAGCTTCTGCCACAATGACCACTCCCCACTATTCATGATGTCCATGAAGGGAGATGATAGTGGCGGTGGAGGTTCCTTGTTAGATCCTGTCTGCATACCGGTGGCCACTGACCCTAATGTTATGATGAGGATGTCGACAGGGTCGATGGTAATGAGAAGCTCATGACCGTTTTCCAGCAGGACAAGCTCCGAGATAGTTGTTGGGTCACTGCTTGGGTATGATTTGAGGTCGGTGACCATTATATTGAACCGGAAGTCAACCCCTTGTTCCTTCAAATAAGTGGTGATCGGAGCAATCAGAGATTCGAAGAGAGTAAAAGGGGTCCTTTCCATTTCGCGCACATCATTGTGGGTGTGGAGTTCCGGAAGCCATTTACTGAGTAGTCGATGGAACTCAACTGCACTATGCCACTCTTGAAGCAGAAAGCTAGGAAGACATTAGTGCCGAAGACTCGAGAACACTAGAAGACGACCGAGGTGCTTACGTTGTTGACCACAAATTCCAGAATCCAGACTCGAAAAAGCTCTTATCAAACACGTCACTGATCCTTTTCGACTCAAGATACCTCTCGCTCTCCACAATGAACTTGATCAAATCCATGCGAAGCTTCGCACCGATCGGGAGCGCATGCATATCAACTTTACGCATCCCATCCTCACTCTGACTGACTGCACGGGTATGGGCTTTGTTCATCGGTCTATTGTCATTGCCATGTTCCCTGATTACTTCCCAGAGATTCTTATCAGGGGATTCGTGACTGGGTACCATTGCAAGCAGGTCTTTCACACACTGCTCGTAAAAATAAGGCTGGGCACCCGTGTGAAGAATGTATCCGTTTTTCTCGTCACCAGAGGTCTCCATTGCTCCACCAGAGGCATGATGGGCGTCAAGGATGTGAATTTGATTCGGTGGGACCTTGGCCTTGTTGATCAAATGTACCGCGGCAGCGAGTGATGCGATACCGCTACCAACCAACCACGCCTGTACATTCTGGGGATCACGTTTGGGAATCATCTTTGTCGTAGCTCGAAATTGTAATCATCTGATGAATCTTCTTTCTTTGTATCTTGACAATCATTCTCCCCTCTATATATAGATTTTAGTGAATTGCCGAGTGCCGTGGCCCAGGGCACCTGAGCACCCATTTCGGAGTTTCGCCTGAAGCACCAAAGAAACACGATAACACCACACTATGGCAAGAACGGTCAGCTGTATGTCTTCTTACATCATGACAGAGCCTAGAGTTTTCCAGACCCTCAGCGTTAGGAGCTAGACGGTGCGATTTCTGACAGCAGTAATCATGCCACTACCTACATTGATAATGGACCAGGACAAGCACAATGGATGGATCTCACCGCAGTCTCTTGTTCGTCACAGACAAATCTTCATCTGAGTGGAGGATACCTTCTGATCTGAGTCTTGTGATCGCGAGTCATGTCCCTAGTCTAACTAATATGACCCTAATATGGGGCCATGGTGTTCATCAAATCGTGGCAGACTAATCGTTGTCTCCAAGTAGCCTGACGTCTTCCTTGGTGAATATCTGCGGCAGGCGCTTTCTCGTGACAGGAGAGCACTGAGACGACAGCCTGACTCCGAAAGCTTATTTCCCCCATTTGGTGTTTGGAAGTGTCTCAGTAATGACCCCATGCTATTGGCATCCCATATTTCAACTTCTTTTTGGATGATCTCATTATGAATAAGTTTCCTGACAGAGCCATATCCAAGGATAGGTCGATTTTTTCTACGATATAACGGTCGGGCGAGGTCAATCTCAATACCCTCCGTTGCCCTGTTCGTGTTGAGTTCATGATTAGACCGGGAAGCAAACTACGTGACTCCACTCTCCGTGGACACTGACAACCCCAAGCAAGTAATACAAGGGATCATACGTTACGCACAGGAGCCGACCGCGGTTAAACTTGATCTGTATGTTTCAGGGTTTGGCCTTTCTGATTTTGCTACGGGTCGATTTGACAGAGTAGCTTCAGTTCGGACCACAGGTCGATCATGCCACCAAGTAGATAGTATTGTAGGCCGGACATAAGTCAATAATTCAATCGGTGACTAGGTAGGTTTGGTATTGGCGAAGATGACTAAGCATGGGAAATCACTGCATGAATACGAAGAACTCAATTCAAACTAGATTCGAAGAGACGCTTCACCAAGTCGTACACTCTCTAACACCTGGCCCATCACAACACTAACGAAATAATTGTCCTCGTTGTTACCCGTCGCGTGCACGATGACATTCTCACCAAACTCGCAATCTCGTTCATTCTCACCAGCCTCACAATAGTCCTGATAGCTTGAGGTCGTGATTCCATCCTCTTCCGAAAGGAGCGCGGTACTCGCACATGCCCTGGCTTCATCGTAAGACTTGAAAACACCCTCAATATGGGTGTCGTGGGTCGGTTCCCGCCTGTGGCTGCAATATGGAACGCTTGTCTGCACGACATAATAAAGAGGAATGTTAACTCGCCCATCTTCTTCATCACTTTTCAGTTGGAGGGTGTTTGGAGATGTGGAGATTCTCAATCGAAACTTTGTGCCGTCTGTCGCAACGGCGTAAACTGCGAGTCCGGTTCCCTCTGATGTGGCGAGTGGTTCCAAGGCGTCCGCACTTGTCTCGAAAGTTGAGAACCATTCCCGCTCGTAGCCACCATTGTAGAGGCTGCAATGTGCAGCTTCCTTGGCTTTCGCAATAGACGTGTAGGTGCCTAAGATGCGTATCTTCTCGGTCTGTCCGACTGGAGCTTTTGCCTGGGAGATAAGGAGCATGACATGGTAGACAGAATCCGGAATGGTTTGAACGCTCCCGGCCATGATGAGAGTTGGTATTGAAGACTTGGAGGTAGTAATTGAAAGTACTCACAAGAGACCCGAGGTGATGAAGGCAAGTGCAAGCGCTTGGTAGTGATCCGCGGTCGCATTTATAATAAAAGGTCTGAGAGGCGCGGCCCGACAGTTTACAAATTCTGATGCTTACGGAAAGTCTGAGGAAAGGGATTCCTACTGTGAAATCCTCTCCATCGGAATGATCATACGATGGTGATTTTTAGGGGTGTCATTCGAGGGGAGATGATCGGCTGCCGAGAGGTAGACCTGGTTTGTGAGGATACATCACGAGACAGCGCGAAGGGCGATATGCAATATTCGTCATTTAGTCGAATCAACTAATTATATTGCGGGATGCTCAAATTGGGAGATTGTTCAGCCTGGATTGGGAACGGTAGTGGACGCGGACAGAGCGTGAGACTCGAGGTCGAAGATCTTTCTGGATCAGTCCCCCAATTATGAACCACATTTTGAAAGTCAAAATATCACAAAGATTGTCCACCCGAATTCTCGATGTTAATAGTCGACCACATGCGACGATAAATCAAGTGGAAGAAGAGATGGTAGGACACATCATCCATGTATATGTGATATCCTCGATATCGTGATCTGGAGCTCCATACCCAATTTTCTGGTGCGCACAGGAGAATTACTCTTGCTGTAGATTCGTAGCTAGTGCGCCCTGAGTTCTCATTCCAGAGATTTGGGAGATGTGAGTTATCTCGCTCGAAATCTTGGACAGAAATCGAATTGAGAGATATACATAGACTGTCTTTAAAACGAACAGGCAAGCGGGAATACATTGAAGGTACAAGCCTATGTGCAAGTCATGAGTGATAACTTCACCTTTGACAGATTTGTGTTATGAACTGTGTGTAATCTTGAATGAAGGATACCCATATGTTCTGAAGCTGAATTCTCCGACAGCTAATTAAGGACCCTCTGAAGAAAAGATTAGCTCCTTTCGCTTTCTGCTTTAGAAGCACGTACACGTATCAGGCCAACCGTGTCCCAAACATTTACTTTGTTGATGTGGACTGTATCCTCTAGGCACATTTAAGTTGCTTTGATTTTACAGATACGATTTGGTCAGCCGGGAGAGCTGTCTGCAGGCGTTCATTTCTCTTGCCCAGCCTTCTTCATTCCGGGAAAGTATCTGTCGTGATAGAAGCACACTTATGTCGGAAGCTGGACCAGACACAAAGCGAATGGTGAAAACGCCGCGCATAAATCCAAAAAAGAATAATTGGCCACTTTCTGGAAAGGGAACTTGGCACTTCTCAGTGTCCAGTAATATGGAAGGCCTCGATGAAGAATTTTTTCATGGAGGGTTGGGCCAATTCTCGCTACGTATAGCGTGAGCGGTTCTCACGATCTTGAACGGTATAGACGTTTCAACTAGGCCAGGAAGGAAGGCTCCGGACTATATATGTAGACATATCTGGAGATCTCCAGAGAGAAAAATCTAAGGAGGCACCTTCTAACAGGAAGATGCGGTGAAACGGTCTGTGAGGCTATCTGTGGGTTTGTCCTAAGGGTTTGACCCAAGAATCCGGCTGATGTGAATGATGGTACGGCAGCTAATCTCAAAAGCTACGAATAATCAATGTAAATTTAATATATAAGGCTCCGGATTCCACTTATTAAAGAGGTGATGCTGTCCTTACTTCTACATATGCCTAGCGCAGGACCATGTTCTTCAATAGCAGAGACAGCAATCATCTCAAAGTCATAGCCCGAAGCAAGAGCCTATCCACCAAACGCTCATATTTGAATATTAGAAAGATCTGTGGGAAGGTTTTTCGACTAACGCTCAAATTTCAAGCTACTATTGACCCAGACAGTATTACTTACCAGTTGAGTTCTGTTACTGTAGATTCTTAATTAATCAAGGCCCAACCGACAAATCCATGATGAGGACTGTGGAAAAGGTCTCCAGAGCAATTCCTCCGGCTCCTTCCACGCTCTTCAATCTTGCAAATTTACGTAAGCTTTAGCACGATATATTACTTGATTACGCTTCACGAACCCTTGTTTTTGGCAACGAAAACAACTTACGAAGACTCAAAAAGTTCCTATACGGGCATGAGATCCCTCCAGAGCATCATATTACAGGACTCGGCTCAACAGAGCCGTGCTTCCTTACAGAGTAGTGCTCACTAGACTTGAGATTTGTCTGGATAACGAAAAACTCATTTTGAAACTTTAGTATCGAATTCAGGCCCAAGATGCAGTGAAGCAATTGACGGTCATAATATGTCTACTGGCCTACCCTCGACTCCTGCCTTTCTGAAGCCACTTTCCATGGCCTCAATCTAAGATTATTTCAGCTCTTCGTGTTAGCCAGATCAGTGGGCTGCGACTCTGGCTTCAACGCTCTTTATAATGATTTTTGTTATAGGAAACAAATTAAAAGGAGTCAAAATTATTTCGACTAAATACCGAACATATGTCCCGAATATCCTTTGACTGGGCATCGTTAGCCTTCGAATAGGATGGTGATCACGCTATTGATAAAAGCCGCTTCGAGAACAGCATCACACCAGCCGAGACTTCCGGTGAAACTTTCCTATAAGTGGTCGACAGCAGACTCTTGCATCATCGTGATTTCAGATAACTCTATCTAATCGCATATAAAGAGAGAAGTCTTTGTGTAGCACTAAAGTCGCTTCAACCACAGAAGAAACAAGATTCAGATCTAATAACTCTCCACCGTCTTTAAAATCCCGTTTCCAGAAACGCATACCTATTTCACATACCGCCTGAACCCGAACATGAAATTGTTCAACCTGAGTATCTACTACATCATCCTGGGCAGTGCTACGTCCTGGAAGCTCGAAGCTGGATCCCAGACCTGGTCAGGATCGACCCCACAAGGATGTCGATCTGTGTACATTCGCAGAGGTACTGAGATAAGCTGGGAAGGATCACCTGGAGCCAGAACTCTCCAGCTTTACAATGTCCAGGGCAGTTGCAGCAGAGTGTATCGGACAGTGATCGGTGAAGGAGACATCAATGCGTCAAACAATATCTATGGATTTGTTGTGAAGGCATGATTTTTTCTGAGGTATTCTCTAGTGTGCAACACAGGGATTATGAAGATGCAGGTGTGTACGTATCCACGAGTGATATACCAGAACGGCGAGGTGGAATCGCACGGGAGCGGCCTTTCAAAGCATTGACGGGATAAAGTGATGAAATTTTCAATTTGTGGTGATATTCTCTGAAATTTTATCTTTTATTCTCCTACCTTCATGCCAGGCTTTACTACCCTTATTGGTTGCTACCCTTGTTGATTGCATAAGCTCCATCGAGCTTTCTGGCATATCATAGTAAGGTCTTCGAGTCTTTCAATGTCGCAAAAAAAAAGTTGTTATTAGCAGCTAGTAAGTCTACATGAATGCTTCCTAACCAGTTTTAGTTCAACCGCAGTGTCGTGACGTCAATGACATCACCAAATACATAGCTCTGTATATTTTGACACCTGAAACTTTCGAGACTCTCTAGTTGAGCTTGCTGAGGGGAGAGGACTTACAAATGTGATCCTGTCTGGAAGGTAAATGGTTTGCGTTGTTAATAATTGTGAGATGAGCCGTATGAGGGAATCGGGCGGACGAGGGAAGTTTGAATGGCCTCCTCGGGAAATGACCAATGTTGCCCACCATCTCCTCTTATCAAGCTTCATGGAGATTTTTGATCCTTACATTTTGAGAGCCGAACCTGATCATATTGTGTTCAGCACTCATCTTGATTGAATCCCTGTCGTCTTATTAACGGTTTTAGGTTGAAAACGGCCATGAAGAACAAACATATTAGACCTGGCCTCCAGTCTCTCACTGGTATTCCGCTCTCCAATGAAAGAAGGGAAGAGGCTCTATGATCGCATATTGCTGTACAGAGTGGCGAGTGACAAACAACATGTGACTGGGACGGGTGTTGTTATACATGCCAGAAACCCATTAAGGTAAGTAGGAGTGCGAACCACGGACGGCTAAATGTGCTTTCTCGGAAGTTTATGGATCGGAACCCATTCAGTGGAATAGTCAATGATGCAAAGGTCTATATAGGCTTTCTATATACACAAAAACGATAGAAAATATTATCTCAATTCTAGACCTTCCTGGACCTTTTCAGTATATCTTAGATAGAGACAGGCTCAAATGGAGGTGGAAATGTGGGATCCACACATAAAAAGTCCTATCCATGGGTAAACCCAGTTGCGAATTTCTCTGCCCATAGGATTTCCTACACCCATAAAAGTATACCTACGCGGGTACCCATAAAAATTTGAAACTCATAGGTACCTCATCACGTGCCTAGTAAGGTTACAACTACTGCAAAAGAGGTTTTAGATAATGTTTCACTACTCGAAGATAACAGTATTATTAATATATCTACGTACGAATGATTCTCATTACAGCGGGGGATACTCAAGGCAGTTTGATCTCACCAGAGAGGTCGAGCTATAGGGAGGAGTGACCTAGAAGGCAGACTCTAGAGGCATAATCGATTAGAAGGATAGTGTTAAGGAAGTATCCGGGCCTAGGTACTAACCGAACAAGCCAAAAGACCATAATATACCAGAACGCATGTTCTGGCATGCCCTGGAACGGTACAAGTAGCGCACAACGTTACGCACTACGGCTGGCTACGGCACCGCATAGCTAGCCCGCATGCCGTCACATTCAACTATATCTCAACTCAGGTATAGCGTAATTAAAGTAGGTTCAACTTCTATAAAATAAATTAGTGATAGATCATCTAACTAGACATATAGAGAAATGTATTAATCGCCTAGTCAGTCTTATTCTAATACAAAAATTGCTACTAATTTCAGGCTAATTACGTCTCTAACGCACGCCGTATAACTCGTAATTTTTCCTAGTCAGGGCCCGCGGGCAACCGGCTACCGAATTAAGCCTAGACATAAAGCCCGAGCCCTGCTGGCTTTAGTAATTTATAGGGGTTTTTAAACATGTAAACTGGACCCTCTGTCTACCCTTGTTTCACAAAAGACATTTGAAATGAGGACTTTGAACCGTTACTACCAGACTAGGCCTTGCAATTACTCGCGGCGAGCCGGCTTTTTAGACTCGACGCGCGAGCCGGCTCGCGCTTCTGGCTCGAACTCGCGAGTAATTACAAGGCCTACTCGAGATCCTTAAGAGGGAACGACTAATTATCTAACTAGAGAAGTATAAGGTCGTAACTAGCGAACTAGAATTCTATAGATATATCGTTAGGAACAGGAGCGTACGGCCTATACTAGCTAAGGTTAATATTATCCGTATATAGCTATAACCTTAGAATATACACGAACTATAGTAGTTCCTTAGCCTCGCGATATACTATTAGCGGTTTATCTATAGGTTCGCGGAGATATACGTGCCCCTATACGAACTCCTAAAAGAATCGGACGCTAAGCTCTAGAAGCTTAAGTTCCGCCCTATCTAGTAGAATATAGCTTATAAGGCTACTTTCCGAAAGTTAAAGAAGAAGTTATCGGAAGCCCCTATTCTCTTATAACTAGACCTTATACGGCTATTTACTATCGAGACTAATACTTCTAAGTAGGCGATTAGCCTAGTCCTACTCTAGAAGGGGCTAGAAGAAGTACTCTACCCTATTATATATAATAGGCAGAAGCTTATAGGCGCTAAGCTTAACTACCTAGTATATAAGAAGGAGCTACTAGCTATTAAAGAGGCCCTATAGCTTTAGAATAAATATATTAATAACAGAACCTAAATAGAAATCGTGACGGACTACGCTAGCCTATAGTACCTATAGACGACTATTACCTATAGTAAGCGTCTCGCCCGCTAGGTTAGCGAATTTTAGGAGTATAATCTTAAGATCCGATACTATCTAGTGAAGAAGGGAATGCTCACGGCAGTCTGATCTCACCAGACAGGTCGAGTCATAGAGGAACCAAACCAAACCCACAAGCACGCAAGTCCTGGAATCCTCCAAAGTAATCGTGAGATCCGATGTTAGGTACTAAAGGCAGGAATCAAAAAGAGTGTGATATTTCAAGTGTAAGGAATCTGACTATAAAGACTGTCCTGAATCCTCCGTCCAAACTGTTGTTTAAGTATGATAATATGCCGGATCCCGTAAGCTAGGTCCTAGATAACCTTCCTCGGCGGTAAGGCTCTCAGGTATCTCCTACTACTAAATATCCGCCTTTAAGTACATACAACCGAATCCCCTACTAATAACCTCCCCCCCTATAATTTACCGTCCCTTAGTTAATTTCCCGTATCCCTCGATAGTAACGTCAGATCTCCTAAAGACCCTTAGGCTAACTTACTAGGCTACACAAAATTTAGCAAAACCGATAGGCCCTTCTCCTTTCGCAGAAAATAAGAGTGTGCTAAATTGCTACCGTTCGGCCTTTATCGTTATCTTAAAATATAGTAGGTAGGCCCGTCTCGCCGGTCGCGCTACTCCTAGATTAATCTATACGCTCGTTACTAATTCCGGCTAAAAAAACGTCTAATTCTTCGATAACTATAGGGGAATCCTATCTTTCGCGACCGATTAGCGTATCTCCGATCGGACTTAATTCTAGCAACTGAATTAATACAGAAAAAGGATGCGTAAGCCGACTACTATATTTCTGACTAGACTACCCGGAAGGAGTCTGTTTAGGTAACGAAAAATCGCGATAATAAGCCGAAAGTTCAGACTAAGTACCTAATTCAGGACTGTCTAGGGTCTTATAATCTTCCCTAATACTAACAAACTAGGGCAAAACCGTTCGCCGAAGATAAGTCGCCAGTCCTATTAATCTATAAGGAAGGTATAGCTTCGAAATACGTATATCTCCCTGTTTACAGATAACTTTTTCCTAGGAGAGACCAAATTTCTCCTTATCTTCTGCCGTCTATATCGTAGCCGATATCTTATAGATTAAACTATCTTTCTAGCAACCACGATCGCGCAGATTCTGCTACTACTTAGCGAGGTAGTTTTATATCCTAAGTAGTATTTTAGTAATTTCGTGGGTTCTTATCCGTTAAAGAAACCGTCCCCTAGATTATATTCGCTATTCGTTAGGATACAAGGAGATCTGTTATATTAATATTAAGATAGCGGAAAGCAGTCTATTTACTAGGGTATATACTCTTCGCGTAGTAAGGAAACGAAATCAGCCGATATTAATAATCTAGTCGTAGCAGAATATAGAGCAGGTAGTAGGCATAGTCGCGCCGTACTAGTTACTAGATACTACTATACTATACGTTTTTAGCCTATCTAACCCTTAGTATATGCTTTCGCGATTAGTAATACTAGTATATATATTAAATTCCTCCTCGATTATATCTATTAGACCGCGAGGATAATAGCTGTCCTAATCGTTACGTAGCTATACAAAAATTAGTACTACTACGCTTCCGTTAACGTTCTAATCCCTCTCTATTTTCTTCCTAAAACTTAGTAGAACCCTTCTAAAATAGCGAAAACTTATCCTAAAAGTCAGATACTATATCTTCTCGAAATTCGACACTAAAGGTTTTCGTATCTTAGAAGGGAATCGAAAGTAGCTCCTAAGTTCTTTTCCAGAGGATAATTTAAACTAAACCTCAAATTCCTTCTTAGCCCTATCCTAGTCACCGAGCCGGCGTAAAGGTATCGCAAGCGTTATACTAGAGTCCTGTAATCGATACCGTTAGTATAAATATATAAAAGATATACTAGCTAAGTTATACCCCTTATAAATCGAATTAGGGCTGATTTCGGTCGTATTTTCGCGGATAGACCTACTAATAAGCCGAAAATCACTAGCGCTTCGCGCTTACTTTTAGTATCTAATTTCGTCTTCGGAACTACTTTAGCTAGCCTAGAAGTATCTATCTTGTATCCGTAGGGTGCTAACTTTAATAAACCTTACGATATCTTCGGTTTCTTAGTAGCAGACTCCGTTAATAGTTCTGATTCCTACGATCGTTTATTGTTATCGTTTAGTTCCGGGCTCTGTTTGCGCGGTTAGATTTCTTCTGCAGAAGAAATTCGGCTTCCTTCTAGATCTAGGTTTTGCGATTAATTTCTTCTACAGAAGAAATTTAGCTTTTATCCTTATCTAGAGCTAGCTCTGATCCTTATCTACCTTATCTAAAATTCGCGGTATCCGATAATATTCGTATATAAATCTATCTTTATTAATCGACAGATAGTGTTTTAATAACCGTTCTAGCGTTAGTTCCGTTAAATCTAGCGATTTATAGGCGTTATCGAGATTACCTTATATAACTTCTTTAGCTCTTCGGATCCCCCGCCTATATATTCCTTTCTTAAGTCGTTAGAGAATAGCGTTATTAACTCGGAGCTATATCTCTTCGAAACTAATCCCGCTCCTTACTAGTTTGCTAACCTTTTCGGCGAACGTTTTCGTTCGGACTCTATTATAATCTTTTTAGCGTCCCTATTCTAAGCTTATAGCGCTACGTATATTACTTACTAGATATAGTTCTTGTTATATTCGCGACGATTAATTACTTCTCTTGCTACCGTCTAGCTATCCTCAAAATCTTCCTAAGTCTTATATCCCTTCTAAAATTCGCTATCCTTTATAAAGGTATAGAGTTCGATCGCGACCGAGTCTAAAAATACCTACCCTTTTTCGCAAATCTTATATAGATAGAGCTTTGCCGTCTTATAGACCTAGTCCGTAGGTAGCGTACGTAATTCTTCGATAATCTTAGGGGAAGTAATTTGTATTAAACGATTACTTAGTATCGAAGGTAAATTAAGATATTAGCTTGCGGCGGATATCGTAGCCTAGTCTATTATATTAAATTCTTCCGCAGAAGAAATTTCGCGGAAGAAATTCGCAGAGTTTAACGTATATTATATAGGTCGATATCTTCTACAGAAGAAATTTATAGCACTTAGCGAAAAATTATTATAATTTAAGCTCTCTCCGGACTTCCCTCCCCTCCTAAAAATCTTACCGTCCCTAGTAAGCTCCTTTTCTATTACCTTTCAAAACAGTCTCAAAAACTACTAAATTTCTAAATAAAGACAAAATTTAGTAAATCTAATAAATTTAATCTACTTCTAAGAGAAATTAACAAAAATATAAAAAAATCCGAAATATTCGTATTAAATAGACTAATTAATATACTACCTTTTTAATAAAGAAAAATATCGAATTAAATTAACCCTGTCCCTCTCGCGGTAGCCGTCTCTTCTGCGCCTTTACGTAGTAGGTAGTAATCCGTTTTAGCCTTAATTCTTTTATCCTTATCTAAATTTCTTTTATCCTAGAGCGCCTAGTAATAAAATCTTTTTAGCCTACTACTATTAATACTAGCGCTTACCTTATTTATCTGTCGGTATAGGGTACCGTCTAATTCTTTAATTTCGTATACGCTATTTTTTAGATCTTTTCTAATTCGATACGGCCCTATCTATCTAAATCGGAGCTTATTTCTAGATATTATATCGTCCTCTAACCTAGTATTATAGAGAAGGACTAAATCTTTTTCTTTTAGGGGCGCAATTCGTAGGTTTCTGTGCGAGTCGTGATATTCTTTATTCTAAGCTCTTAGCCTCTGTAGCCGTATTATCGTATCAGAGATATCCTAGTCTCGTCTTTTAATTTATTTAGCTCGTAACGTAATTAGATCTGCGCGTGTCTCTACCTTTTCCTAGGGTAGTATCGACTAGGTAGGTATATCTAATTCTACTGGCAAGATAGTATCTTGTCTATAAATAAATCGGAAGGGTAAGATACTAGTATACGTATACAAAGTCGCTCTGTTAGTAAGTATCGCGGCTAGTAGCTTTTAGGACTATTTTAGTTTAATACCTTCTAATAGTTTATACCTATTTATTATTTTAGATAAGGCGTCTTTCAGAGTTCGTATTACTCTCTTAATCGCCCTATTCGCCTACGGGTTATATACCGAAATTAAATAGTATCGACGCGGTACGATTTCAAAAAATTTCGTATTTCCGAACGTATTTTAGGACTAAAATTAATAATAATCTCCTAAGGTACCCTATACCTAGATAATATCCTCCTAAACGAATCCGGTAGCGCTTTTACTATCTACCTTCTAGAGAATCCTTGCTTCTAGCTACCTACTAGCTAAATCTCTTACTTAGATAACTCCTTTTTAACCTTCCTCGTTAGGTAGCGGGTAGTATTAATATACTATTTCTCCTAGATTCGTATCGGTCTTACGCTTCCGTAGGTTTATATAGTCTAACAGGATCACGCGCCTAGTATTCGAAGTATACGCGCACAAATTTCGTAGTCTCGTTATATTCCTAACTAATAGTACCGCGTAGCTAATAGGTTATAAGTAGCTTCGCGGCCTTTATAGCCTAATTCTTTATATAAGCGCTATAGCGTCTCTTTTCGTATCCTAATATCGTCTAAAACCCTTCGTATAATTAGCTCTCTGCTATACCCTCTATAAAATAGATATCGATCTTAGACTATAAATCTTAAAGCCTTTTTCTTAAATATGCTAAATTTACTACGAGATATCTTAGCGGGCCTATATAGTATCGTTAAGAACCTTACAATTTTCTGATTCTTCTAAATATAATCCGTCCAGAATTTCTGTATTAATAGTCGTTTCTTCTACAGAAGAAATCTCCTAAGAAACAGGAATTTCAACAGAAACTATAGTTTCTACTAGGGAAACCGTAACGCGAAGATAAGAGATTTTAGCTACGATAAATTTATTAATATCTCTCTCCTTTTCTTACTCTTCTATTTCTTTAGGCGTAGCGGGCTTCCTAGATAGGCTATTAGCGGTACTATTTTTCGTCCTAGGAATATACTTTATATCAAAATCGAAGAGCCGAATCTAAGTAAGCTATCGCGTTACTAAGGCCCTAGGTAAGTCTAAAGCTAGTCGATTTAACTACGTAACTAGTATATTAGTATTAGTTTCTAATATAAACCTTACCCTGTATAGCTAATACCGTAGCTTTTTAAACGCCTTTATTACTCCTCGATATTCTAATTTTCTAGTATCGTATATTTGCTCTGATTTGACTAAACCCTAACTCGTATCGTGCTACTCGTCGTACCCCTTCTCTTTTCTGTATCAAAACGCTACCCTATCCTATTTTTAACGCGTCTACTATAAGCGTTAGGTCTAAGATTCTAGCTATAATCGACTAGTATAACCGCCGAAAACTATATAGTATCTCCTTAATCTTCTTAAAGATTCTATTTATTATTACCCTAATCGAATATCGTATCCTTCCGTAATATCGTATATAATGGCGCTATAATATACTAAAAATCCTTTACTAGAATTCGAAAGTAGACCGCAAGACTAACAAAAGAGCGTACCTTATCGCGATTAATAGGGACCGGCTAGTCGGCTAACTTAGAAATTTTCCGCTTATTAGGTCTGCGCCCGTTAGAATCGTATACCTAGCCTATAATTTCAAGGCCGGATATTATAAGTTACGATTTTTCTGCAGAAACTCTCGCTCCTGTAAGTTCTAAAAGGTACAGGGTCTTATCTAGATTTTGTATATATTCTAAGATAAACCTCCTAATCCCTAGTCTTGCAAACTCGTTATTATACTAGGTCTTAGGTCCTTTAACCGGAATATTATCTATAAAAGGTTTAGTAATATACAGAATATTAGCTAGGATCTATATAACTACTCTTTAGAATTACGGTACAGAATTCGAAGCCCTTATAATAATATAGTCTGCCTTAGTAAACCGATCGGGGTCTGAATCGCTATTATATTTCGATCGCGACTATCTAGAGTTATCTAGTTATACCCGGAAAATAGATTAATAGCGGACGATATTACTATACCTAAAATTCTTTAACGAATTCGTCCGTATTAGGGGCATATTCGTATCTCGCACTATTACTTTGTTAATATATATTATAGCGTTTACTATACGATATTTTCTATTCTTCTTACGTACCAAAAACTAAGGATTTCGGTAGGGACTATCGCAATATTCTAGGACCCCTTTTTGCAATCTTTCCTGTAATATCTCTTTAACTACACCTTTTAGCGCTAGCGGGATTCGAAATCTAGGATACTACTAGGCCTTATACCGAATCGTCTTAATACGTTATAGCGGTATTACTTCCGGGAAAATCAAAGATATATAGGACTAATCCTACGCAAAATAACCTTCTCTTTTAAATAGCATCTCGCGTAATAATCCTTTTTCTTTCGGCAGAAGATCCTTTCTAATTAACATTTTCTGCTCCCTTTTAGGTATTAGACGCGCACCTCTTAATCGTAGAGATCCGCGGTATCAGTATTATTAAATTCACTTTTAATATCAGACGCGCGATATTTAGTAAAGTATTTCTTTTCGCAGATTTCCTTCTAATTCGCATAACTAGTTAGTACTAATCTACCGTTTTCGGTCGCGTTAACTAGTTTAATCTTGTCCGCTACTCTTTTAAACAAAGTATAAACCGGCACACCTATACCCGTAGGGTTAGGGCTCGGATTTATAGTCAAAAGATACCTTAGTCGTAGAAATCTTATAGCAATATCCTGCGGCTATCTACGCGGAATCTTATAGTTATAGCTAAATCTTAATTTATCTAAAATTTTTAATATCTTTCCGTCTCTTATATTTTCAAATATTTTTAGTGCTTTTGTAGCGTTTTCAGAGGGCACTATTAAAATATATAGTAAATTATAGCCTATTTTTAGCGTCGGCGTCTTATTTATTATACCGGAAGTATCGCTGATTAGGCTTCCGGATATCCTAAAAAATCTACCTCCGTATTCGCAGGTTCTGCAAAATCTTTAGGCATAGCTAGTGCTCCTAGACCGAAGTTTTCTTACTCGGAGAATATACCGAAAAGACTACTATTTTAACAGAACATTAATTTTCTCCGTAGTAGAAGCTATTATATCGCGTAACTAGATTCGTCCTAGGAGAATCTCTGCTATATAATCCTTTATAATTATATAGTAAGAGTACGTTATAATATCGCCGATTAAAATAGGTAAGCCTTCCGTAACTCCGTAAAAGGGACGCGTTCGGCTATTAATAGGCACTATATATAGCTTTGGATCTTTTCGAATATCAAGGTTTAATATGCGTGCCGTTTCTAGGGAAATAAGATTAACTAATAATCCCTAATTAATCGTAGCTTTAAGCTTATACCTATACACGTACACCTTTGTACGCAAGAGCCCTCTAGTATATTCCTTAACCGTACCCGAATTTCGCGGCGCAGAGATTCGCACCGATCTCCTAAGATCCTACACCCGCGCGGTTACTTATCACTTTTGCAACTCGCTAAGTAGCAGCGAAGTATACAGGCGTAGTAGTATTCGTAGCATCCGTAGTAATTATAGGCACCGAAGGTTCGAAGGAATTCGTAATATTTCTGACTTAGCTACGCAGTTACGGTAATATAAATATTAGATTACCTAGTATAATCGTAGGCGGTATAGGAATAGCTAGCAATTTTCTAGCAATTTCTTCCTTATATTAGGTAGTAGCATCCGCGGAAGGTTTTAGGCGCTTTTAGATAGTCGACGAATTTCCCGGTCTAGACAGGTAAGCAGGCGTCGAAAATCTTACGTCTTGACTAGCTCTCTAGGTCTGACTACCCTAGTCTTAGATTTCTTCTACAGAAGAATCTCGCGGCTAACCGTTTAGTTAGCGATCCGTTCCCGCCTATAAATTTCTTCTGTAGAAGAAATTCGCAAAGGGGCTAGTACTATATCCGCTATTATATCGTCTTTATTAATAGTCGCTAGACGGTATCTGCTCGGACGTATACTACGCACTTTCGCATAATTTCTAGACTGGTTAGAGCGCTTACGACCAGCTAGTTATCTATTAATAGCAAAGACTTCTCCCTTGTATATTTCGTCTTCGCTCCCTTCTAATCCTTCGAAATTAGCGTCTTTTCTAAGAGAAATCCCTACTAAATCTACCTAAGTAGTATAAATTTGCGGAGTGTAGTAAGAATAGACCCCTAAATATAATTAAGGCGTAGTAATAGTAGAGATAGCGTTAACGCTTACGCGTTAACTCTTCTACTACTAGTACTAGTCCGGAACTATATCCTTCTAAAATTAGTTACCTCTCTTACGCGCCTCCGGTCTATTCTTACTAACCCTTCCGAGTACTACCCGATTTAGTTTATTCCGGTAGTATAGTCCTTTATTTTGTATACTTAGATAGACAGGACAACCGGTTACCTAATACCCTTTATTCCTATACTAGTAGTAACTATCAGATATCTATCTTGTAGGTATATAAGCAGGTTATTTCGGTTATTATTTTTCGCGATTAGGTCTAAACTAAGACTCTCTGTTTATCGGTAGCCTTCGCTAGTCTTTAATAACCTTTAGTATATTTACCGACAGACCGTTAAAAGCTTTCGTTAAACTTTCTAAATCCTGTCCTCTTAGAGAGCTGTATTCTTAATCGCAGAACCTCTATTTTTCGGAGTATGTTATTTTCTGTCCCTTATACGATTTTTCTCTAGAATCCGCGTAGACCTAGATTCCTTTCTCGGGCACTACGTAGCCTATCGCGAGATCGTAATCCTTCTAGTCCTAATTCAGATCCCTAGTAGCTTTTTCGATCTAATCGAAAGAGATCCGTCTTTTGCTCCTAGAAGGGTAGTTAATATTAATTTTCTCCTTCTTAATTAATTTCGATCTTAACTTTTCGGGTAGTCCTTCGATAAACTAAGTATATCGTTCTAAATCGCTAATATCTCCTCTCTTTACTAGATACGAGGAAACAGACGAAAAGGTAGTTAAGTATACGTAAAAGTCGTCCTATTCGATACGATTCCTGCAGAAACTCTGTAGCTAGGTACGGTATAGGTAGCCTATAGGCTATCCGTATCGCGATACTAATCTTTAAAGTCCTAGAAAAACTCTTCCTTGTTCTTCGCTTACTAGTTAGCATTCGCCTTAACCTATATATACTATAGCTAACCGTAGTAATCTAGAAGGATCTCTAAAATTCGCGCGTTATTTCTTATATTATAGCGCTTATATATACGTTTAAAACTATCAAGAATTCTGATATATTTCTGCCTTCGAATCGTAGCGTACTAGGGGTCCCTAGCTTAGGTATAGTCCTAACTATATATCGCAAAGTTTGTATCTCTGAATTAGGCGTATAAACTTGCGTTAGTATCGGCGAAGGAGCTAGTCTCGGCGTAGTAGCGGACGGTAGCGGTACTCTCTCGCTAAACCCTTCAGGCGATCCTTAGCAGACTCAGAAGGGGCTCGATTACTAGGATCACGATAGGCATCGAAAGAGGTTATATTATAGGTATATCTAAAGATATTCTGTAGTTATTTAGTTATTCAGATTACGATAATTGCTTTAGCTTCGTAGGCTCTATCTAGTCCGGATATTTTTAGGGTTTTTTAGGTATAATAGTATCTAGAGGGATATAGCAAGATTCGAAGGTAATTAACTCTTTAAATTTAACGAAGTCGTAAAATTAGTAGCTAGTCTAGATAGTAGCGCTATTCCTGATTCTTTTCGATTTTTCTTCTGGTTTTTCACTCTCTTCTTATAGCCGTTCCTTTCTTTTTTATCGCTTTTCGTCGTCCGTTTAGTATACGTTTTTCTCGTGTTTTCTTCTGCAGAAGAATTTTGTAACTACCGTTTTAGTGTAGTATTCTCTTCTAGTAAGATCGTTATATTAGCCGCCTATAGAAACCTTTCTAAAGCGATAAACTAACTCTATATAAAGTTCGGATAGACTAAGTTTATCTATTAATATAATTAGTCCGGAGATATTTTTAGTAATCGAATTAATATATCTCGATCCTCTTAGTATCGATCGGCTAATAATCCGCGAACGAGCTAGGTATACTAGTCGAACAAAGGTATAGTGTTAGCCGTAAGACCCTCGGTAGGAGCAGCCCCCTATATATAGCTAAAAGTCGCGTATTTAGCTATAATATAAGGTATTAGTTTCGAACAATAGTCTTAATTTCTCTTAATTTTTCGTCAGGGTTAAACGCGTTGCCTACTTTTTCTGCAGAAAAGTGCAGAATTTCTTAATTATAGCGGTAGTCGTAATAGTAGCGGTCGTAGCGGTCGTAGTAGTCGTTCTAGTCGTCTTAGTCTTAGCAGTCTTAGTAGTAATCTTAGCAGCAATCTCAGTAGCAATCTTAGTAGTAATCTTAGCAGCAATCTTAGCAGCAATCTCAGCAGCAATCTTAGTAGTAATCTTAGCAGCAATCTTAGCAGCAATCTTAGCAGCAATCTTAGTAGCAATCTTAGTAGCAATCTCAGCAGCGGATCCTTTCATAATCGCATCATAGGAATAGTATGGTCCTCTATCTTAGCCACCTTTATTATAAAGCCCCTGCGTCGGTCACTAATAAAGAAGGGAATGCTCACGGTAGTCTGATCTCACTAGACAGGTCGAGTTATAGAGGAACCAAACTAAACCTATAAGCACGCAAGTCCTGGAATCCTCCAAAGTAATCGTGAGATCCGATATCAGGTACTAAAGGCAGGAATCAAAAAAGTGTGATATTTCAAGTATAAGGAATCTGACTGTAAAGACTGTCCTGAATCCTCTGTCTAAACTGTTGTTCAAGTATAATAATGATGCCGGATCCCGTAAGCTAGGTCCTAGATAACCTTCCTCGGCGGTAAGGCTCTTAGGCATCTCCTACTACTGAATATCCGCCTTTAAGTACATACAACCGAATCCCCCACTACACTAGGTACTAAAGCTATCGTACCTAACGCCTTAAGCAGATAACTAGACTTTATTAAAGGGTTACCCGCTAATATTACACGAGATCGGCCTATATAGAAGGCCGCCCTAATAGCTATAAACGTAACTATTTAAAAGGTAGCTAAGGATAAGTAGTTAGCCGCGACTATTAACTTCTTAGATATAGGAGTACTTCCTAATAATAAGCTCCTATCTAAGGTAGTAACTCGATACTCGGATTACCTCTCTATATAAGACTAGGAAGATACTAATAACTACTAACTAATCTTTACGTATAATAATAGACTAAAAGTCCCCTACCTAGAACTAGTATTTAGGGATAATCTAGTTTAGGCCTTGCAATTACTCGCGAGTCCTTGGCTCGCGAGTTCGAGTCAGAAAGTCCGGCTCGCGAGCCGTACGACGGTAATATACTAGTAATCGAGCTAATCGAACCGCGAGTTTTTCTGGCTCGCTATATATAATAATAAATTACCGGCTCGATTTTATAATATCGTACGAGCGGGAAGACTCGCGAGTAATTTTCCGCGAGCTAGAAGTGCGAGCCGGCTCGCGAGTCGAGTCCAAAAAGCCGGCTCGCCGCGAGTAATTACAAGGTCTAATCTAGTTAATAAGATATACTTATAATATAGATATCTAGGATAGCTAGGCCTAAACGATAACTTAAGACCGAGAGCTTAGTAGCCCTAGATAAGAGCGGATATAGAGACCGCGGTATATAAGTACCCTTAGTACTAGGTTTCTTAGGGATCAAAGAAGGCCCTAGAATAGGAAACGGCCTACTACTTAGTAACTAAAGGGATTAGGCCTTTCTAGAGGTAGGGGATCGACCTTATTAGACGACTACTAATAATACTAAATAGTAATAGATAGATTATTATAGTAATCGACTACGTAACTAGATAGCCGGTAGCTAGAGCCATCCTAGAAGCTACGGAAGAAGCGCTTAGAACCTTCCTCTACGAGGAAATCTTTATAAATTACGGAGCGCTACTTAAGATCCTCTCTAATAATAGTTTAAACCTCCTTTTAGGTATAGTTAGCTACTACCTAAACCTACTAAAAACTTAGTACTAGCTAACTACCCCTTACTACCCCTATACGAATAGGAAAGTAGAAAACCTTAATAGTCTACTTAGCTATATATTAATAAAGTACCTTATAGAAAAGCTAATAAAGGCGTAGGATCTATACCCAGCGTAGGCGATCCTAGCTATATAGGTCTAGGAATACGTAGTAACTAGGTATAGCCTATTTTTTCTAGTTTATATAGCCTACTCCCGCTTACTAAGTAACGACCTAACAAAAGAACCCTTAGTATTCGCGAGACGAACTAAGAAGCTCTAGGATATAAGTAACGCCTATACTAAAGCGAATAAGCTACTACTATCCTAAGCGATCCGGACTAATAGGATTAGGGATAGCTAGATAATAAAGACGAGCTTCGAAAAGGAGGATTAGGTCTTTATTTAGAATAAGTTAGTATAGAAATTCGAGAGTAAGTAGTTTAGACCCTTTGTGATTCGAAGAGTAAAGAAAGGTTGATTTTTAAAGTATATCTATAGTATCTCTTAAATATCAGGTCTATAAGGATAGTCACAGGACTATATAGGGCCGAACGGGGGTATTCACGTAAGCTATAACTTACGTAACTACCCTTCCGGGATCTTATCCTCTCCTACTTAGACTAAACTCGCCCTGAGCTTTAGGGTAATATAGTCTAAGCTTACTATCGCTCCGTTCGGTTATATCCGTAGGTTCCCGCCTTAGTATATTTATATATATAGGGCAAAGTTAAAATAGTAGGGGTTTAATAAAGGAAAAGGTATAATATTATTTTTAGGTACTTATAATTATCGCGTACGGCTAATAGTTACTAAAAGTTCCTATTAGAGTAGTCCGGGGGAATAAAGGATCCCTTATTATAAATATAGGTAAATTCCTCTAATCGCTTCTTCTTCTCTTTATCCTTCTTCCTAATCCCTTCTAATACTATCTAGGTTATCCTATATATTTTAAGACTTTTTCCTAGGCTAGGTAGCTTACTCTAAGTCCGAACTAGACCTTTAAGTAGCTAATAGGTCTTTAGTTCCTCCTTATTCTCTTTCTAAGCTAGTAGCTAATCCTCCTACTAAATTCTCTCCTACTCTCCTTTATCTCCTCTCGTTCTTAACCTTCCTCTACTAGACGCTCTATTAAGCCCTCGGTAATCCGAGGGCTAGCTTATAAGCGATTAGGAGCTTTTAGAGTCTTATACTCCTATTCCGTCGTCTTCCCCTAAGCCTTCCCTTAGTAGCTCGGTCGAGTATTAGGTCTAGACCGCTTAGTCACGGATAGCTCTAGTATCAGGAAAAGGGCTATTATAGTAAAGTATACTCTAGCCTAGATTTTCGCGTATACGCGCAAGAAGGACTTTAATCCGAATATCGCGTAGACTAACAGGCTATAGATAGGCTTAGGCCTTATAATTACTCGCGAGTTCGAGCTAGGAAGGCCGGCCCGCGGAAAATTACTCGCGAGCTAAGGACTCGCGAGTCGAGTCTAAAAAGCTAGCTCGCCGCGAGTAATTACAAGGTCTAGATAGGCTTAGATACCCGAGGGAACCCTCTAGCAAGCTAGTTTAAGACCGATTATATAAAGGACTCTTAGACTAATAGCGCGCGGGTTCAAGATATAGACTAGAGAAACGATAATCCGAAGGATTATAGTACCCTAATAAAGGTTCGGGCGGCCTTTACCTAGTAGGTTAGTAAACCTACTCCTAACGGTACGGAGTACTAGTTATACGATAACTAAAATAGTCCGTTTAGTTCTTGCTATATTTTCGGGACCGCGTAGGAGGATCTATTAAGGGGCGGAGGCTATAGAAATTACTAATTTAATAGTAACGCGTTCTAGTACTCCTTATAGAGGAATAAGCTCCTCGATCCTTAGGTATAGGAGTATTATAATAAGATATATCCTAATTACGTATTAGTTAAAGATAAAAAGATATATCTCCCTCTATTCGTCTACGTTTTCCTATACTAACCGTTAATAGCGCGATCTAAAGGGTAAGAAACAGGCTCGCGATAATAATAGCGGCGAGGGTAGCTCTAAGAAGAGGAAGGGCTAGGATACTAAGTCTAAGAAGAGGAAGGGTAAGGATAAGGCTAAGGATAATAGTACCTTCTTTAAGAATTTATAGCTATCTAGTCTCCTAAAGGATCCTTAGGTTTATAATAAAAACGACTTTATAGTCGCGTTAGAGGCCTATAAGGCGATTCTAGAGATAATCGCGGCTTTAGAGAGCGATCTTAAGATCCTAGAGGCGTACTTAGTCGAGAATAGATAGATTAAGCTTAAGGATAATAATAACGATAATAATAATAATAGCGATAGTAATAATAACCTATTCGTCTCTATTAAGAAGCGTTTAGGGAAGTAATCTCCTTTCGTATACTTTTAGTATTAGTATAGGTAGTTAAATACGATATACTTTATATTAGTATTAGTACCTTATAGGAACTACGATAGTAAAAGGTCTATTAAATAAATCCCGTTCGTCTTAGTTAGCGTTCTAGCTATTCCGAATATCCCCTAGTAGTAGTTTACTAGATCCTAATAAGTCTATATCCTAAAACTCGTCCCTAGATATAGGTAATTAGAGCTCCTCCTAGTCTATCGCGCGTTTTCTTAGTCTTTCTATTTTCCCTATTAATATATTTATAGCTTCGATCGAGGGCTTCTATTATAACGTTCTCCTCTCCTACTTTACTTAGGCGTATACTATTAGCCTAGTCTATTAGGAATTAATTCTATTCTTCCTTTATAAAGATAGATAAGTCCCTATACGTAGGAGGAGTATTATCTTATTCGATAATTTTTAGTAGCTCTCGGGATCGTCTTAGTCGAATCCCCTATCTCCGGAGTACTACTTATACCGCCTATAATATCTATAGGCCTCCTAGATCCTTTATATTAGCTTTAATTAGCCGCGAACTATTAATTAGGTTCTTTAGGACTTATCTATTTAGTTCTTCTAGTATATATATACTAAGTAGATACGCTATAAGGACCTTAAAGGTCCGAACTACTTACTTTCGAATTTCTATACTAACTTATTCCGAACGAGGATCTAATCTCCCTTTTTAAAGCTCGTCTTCGTTACCTAGCTATCCCTAATCCTATTAGTCTAGATCGCTTAGGATAGTAGTAGCTTATTTACTTTAGTATAGGCGTCGCTTATATCCTAGAGCTTCTTAGTCCGCCTCGCGAATACTAAGGGTTCTTTATTAGGTCGTTACCTAGTAAGCGAGGGTAGGCCCTATAAACTAGAAAGAATAGGCTATACCTAGTTACTACGTATTCCCGGACCTATATAGCTAGGATCGCCTACGCTAGGTATAGGTCCTACGCCTTTGTTAGCTTTCCCATAAGGTACTTTATTAATATATAGCTAAGTAGACTATTAAGGTTTTCTACTTTCCTATTTATATAGGGGTAGTAAGAGATAGTTAGCTAGTACCGAGTTTTTAGTAGATTTAGATAGTAGCTAACTATACCTAAAAGGAGGTTTAAACTATTATTAGAGAGGATCTTAAGTAGCGCTCCGTAATTTATAAAGATTTCCTCGTAGAGGAAGGTTCTAAGCGCTTCTTCCGTAGCTTCTAGGATAGCTCTAGCTACTAGCTACCTAGTTTATATAGTTAATTACTATAATAATCTATCTATTACTATTTAGTATTATTAGTAGTTATCTAATAAGGTCGATCCTCTACCTCTAGAAAGGCCTAATCCCTTTAGTTACTAGGTAGTAGGCCGTTTCCTATTCTAGGGCCTTCTTTAATTCCTAAGAAACCTAGTACTAAAGGTACTTATATACTATAGTCTCTATATCTACTTTTATCTAGGACTACTAAGCTCTTAGTCTTAAGATACTGTTTAGGCCTAGCTATCCTAGATATCCGTATTATAAGTATATCTTATTAACTAGATTACTCCTAAATACCGGTTCTAGGTAGGAGACTTTTAGTCCGTTATTATATATAAAGGTTAGTTAGCGGTTATTAGTATCTTCCCGGTCCTATATAGAGAGGTAATCCGAGTATCGAGTTACTATCTTAGATAGGAGCTTATTATTAGGAAGTACTCCTATATCTAAGAAGTTAATAGTCGCGGCTAACTACTTATCCTTAGCTACCTTTTAGATAGTTATATTGATAGCTATTAGGGCGGCCTTCTATATAGGCTAATCTCGTATAATATTAGTAGGTAACCCTTTAATAAAGTCTAGTCGTCTACTTAAGGTATTAGGTACGATAGCTTTAGTACCTAGATAGTATTAGATCTTAAGATTATACTCCTAAAATTCGCTAACCTAGCGGCGAGACGCTTACTATAGGTAATAGTCGTCTATAGGTACTATAGGCTAGCGTAGTCCGTCACGATTTCTATTTAGGTTCTATTATTAATATATTTATCCTAAAGCTATAGGGCCTCTTTAATAGCTAGTAGCTTCTTCTTGTATACTAGGTAGTTAAGCTTAGTACCTATAAGCTCTGTCTATTATATAAATAGGGTAGAGTACTTCTCTAGCCTCTTCTAGAGTAGAACTAGGCTAATCGCCTACTTAGAAGTATTAGTCTCGATAGTAAATAGCTATATAAGGTCTAGTTATAAGAGAATAGGGGCTTCTAATAGCTTCTTCTTTAATTTTCGGAAAGTAGTCTTTAAGCTATATTCTACTAGATAGGGCGGAACTTAAGCTTCTAGAGCTTAGCGTCCGATTCTTTTAGGAGTTTATATAGAGGTAATATATCTCCGCGAACCTATAGATAAACTACTAATAGTACGTCGCGAGGCTAAGGAACTACTATAGTTCGTATATATTCTAGGATTATAGCTATATATAGATAATATTAACCTTAGCTAGTATAGGCTATACGCTCCTATTCCTAATAATATATCTATAGAATTCTAGTTCGCTAGTTACGATCTCGTACTTCCCTAGTTAGACGATTAGTCGTTCTCTCTTAAGGATCTCGAGTACTTTTTTAAGATATTCGTAGTACTCTTCTATACTATCCGAGAAGATTAGGATATTATCGAGGTATACGACTACGAACCTACTAAGATAGGGCTAGAGGGCCTTGTTTTATAACTATCTAGAAAGTTATAGGAGTATTATAAAGGCTAAAGGGTATTATAAGCTACTTATATTTTCCCTAGATAGTATTAAAGGCGGTTTTTGGTACTATATAGTTAGTTAGGCGTATTTACTAGAACCTAGACGCGAGATCGATCTTTATTAGGACCTATATACTTCCGATTTAGTTAAGAAGGTCTTAGATCTAGGATAATAGATACCTATTCTTCTTAGTTAGGTTATTTAGGATATAGTAATCGATATATATTCTCTATTTACTATTAGATTTAGGGGCGAATAGGACTAGAAACCCCTAGGGGCTAGCTAAAGAATAGATTAACCCTTTCTTTAAGAGAAGATCGACTTAGTATATCTATTCGTCTAGCTTCTCTTTAGAAAGGGAATAGGTATAGATATTTATAGGCTTCGCGTTACTAATATTAATATTATAGAGAATCTCTCTTTCCGGAGGTAAGGTATTAGGGAGTTTATTATAGATAATTATCCTATATTTCCTTATAAGAATCTAGATCTAGGGGTCTAGGTATAAGATAGGAGTCTCTAGAGGAGGGAAGTTAACTTAAGGGGCCCTAATAGAGATTATAAAGATATCCTTGTTTTTCTTATATATTTATCTACGTATCTACTTAGCTAATATTAGGAAAATACTAGCTTCTTCGAGTTCGTAATTAGGTCGAGTCTTATAAGATTCGATAATATATATTCGCTAGTAATTATAGATAGTTAGCTAAGAGCTAACCTAATTAATAATTAGGTTCTATTACTTTAGGAAGTCCTATCTAAGAATAATATTAAAATTAGGTAGGTCTAGGATCTAGACCTTTACGCTTCTAGTCTATATACCTATTCTTAGTAGGACGCGGGTACGTCCTTTTATATATAGGGACTACCTATTAGGTAGCCTTACCTAGAGGACGTCTAGTAGCTTCTTTAGGTATATAGATCCTTTTAGCGATACTATAGCTCGAGAGGAGATAAATATATAAGAGGAACTAGAGTCTAGAAGGACGTATATTAGTACTTCCTAAGAGCTAACTTAGGTCTAATAGAGTAGAAGGCCTACTTAGATAGCGAGTAGGAAGGCTTTGTATATATTAGATTTAAGAAGATTAGGTCCTAGAAGCGAGAGTATATAAGAGGCGGCTTAGAGCTAGCTAGCGAAAGCCTCTAATTTATTTAGCTACTTATATTTTTTAGCTATTAAAGAACTCCCTTAGAGTAGTCTCTCTTAATATATCCTAGCTTCCTATATATATAGTACTTTACTAGGGTCCGTCTCTATATCTTCTCTCGCGAGGCCGTACTCGAGCTATCGTAACTACTAGCTATTATATTTATTTAGAAATTACTATTAGTATCTCTAGTCTTAGAGAGGGAGTAGTTCCTAATCTATCTAGAGATTATTTCTCTCTTCTTATACTAGATAAAGTAGTTAATTACGGTTTAAAGAGTAGTTAGGTATTTATAATCCTTAGCCTACTTCTTTTAGAAAGTAGCTTTTGTACTCTTTTAGAGATATTAGATAATAACTTCCTCTAGAAGAGGTACTTCCGTATTAATAGCTACTTACTATAGGTTTATAGTATATTTAGCGAACGTAAGAGATCCTTAATATATATTAGCGAAGCGATCCTAGCGCTTTTTAGGACTAAGATATTTAGAGAATTCCTAAAGGATCTAGGCGCGATAACCTTCCTAGGTCTTAATTAGTTCCGCGTACTAGTTAATAATCTACTAGTAATAGGTATTCTATACCTTCTTAGCTCGCCTAGTTAGAGACCCTTAGGCGTAGATAATCTTATTAGTATCCGGAATTCCTATATCTATAAGATACGAGACCTTATAGAAGAACCTTTTATAATCGCGTAGATATACACGAGTAGCGTCTTAGGTAATCGTTCCTAAGTAGGAGCGGATACTAGGTACCTTTTTTATTAAGACCCTACGAATCTCTAGAAGGTTTAAGTTAATTACTAGAGATAGAGAAGAGCTAGTTTAGTTAGTTTCCTCTAGGGTAGTAGCGGGTATCTCTCGGAAAGATAAAGGGGTATTCGACTACGCCTAGGTACTATTCTATTATAGATAGATACTAGAGGTAGTAGTCTTAATATCTTATATAGCCTTAGTATAGTTATCTAGAGTATAGTTCTAAAGCTACGTTCGGTAGGCTTTAGCTATAATTAGGGGTAGGAAAGAGAGGACCTAATCGGTCTTAGGAGTATTTAGGCGTTCCTCTCGCGGATAAGGGTCCGCGAAGGCAGAATAATAGATCGAAGTAGTATCTATTAGAAATAGGAAGGATCGAGAAGAATTCTAAGAGTATTATAAATAATAGCCTCTTATATTAATAAGGGTTTCTCTTTTTTATAATCCGTTCCGGAGTATAAGGATCTATAAAGAGCTATATAGGGTCGTTTAGGACTTTAGGATAGATAGTATATCGTTACTATTAGGGATTAGCTATTAACTAAGATCCTTGGGTATTATAGCTAATTAGTAATATAGGAGGAGAGGTAGGGCTATAAGAACTATAATAGGGGTTAACGCTCTCCTCTTAGGACCGTTCTTTAGGGGTTTATAAGGTCCTCCCTAAGCTAGTCCTTCCTTATCTTCGTTCGTAAGTCTTTAGATAAGGGTTACCTTCCTTCTCTACGAATACTTATTTTTATAAGGATTAGGGAGGGAGAAAGAAGTATATAGGACTTCGCGCTTCCTTTCGGAAGAGATCCCCCCTCCGGGAAGGGCTATAGAAGGCGCCTCCTTTTAAGGATTTACTACTAGATATAGTTCGAAGAGTAAAAAAAAGTTAATTTTTAAAGTATATCTATAGTATCTCTTAAATATCGGGTCTATAAGGATAGTCACAGGACTATACAGGGCCGAACAGGGGTATTCACGTAAGCTATAACTCACATAACTACCCTTCCAGGATCTTACTATTAAGTAAAAGCTACCTAAAGCTTTATAAGGGTACTATAATCCTTCGGATCGTCGTTTCTCTAGTCTATATCTTAGATTCGCGCGCTATAAGTCTAGGAGTCCTTCGTATAATTAGTCTTAAACTAGCTTACTAAGGGATTCCTATAGGTATCTGAGCCTATCTATAGCCCTTCGGTCTACGCGTTATACGCGTAGAATCTATTCTTACGCGTATTTATAAAGATCTCGGCTAGGGAATACTTTATCTTAACGGCCCTTTTCCTTATTAATAGAACTATCTAGGACTAAGTAGTCTAGACCTAACGCTCTATAAAGTCGCTAGAGGAAGGCTTAGAAGAAGACGATAGAATAGGAGTATAAGACTCCGGAAGCCTCTAATTATTTATAGACTAGTTCTTAGACTACTAAGGGCTTAATAGAGTAGCTAGTAGGAAGAGGTTAAGAACGAGAGGAGATAAAGGGGTAAGAGAGAACTTAATAGGAGGATTAACTACTAGCTTAGAAGAAGGATAAGAAGAAACTAAAGACCTATTAGCTACTTAAAGATCTAGTTTGGACTTAGAGTAAGCTATCTAGCCTAGGAAAAAGTCTTAGAATATATAGGATAACCTAGATAGTATTAGAAGGGATAAGGAAGAAGGATAAAGAGAAGAAGAAGCGATTAGGAGAATCTACCTATATTTATAATAAAGGATCCTTTATTCCTCTAGACTACCCTAATAGGAGCTTCTAGCGATCGTTAGCTATATATAGTAGTTATAAGTAGCCGAAAATAATATTATACCTTTTCCTTTATTAAACCCCTACTATTTTAACTTTACCCCGTATATATAAACGCACTAAGGCGGGAACCTATAGATATAACCAAACAGAGCGATAGTAAGCTTAGACTATATTACCCTAAAGCTCGGGGCGAGTTTAGTCTAAGTAGAGGAGGATAAGATCCCGGAAGGGTAGTTACGTAAGTTATAGCTTACGTAGGTACCCCCGTTCGGCCCTATATAGTCCCGTGACTATCCTTACAGACCCGATATTTAAGAGATATAGTAGATATACTTCAAAAATCAACCTTTCTTTACTCTTCGAATTAGGCCTTGCAATTACTCGCGAGTTCGAGCCAGGAAGGCCGGCCCGCGGAAAACCACTCGCGAGTTCGAGTCAGAAAGTCTGGCTCGCGAGCCGTACGACGGTAATACACTAGTAATCGAGCTAATCGAACCGCGAGTTTTTCTGGCTCGCTATATATAATAATAAATTACCGGCTCGATTTTACAATACCGTACGAGCGGGAAGACTCGCGAGTCGAGTCCAAAAAGCCGGCTCGCCGCGAGTAATTACAAGGTCTAATAGCGATACTATTTAGAGGGTAGTATATATTAAATCGTAGTAAAAATAGACTATATAAATCTCGTGAAATTTATAAGTACTAAGGAGCTCTCCTAAAGATAAGTATACTAGATAGAATATTTAGCGCGGTATAACTTTATTATCGTCTTCCGCGTAGGATTATAAAACCTAGCAGATACGCTAAGTAGGAGGCTAGACTACGAGCGAGAAAATATAGAGGATATATATAGCGAAGACCGCCTCGGAGACCTTATAGCGCGACTAGAGTAGTATACCCTATAAGGAAGAGAAATATAAGACCTCCCTATAAGAATATTTACGTTAAACGTACTATTAAAGGAAGAATAGAGACGAAAGGGTATAGGATAATAATTAGCCGATTAGCTATAACTATAGGAGCTATAGGAGAATTATCTATAATATAGACGCTCCCTATACCCCTCGCTAAACTAATCTACCTAGCCTAAACGTAGGACGCGGAGTTAGTTAAGAAGAGGTAAGAGCTTAAAAGAGGAGACTAAGCGATAGGAGACTTATAAAGTATCTCCCTAGAGGATAACCTACTCCGGAAAAGCAGGAAAGTATATATCCTAAATAAGCTAGCGCTAATTATAGAAATTATACGTACGTACTATAATAAACCTATAGTAGGATACTATACTATAGATATATACTAGTAAATTAATTAGGTCGCGTTTCTAGTAGATAAATATACGCGAGATAATCGCAGAATTATTAGTAAGTACTATATCTATTAAAAAGCCGCTATTAAGCGATACTAGCTCTATAGGCTCCTAGAACTATTAATAGTACTATAGAAGCTAATAGAATAGATAAGTATCGACTTTATTATAGGCCTATCCCTATCCCGCTAGGACGGAAGAGTCTACGACTCTATTATAGTAGCTATCGACCTATTTACGAAGTACTCGCTCTATATCCTATATATAAAAGATATAGATATAGAAGGACTCGCAGAAAAGTTCTACGACTATATAATCCTATACTTCGGAATACTAGAGAATATTATAAGTGATCGCGAAAATATATTTATAAGCGAATTCTAGTCCTACTTCTACTATCTACTAGGAGTAAGAAGGCGCCTATCTATCGCTTTCTACCTATAGATAGATAGCTAAATAGAGAGATAAAACTAGACCCTAGAATATTACCTCTAGAGCTACGTTAACTAGGAGTAGGATAACTAGGCGAGACAGCTCCTACTTATATAAATAGTCTATAATAACTCTATATATAGCGCGTACGTAACTATATCCGTATATATACTTATAGATATAAGACTAGACCTACGACTTGTAGTCTAGATATAGGAGCAGGAATAGGAAGCGGGAGATATAGCTATACGCGTAAATAAGATAGTCGTAATACAAGAATAGTTACGTACGCGCCTATAACGTACGAAGGAAATTATAAAGCGTAATATAGATAAGAAGTATATAGATAAAAACTTCCGAGTAAGCGACTAGGTCCTACTAAGGAATAAGAATATTATATAGAAGCGCCTAGTAAGAAAGATTAACTACTATTATATAGGACTATTCTAAATCGCAGAAAAGGTTAGATAATAAGTATACTAACTAATCCTAATACTATAATACTATATAATCTACCCTATAGTCTATATCTCCCTACTCGAGCTATACTATAGTAACCTATATAAGGCGAACTAGCGACTAGGGCTAATATAAGTTAGTAATACCGACGAATAGCTTATAGAGCGTATCTAATAAGAATTAAAGGATAAGAAATACTACTATATTAAATAGGTAGGCTATAGAGATAAAGAGAATATATAGGAAATACTTATATATATTAAAGAAACTATAGTATTTAATAAGTTTATATCTAAAAGAGCGCGGAAATAGGCAGAGAATATAGATAAAATAGTATAATAACTAATATAAACGCGCAGAAAATACTAGTCCCCTATAAGAAGGATATTAAATAGTAATAAAAGGAAGTATAATAGGACGAGTCTACTAGTAGAAAGGACTAGCTGGTATAAGACGCGTAAAAGACGCGTAGGAATACCCTATATAGATAGCTTAAGAACCCTAAATAGAATAGCGACCCGCTAAAAGAAAGGAATACTATAAGAAGCGGGCGTACTAAGCTAATATAATAGCCTAGAACTACTAACCTATATCCTAGCCTTATTATACTATAACAGAAAACGCGCGATAGTAAGACTTACGACTCTAATAACGAATAAATATACTACCTATAATATTAGAAGCTACCGTATCTTAGTAAATCGCTACTCTAAATAGCTAAATAATACTATATCCGCTAACTAAAGTACCTCTCGCCTAGTTATAAGTATAATAGAGATAGACGACTATAATATAGAATTATTATATAAGGGAGAAGGCGCATTATAAGAGAGAAGGCGCGCTATCTACTCTAAAAAGGAGAGGAGGAGGAGATAGGGATAGTAGAGGAGGAGAAGGCGGAGATAGCAGAGGAGGAAGGGGTATATTAGGGTCCGTAGGGATATTACTCCTCCAAATCGTAGCTACTAGATATAGATAAGTACCTTAGAACTCGCGAAAAGTAGTAGTAAGAGTAGTACTACTAGTTAGAAGAGCGTTTAGAACTATATTCGCGGGAGTATTAGTACGCGGATTAACCTATATAGATATTGAAGAAGGGAATGCTCACGGCAGTCTGATCTCACCAGACAGGTCGAGTCATAGAGGAACCAAACCAAACCCACAAGCACGTAAGTCCTAGAATCCTCCAAAGTAATCGTGAGATCCGATGTCAGGTACTAAAGGCAGGAATCAAAAAGAGTGATATTTCAAGTGTAAGGAATCTGACTAAAGACTGTCCTGAATCCTCCGTCCAAATTGTTCAAGTATAATAATGATACCGGATCCCGTAAGCTAGGTCCTAGATAACCTTCCTCGGCGGTAAGGCTCTTAGGTATCTCCTACTACTAAATATCCGCCTTTAAGTATATTCAACCGAATCCCCTACTATATAACCTCCCCCCTATAATTTACCGTCCCTTAGTTAATTTCCGTATCCCTCGATAGTAACGTAGATCTCCTAAAGACCCTTAGGCTAACTTACTAGGCTACACAAAATTTAGCAAAACCGATAGGCCCTTCTCCTTTCGCAGAAAATAAGAGTATACGCTAAATTGCTACCGTTCGGCCTTTATCGTTATCTTAAAATATAGTAGGTAGGCCCGTCTCGCCCGGTCGCGCTACTCCTAGATTAATCTATGCGCTCGTTACTAATTCCGGCTAAAAAGAACGTCTAATTCTTCGATAACTACAGGGGAATCCTATCTTTCGCGACTAATTAGCGTATCTCCGATCGGACTTAATTCTAGCAACCGAATTAATACAGAAAAAGGATACGTAAGCCGACTACTATATTTCTGACTAGACTACCCGGAAGGAGTCTATTTAGGTAACGAAAAATCGCGATAATAAGCCGAAAGTTAGACTAAGTACCTAATTTAGGACTATCTAGGGTCTTATAATCTTCCCTAATACTAAAAACTAGGGCAAAACCGTTCGCCGAAGATAAGTCGCTAGTCCTATTAATCTATAAGGAAGGTATAGCTTCGAAATACGTATATCTCCCTTTATAGATAACTTTTTCCTAGGAGAGACTAAATTTCTCCTTATCTTCTACCGTCTATATCGTAGCCGATATCTTATAGATTAAACTATCTTTCTAGTAACTACGATCGCGCAGATTCTACTACTACTCGGCGAGGTAGTTTTGTATCCTAAGTAGTATTTTAGTGCAATTTCGTGTAGGTTCTTATCCGTTAAAGAAACCGTCCCCTAGATTATATTCGCTATTCGTTAGGATACAAGGAGATCCGTTATATTAATATAAGATAGCGGAAAGCAGTCTTTTACTAGGGTATATACTCTTCGCGTAGTAAGGAAACGAAATAGCCGATATTAATAATCCGGTCGTAGCAGAATATAGAGTAGGTAGTAGGTATAGTCGCCGTACTAGTTACTAGATACTACTATACTATACGTTTTTAGCCTATCTAACCCTTAGTATATACTTTCGCGATTAGTAATACTAGTTATATATTAAATTCCTCCTCGATTATATCTATTAGACCGCGAGGATAATAGCGTCCTAATCGTTACGTAGCTATACAAAAATTAGTACTACACGCTTCCGTTAACGTTCTAATCCCTCTCTATTTTCTTCCTAAAACTTAGTAGAACCCTTCTAAAATAGCGAAAACTTTATCCTAAAAAGTCAGATACTATATCTTCTCGAAATTCGATACTAAAGGTTTTCGTATCTTAGGAGGGAATCGAAAGTAGCTCCTAAGTTCTTTTCTAGAGGATATTTAAACTAAACCTTAAATTCCTTCTTAGCCCTATCCTAGTACCGAGCCGGGCGTAAAGGTATCGCAAGCGTTATACTAGAGTCCGTAATCGACACCGTTAGTATAAATATATAAAAGATATACTAGCTAAGTTATATGCCCCTTATAAATCGAATCAGGGCTGATTTCGGTCGTATTTTCGCGGATAGACCTACTAACAAGCCGAAAAATCACTAGCGCTTCGCGCTTACTTTTAGTATCTAATTTCGTCTTCGGAACTACTTTAGCTAGCCTAGAAGTATCTATCTTGTATCCGTAGGGTGCTAACTTTAATAAACCTTACGATATCTTCGGTTTCTTAGTAGCAGACTCCGTTAATAGTTCTGATTCCTACGATCGTTTATCGTTATCGTTTAGTTCCGGGCTCTGTTTGCGCGGTTAGATTTCTTCTGCAGAAGAAATTCGGCTTCCTTCTAGATCTAGGTTTTGCGATTAAATTTCTTCTACAGAAGAAATTTAGCTTTTATCCTTATCTAGAGCTAGGCTCTGATCCTTATCTACCTTATCTAAAATTCGCGGTATCCGATAATATTCGTATATAAATCTATCTTTATTAATCGATAGATAGTGTTTTAATAACCGTTCTAGCGTTAGTTCCGTTAAATCTAGCGATTTATAGGCGTTATAAGATTACCTTATATAACTTCTTTAGCTCTTCGGATCCCCCGCCTATATTCCTTTCTTAAGTCGTTAGAGAATAGCGTTATTAACTCGGAGCTATATCTCTTCGAAACTAATCCCGCTCCTTACTAGTTTGCTAACCTTTTCGGCGAACGTTTTCGTTCGGACTCTGATTATAATCTTTTTAGCGTCCCTATTCTAAGCTTATAGCGCTACGTATATACTTACTAGATATAGTTCTTGTTATATTCGCGACGATTAATTACTTCTCTTGCTACCGTCTAGCTATCCTAAAATCTTCCTAAGTCTTATATCCCTTCAAAATTCGCTATCCTTTATAAAGGTATAGAGTTCGATCGCGACCGAGTCTAAAAATACCTACCCTTTTTCGCAAATCTTATATAGATAGAGCTTTGCCGTCTTATAGACCTAGTCCGTAGGTAGCGTACGTAATTCTTCGATAATCTTAGTAGGGGAAGTAATTTATATTAAACGATTACTTAGTATCGAAGGTATAATATTAAGATATTAGCTATAGCGGATATATAGCCTAGTCTATTATATTAAATTCTTCCGTAGAAGAAATTTCGCGGAAGAAATTCGCAGAGTTTAACGTATCGTTATAGGTCGATATCTTCTGCAGAAGAAATTTATAGTACTTAGCGAAAATTATTATAATTTAAGCTCTCTCCGGAGACTTCCCTCCCCTCCTAAAAATCTTGCCGTCCCTAGCAAGCTCCTTTTCTATTACCTTTAAAATAGTCTAAAAACTACTAAATTTCTAAATAAAGACAAAATTTAGCAAATCTAATAAATTTAATCTACTTCTAAGAGAAATTAACAAAAATACAAAAAAATCCGAAATATTCGTATTAAACAGACTAATCAATATACTACCTTTTTAATAAAGAAAAATATCGAATTAAATTAACCCTATCCCTCTCGCGGCGGCCGTCCTCTTCTGCGCCTTTACGTAGTAGGTAGCAATCCGTTCTTAGCCTTAATTCTTTTATCCTTATCTAAATTTCTTTTATCCTAGAGCGCCTAGTAATAAAATCTTTTTAGCCTACTACTATTAATACTAGCGCTTACCTTATTTATCTATCGGTATAGGGTGCCGTCTAATTCTTTAATTTCGTATACGCTATTTTTTAGATCTTTTCTGATTCGATACGGCCCTATCTATCTAAATCGGAGCTTTTTCTAGATATTATATCGTCCTCTAACCTAGTATTATAGAGAAGGACTAAATCTTTTTCTTTTAGGGGCGCAATTCAGGTTTCTGTGCGAGTCGTGATATTCTTTATTCTAAGCTCTTAGCCTCTAGCCGTATTATTATATCAGAGATATCCTAGTCTCGTCTTTTAATTTATTCGGCTCGTAACGTAATTAGATCTGCGCGTGTCTCTACCTTTTCCTAGGGTAGTATCGACTAGGTAGGTATATCTAATTCTACGGCAAGATAGTATCTTATATAAATAAATCGGAAGGGTAAGATACTAGTATATATACAAAGTCGCTCTGTTAGTAAGTATCGCGGCCGGTAGCTTTTAGGACTATTTTAGTTTAATACCTTCTAATAGTTTATACCTATTTATTATTTTAGATAAGGCGTCTTTCAGAGTTCGTATTACTCTCTTAATCGCCCTATTCGCCTACGGGTTATATACCGAAATTAAAATAGTATTAACGCGGTACGATTTCAAAAAATTTCGTATTTCCGAACGTATTTAGGACTAAAATTAATAATAATCTCCTAAGGCACCCTATACCTATAGATAATATCCTCCTAAACGAATCCGGTAGCGCTTTTGCTATCTACCTTCTAGAGAATCCTTGCTTCTAGCTACCTACTAGCTAAATCTCTTACTTAGATAACTCCTTTTTAACCTTCCTCGTTAGGTAGCGGGGTAGTATTAATATACTATTTCTCCTAGATTCGTATCGGTCTTGCGCTTCCGTAGGTTTATATAGTCTAACGGGATACGCGCCTAGTATTCGAAGTATACGCGCACAAATTTCGTAGTCTCGTTATATATTCCTAACTAATAGTACCGCGTAGCTAATAGGTAAGTAGCTTCGCGGCCTTTATAGCCTAATTCTTTATAAGCGCTATAGCGTCTCTTTTCGTATCCTAATATCGTCTAAAACCCTTCGTATAATTAGCTCTCTGCTATACCCTCTATAAAATAGATATCGATCTTAGACTATAAATCTAAAGCCTTTTTCTTAATATGCTAAATTTACTACGAGATATCTTAGCGGGCCTACGTAGTATCGTTAAGAACCTTGCAATTTTCTAAGATTCTTCTAATATAATCCGTCCAGAATTTCTGTATTAATAGTCGTTTCTTCTCAGAAGAAATCTCCTAAGAAACAGGAATTTTAATAGAAACTATAGTTTCTACGGGAAACCGTAACGCGAAGATAAGAGATTTTAGCTACGAAATTTATTAATATCTCTCTCCTTTTCTTGCTCTTCTATTTCTTTAGGCGTAGCGGGCTTCCTAGATAGGCTATTAGCGGCACTATTTTTCGTCCTAGGAATATACTTTATATCAAAATCGAAGAGCCGAATCTAAGTAAGCTATCGCGTTACTAAGGCCCTAGGTAAGTCTGAAGCTAGTCGATTTAACTACGTAACTAGTATATTAGTATTAGTTTCTAATATAAACCAAACCTACCCTGTATAGCTAATACCGTAGCTTTTTGAACGCCTTTATTACTCCTCGATATTCTAATTTTCTAGTATCGTATATTTGCTCTGATTTAGACTAAACCCCTAACTCGTATCGTGCTACTCGTTATACCCCTTCTCTTTTCTGCATCAAAACGCTACCCTATCCTATTTTTAACGCGTCTACTATAAGTGTTAGGTCTAACGGATTCTAGCTATAATCGACTAGTATAACCGCCGGAAAACTATATAGTATCTCCTTGATCTTCTTAAAGGTATTCTATTTATTATTACCCTAATCGAATATCGTATCCTTCCGTAATATCGTATATAATAGCGCTATAATATACTAAAAATCCTTACTAGAATTCGAAAGTAGACCGTAAGACTAACAAAAGAGCGTACCTTATCGCGATTAACAGGGACCGGCTAGTCGGCTAACTTAGAAATTTTCCGCTTATTAGGTCTACGCCCGTTAGAATCGTACACCTAGCCTATAATTTCAAGGCCGGATATTATAAGTTACGATTTTTCTGTAGAAACTCTCGCTCCTGTAAGTTCTAAAAGGTATAGGGTCTTATCTAGATTTTATATATATTCTAAGATAAACCTCCTAATCCCTAGTCTTATAAACTCGTTATTATACCGGGTCTTAGGTCCTTTAACCGGAATATTATCTATAAAAGGTTTAGTAATATACAGAATATTAGCTAGGATCTATATAACTACTCTTTAGAATTACGGTACAGAATTCGAAGCCCCTTATAATAATATAGTCTGCCTTAGTAAACCGATTAGGGTCTAAATCGCTATTATATTTCGATCGCGACTATCTAGAGTTATCTAGTTATACCCGGAAAATAGATTAATAGCGGACGATATTACTATACCTAAAAATTCTTTAACGAATTCGTCCGTATTAGGGGGCATATTCGCATCTCGCACTATTACTTTGTTAATATATATTATAGCGTTCACTATACGATATTTTCTATTCTTCTTGCGTACCAAAAACAAGGATTTCGGTAGGGACTATCGCAATATTCTAGGACCCCTTTTGTAATCTTTCCTATAATATCTCTTTAACCACACCTTTTAGCGCTAGCGGGATTCAAAATCTAGGATACTACTAGGCCTTATACCGAATCGTCTTAATACGTTATAGCGGTATTACTTCCGGGAAAATCAAAGATATATAGGACTAATCCACGCAAAACAACCTTCTCTTTTAAATAGTATCTCGCGTAATAATCCTTTTTCTTTCGGTAGAAGATCCTTTCTAATTAATATTTTCTGCTCCCTTTTAGGTATTAGACGCGTACCTCTTACGATTGTAGAGATCCGCGATATTAGCAGATTATTAAATTACTTTTAATATCAGACGCGCGATATTTAGTAAAGTATTTCTTTTCGCAGATTTCCTTCTAATTCGTATAACTAGTTAGCACCGATCTACCGTTTTCGGTCGCGTTAACTAGTTTAATCTTGTCCGCTACTCTTTTAAATAAAGTAAAACCGGTATACCTATACCTGTAGGGTTAGGGCTCGGATTTATAGTTAAAAGATACCTTAGTCGTAGAAATCTTGTAGCAATATCCTATAGCTACCTACGCGGAATCTTATAGTTATAGCTAAATCTTAATTTATCCAAAATTTTTAATATCTTTCTGTCTCTTGTATTTTTAAATATTTTTGGTGCTTTTATAGCGTTTTTAGAGGGCACTATTAAAACGTATAGTAAATTGTAGCCTATTTTTAGCGTCGGCGTCTTATTTATTATACCGGAAGTATCGCTAATTAGGCTTCCGGATATCCTAAAAAATCTACCTCTGTATTCGTAGGTTCTATAAAATCTTTAGGCTATAGCTAGTACTCCTAGACCGAAGTTTTCTTACTCGGAGAATATGCCTTAAAGACTAACTTCCTAGTCCGGTCTTCCGAAAAGACTGCTATTTTAACAGAACTATTAATTTTCTCCGTAGTAGAAGCTATTGTATCGCGTAACTAGATTCGTCCTAGGAGAATCTCTGCTATATAATCCTTTATAATTATATAGTAAGAGTGCGTTATAATATCGCTGATTAAAATAGGTAAGCCTTCTGTAACTCCGTAAAAGGGACGCGTTTAGCTATTAATAGGTACTATATATAGCTTTAGATCTTTTCGAATATTAAGGTTCAATATACGTACCGTTTCTAGGGAAATAAGATTAACTAATAATCCCTAATTAATCGTAGCTTTAAGCTTATACCTATACACGTATACCTTTATACGCAAGAGCCCTCTAGTATATTCCTTAACTGTACCCGAATTTCGCGGCGCAGAGATTCGTACCGATCTCCTAAGATCCTGCACCCGCGCGGTTACTTTATCTACTTTTGCAACTCGCTAAGTAGTAGCGAAGTATATAGGCGTAGTAGCATTTGTAGTATCCGTAGTAATTATAGGTACCGAAGGTTCGAAGGAATTCGCAATATTTCTGACTTAGCTACGTAGTTACGGTGATATAAATATTAGATTACCTAGTATAATCGTAGGCGGTATAGGAATAGCTAGCAATTTTCTAGCAATTTCTTCCTTACGTTAGGTAGTAGTATCCGCGGAAGGTTTTAGGCGCTTTTAGATAGTCGACGAATTTCCCGGTCCAGACGGGTAAGTAGGCGTCGAAAATCTTACGTCTTAACTAGCTCTCTAGGTCTAACTACCCTAGTCTTAGATTTCTTCTACAGAAGAATCTCGCGGCTAACCGTTTAGTTAGCGATCCTGTTCCCGCCTATAAATTTCTTCTATAGAAGAAATTCGTAAAGGGGCTAGTGCTATATCCGCTATTATATCGTCTTTATTAATAGTCGCTAGACGGTATCTACTCGGACGTATACTACGCACTTTCGTATAATTTCTAGACTAGTTAGAGCGCTTGCGACTAGCTAGTTATCTATTAATAGCGAAGACTTCTTCCTTGTATATTTCGTCTTCGCTCTCTTCTAATCCTTTGAAATTAGCGTCTTTTCTAAGGGAAATCCCTACTAAATCTACCTAAGTAGTATAAATTTACGGAGTATAGTAAGAATAGACTCCTAAATATAATTAAGGCGTAGTAATAGTAGAGATAGCGTTAACGCTTACGCGTTGACTCTTCTACTACTAGTACTAGTCCGGAACTATATCCTTCTAAAATTAGTTACCTCTCTTGCGCGCCTCCGGTCTATTCTCACTAATCCTTCCGAGTACTACCCGATTTAGTTTATTCCGGTAGTATAGTCCTTTATTTTATATACTTAGATAGATAGGATAACCGGTTACCTAATACCCTTTATTCCTATACTAGTAGTAACTATCAGATATCTATCTTATAGGTATATAAGCAGGGTTATTTCGGTTATTATTTTTCGCGATTAGGTACTAAACTAAGACTCTCTGTTTATCGGTAGCCTTCCGCTAGTCTTTAATAACCTTTAGCATATTTACCGACAGACCGTTAAAAGCTTTCGTTAAACTTTCTAAATCCTATCCTCTTAGAGAGCTCGTATTCTTAATCGCAGAACCTCTATTTTTCGGAGTATCTATTATTTTCCGTCCCTTATACGATTTTTCTCTAGAATCCGCGTAGACCTAGATTCCTTTCTCGGGTACTATATAGCCTATCGCGAGATCGTAATCCTTCTAGTCCTAATTTAGATCCCTAGTAGCTTTTTCGATCTAATCGAAAGAGATCTGTCTTTTGCTCCTAGAAGGGTAGTTAATATTAATTTTCTCCTTCTTAATTAATTTCGATCTTAACTTTTCGGGTAGTTCTTCGATAAACTAAGTATATCGTTCTAAATCGCTAATATCTCCTCTCTTTACTAGATACGAGGAAATAGACGAAAAGGTAGTTAAGTATATATAAAAGTCGTCCTATTCGATACGATTCCTATAGAAACTCTATAGCTAGGTACGGGTATAGGTAGCCTATAGGCTATCCGTATCGCGATACTAATCTTTAAAGTCCTAGAAAAACTCTTTCTTGTTCTTCGCTTGCTAGTTAGTATTCGCCTTAACCTATATACGCTATAGCTAACCGTAGTAATCTAGAAGGATCTCTAAAATTCGCGCGTTATTTCTTATATTATAGCGCTTATATATGCGTTCAAAACTATCTAAGAATTCTGATATATTTCTACCTTCGAATCGTAGCGTACTAGGGGTTCCTAGCTTAGGTATAGTCCTAACTATATATCGTAAAGTTTATATCTCTGAATTAGGCGTATAAACTTGCGTTAGTATTAGCGAAGGAGCTAGTCTCGGCGGTAGCGGTAGCAGTAGCGGTACTCTCTCGCTAAACCCTTTAGGCGATCCCTTAGCAGACTTAGAAAGGGCTCGATTACTAGGATTACGATAGGTATCGAAAGAGGTTATATTTATAGGTATATCTAAAGATATTCTGTAGTTATTTAGTTATTTAGATTACGATAATTACTTTAGCTTCGTAGGCTCTGTCTAGTCCGGATATTTTTAGGGTTTTTTAGGTATAATAGTATCTAGAGGGACATAGTAAGATTCGCAAGGTAATTAACTCTTTAAATTTAACGAAGTCGTAAAATTAGTAGCTAGTCTAGATAGTAGCGCTATTCCTGATTCTTTTCGATTTTTCTTCTGGTTTTTCACTCTCTTCTTATAGCCGTTCCTTTCTTTTTTATCGCTTTTCGTCGTCCGTTTAGTATACGTTTTTCTCGTGTTTTCTTCTGTAGAAGAATTTTGTAACTACCGTTTTAGTATAGTATTCTCTTCTAGTAAGATCGTTATATTAGCCGCCTATAGAAACCTTTCTAAAGTAATAAACTAACTCTATATAAAGTTCGGATAGACTAAGTTCATCTATTAATATAATTAGTCCGGAGACATTTTTAGTAATCGAATTAATATATCTCGATCCTCTTAGTATCGATCGGCTAACAATCCGCGAACGAGCTAGGTATACTAGTCGAACAAAGGTATAGTGTTAGCTATAAGACCCTCGGTAGGAGCAGCCCCCTATATATAGCTAAAAGTCGCGTATTTAGCTATAATATAAGGTATCAGTTTCGAATAATAGTCTCAATTTCTCTCAATTTTTCGTCAGGGTTAAACGCGTTACCCACTTTTTCTGCAGAAAAGTACAGAATTTCTCAATTATAGCGGTAGTTGTAATAGTAGCGGTCGTAGCGGTCGTAGTAGTCGTTCTAGTCGTCTTAGTCTTAGCAGTCTTAGCAGTAATCTCAGCAGCAATCTCAGCAGCAATCTCAGCAGCAATCTCAGCAGTAATCTCAGCAGCAATCTCAGTAGCAATCTCAGCAGCAATCTTAGCAGCAATCTCAGTAGCAATCTCAGTAGCGGATCCTTTCACAATCGCATCGTAGGAATAGTATGGTCCTCTATCTTAGCCACCTTTATTACAAAGCCCCTGCGTCGGTTACCAATAAAGAAGGGAATGCTTACGGTAGTCTGATCTCACCAGACAGGTCGAGTTATAGAGGAACTAAACCAAACCTATAAGCACGCAAGTCCTAGAATCCTCCAAAGTAATCGTAAGATCCGATATCAGGTACTAAAGGCAGGAATCAAAAAGAGTATAATATTTTAAGTGTAAGGAATCTGACTATAAAGACTATCCTGAATCCTCCGTCTAAACTGTTGTTCAAGTATAATGATAATACCGGATCCCGCAAGCTAGGTCCTAGATAACCTTCCTCGGCGGTAAGGCTCTCAGGCATCTCCTACTACTAAATATCCGCCTTTAAGTACATGCAACCGAATCCCCCACTACAATATATAAGTTAGATAAACTCCTATAGAAGATAAAGAGGACTTACTAAATAATAAGAGTAGCGCCTAGTAGAATAATACGAGTAGATACGCTAGCTAGTAGATATTACGTATTAGTATTAGGGATTATAGCGTAAGTACTTAAGATAGCGGATATACTATATCCTCGCGAGATTCCTAGGAATATTCTAAGATACGAAGTTTAAAGGTATTATAAGGGACTCTAATTAAGATAGAGAGCAAGATATAAAGGAAATATAGCGCTCTTATATCTCTATAATAACGCCTAATAATATCGCGGAATAGGGAGAGAGGGATACTTAAAGAAAGAGCTATAACTATAAAAATAGTAATATCTAGATTAAAGAGTAATATATTAAAGAAGTAAAACGCTTACTCCTATACCTATATATACGAGATAAAGGCAAGGAAGATATATATAGATAAAACGTACACTCCTATATTTATATTCCCTAAGATAAAGGTATAAACTATATAATAGGAGAATATATAGGAGGATAAAAAGGTATTACTAAGAGGAGCTACTAAGAGGAGCGTAATAGGCCGTAGGGACATAGCCCTCTAAGGAGGAGGATAATATTATAACCTAGCTATACTATATATATAGGGCCTATAAGCCGCCGTAGTACTTTTACGCAAGATATAGTTATATCCCGCCGTACCCGCGGGCCCTAACTACTACTTATAGGAGTAGCTACCTTAGTTCCTTAGCGATTAGTCTGAATCATATACTAGGGGTCACCCTAGGACCTTCACTCTGATCCGAACCTCCGCAGGACTAGACGGGTAGTCCTAATATAATACTAGTTCTACTAAATAGTATAAAGATTTTTAATATATAATATAAATATATGCTGTTTAATAGACCTAAAAGTCTCAAGGCAAGGAAGTAATCTGGAGGCAAAATATCTATATTAGGGAGTCAAAAGAGAGAAGAAAGAAGAGGAAGACCTATAACTAGGAGAAATGCCTTAAGGACACCTGACTGCTACACAGTAAATATCTAGAGAGGGCAATCTCTTTTAGTTCAATGGCCCTAAAACTTGATATTACTTCTCCTCTCCTGATTAACTCAAACATATAAAGTACTATTAACATGAACGCAGACTAAAAAGACTGACCAGACTGGGGCTCGATCCCAGGACCTTATCGGTGTTAACGATACGTGATAACCAACTACACCATCCGGCCTTTTACGGAATGGAAAAACCAGTCTTGTCTTACAATCCAGTCAATACAGTAGCTCCTGAATGGCGTCCTCCAACCGAATCAGATCAAAAGCAATAACGTTCTGAGAGTCTCAGAGATTTCTCGTCACATCCATTCGAGATCCACATCACCAAGTACTTTCAAGCACTTTTGAGGTGTCGGATGCCAAGTAATCTGTACTCTTAACATTGTATCTTCAAGGATAGTCAAAAGGTAAACTTTGACCAAAGGCAAACCGATGCAAAACCGTGGTCATGCAAATAATTGTTGTCCGGAAGCAGATATATAAACAAATAGATCCATTTTGTTCACTTTATTCACTAACCAGCCTCCCAACTGCCCTCGAAAATGGACACCGCCTTGCCGCGGCCTGCCTTAAGAATGCTCTCGAAAATCCTCAAGCCCAACACGATAGAGGTTTTCCTTTATTTGCTTTGTTCAGGAGCCTTTCACAGGGGCATAGCACACCAGCATCAATTGAGGGACCAGATGATGTGACCGATCCTCGTCCCAATGCCTCCGAAATATCTCAACTTCCAGCGACATCGGCGATGGCTCATGTGTTCAAAGCTGACACCAAAACATACGTTGCTCGAAGCCTGGTGAACAGAAATCTTGAGGTATCTGAAACAACTATCGACTGGTTGAGTGATCGCACAGCTGCTTCATGGGGAGCTAATAAGCTAACCACTAGGGATCCTGGCTACGTGGGGCCGTTTCAAATGTTTTGGAACGAGATATCTATTACGGGGTGATTAAATATGATTATCGCATCAGTCCAGACCAAATCTAGCCTAAGCCGGACAAAGTAAGTCACCACTCTACATGGACAAAGTCATGTTGTCGGCAAGTTGCATTATTATCTCCCTGTTTTGATCAAAAGATAGTTTGAGTTGTTCCTCTCACTCCCAAAGCGAGGTATCGGGCAGGTATGACATTAAAACAGGATTGTAGGCAGCGGTATTCTTCCGCTCGCTAGGGTCTGAGCCGGCGTCAAAATTGTCTTCCCAATGAACCTCTCGTACAATATTTGCCCATTCTGAAATTATCAATATGGCCACTTTAGCACAATCTCGGCTAGTTATGGAGGCCAAACCGAGTACACGGATCTTTTGAAGGATGTGATCCAAATCGTCCTCTATGCTAGTTGACTGATACTGTGGGCCTTTGGACGATTGAGTTTGGTAGAAGCTGGTGGGTACTTTCGACGTATCACTTGTGAATGTTAAAAACTGTTTTCTTATAATAGGATTCCATACATACTCGCTGCCTTTTGTAGAAACGGTTGTCGAACTTTGGCTTTTTCGCAAGCCGACAGCGCAGGTATAAGACTGTTCAATCTGGGCTGAGCAACACCTAAATACGTCACTTGCGAGGTCGTGGCCGCTCTGGGATGCACACGCCATCATACGCTCAAGCAGCGTACAGTATGAAGCGAGTCTTTCCACTGTTATGCGTGTGGTATAGTCAGTGGGATCAGGCTGAAAAGTGAGACCAATCTTGCCATCAGCCCACTTCCTCCATAGGGATAGTTTTGCGGTATAACCAAACAGTCTCATATTTTGAATGGCCGGGTGAGATTGCTTGTCGACTTCAAGTAAAAGCCTCATAAGGTACTCCCTTGCTCTATTGCCTGTGAATTCGCCAACTGAAAAGCTAACGGCGTCGGCCATTGCTTTTGTCGCAAACGGTACCAGTCCTCCAAACGCAATTCCAGCCACCGCCTCCCACCATTTTCCGACGATTTTGTTCTCCCAGCTGATAATGTCACCAGGGTCTCCTCCAGATTGACTTTGGTGATAGAAATTGTTTCCTCTCGATGCTGGCAACTTGTCAAGATAGTACATAGCTGTTGTCCATTTGGATTTTTTGTCCAGAATAGGCTTTCCATTTTTGATGGACTGGCAAATTACGTTGTCAATAGCGATAGTGTGCACATCCGAGTCATCGCACGCAAACGGAAGACAACCACACGCAAGATGCTTTGCGAATAGCGTCGAATATCCGCTACCTTTAGCATTGGATCGGGGGTCCGGGCCTCCGGAGTAGACGAGACGGTATTTAGTGAGACATCCAGACAGTCTTGAGTTCATTGCAACATTGAATGCCCCGATACCTTGTACCAGAAAATGTGGGCACTTTAAGCTGATGCCAAGGATGAGAGCCAGAGCCGCAATTTCTTCTTCAGAAACTTCAATGCACGGTATGTTACAATCAATCCAAAGAGGCTGAATGTCTTTCGGCGAATCAGGGCAGGTCACAGCTTTAGATCGATTTCCATTGGCTTTTTGGGAAGGTCTTGGCAAATATTTCAGCGGTCTGACGCTGCTTACCAAAACAATGAATGGCTGACCCCAGGGCGCGTTGATCTCTTCGTCGTTAGGAAGAGAATATGTTGCCCTATACGGTGGGAGGGTTTCGGTCCTGACTTTCGAAGGCAGATACATGAACTGCCGGTCAAACTCGGGTCTTTGAACTTCATGAACATCGAATAGAAAAGGGTCGTCGCCATCTTCCGCTTTTTTCTTAACTCCGGGGAGCCAAGGAAGGAACTTCTGCCGACGAGTTTTTTTTTTTTTATGAATTCCAACGAATTTTCGAAAGCTAGCTTGGCCAGTTACTATTGCATTCACTGAGCGTTGCTTGGCTGTCGCTATGCGCTTTCGTACATCGACACCAGCATGGCTTGCGTAGCGTTCCAATTCAGGACCCATCTTGCAGCACCATATTTCTTTTTGCTGAATTCTGTTGAACTCCCTCTTGAATTCAATCTCTCGAAAGACAGCTTCATACAGTGGCCTCCAGGAGACTTGTGCCTGACGGCGGGATATCCAGTTGAATACTGAGGAAGTGAAGACGCCCTCATCGCCCGCCTTGATCATCCAAGCGACAGTTGGAACTTCGGGAATTTTTACTCTTCCGATGAAAAATGGGAAGAACCTTTTTTTGGAAGGAATCGCTGGGAAAAAGTACCCCATTTTTTCTTCATCGCAGCAAACTTCCCCTAGATGTTCTGTAGCTCGACGCAAGCCAAGCTCCCATTGTGCTTTGAAAATACCGTAAAATACTCCGATAATCGTAAATATTGTGGCCACTAGATCAAACACTGCTTTGGTATCGTCGAACCTCGGCCAAGAAGGCATGATAACGAATATTTGATGAACCAGGAATAAAAGAGGCTGAGGGATTATAGCGCATGTTTTAGCACTGGGGAGAGATTCCCATTTCGTCGCGCTTATCCTGACAATGCCCTTTTTATACGGCAAAAGATGCAGATTTCATTTCATCATAGTTTTCCATGACACACTTCAAAGAATCATGTTTACAGTGTGGCTAGCCCCTTCGGTGATACGATAACTGGCCATTGGGAGCAATTACTAAATGTCATATGATGGTCTGTTGACGAGATCAGACGGGGTCAACCAATGTTTTGCCTCATCCGCAAACGGCGAAACAGTATGTTCCAGATTTGTTGCCAGTAAGCAATCCATCAAACGTATGACGTCAGAAAGTCTCATTGACTCAGAATGTGCAGCCCCCTTCTGTGCCCAGGACAGAGTAAGCTTATTTATACGTCTCTCCAACTTCCTCCGACCGAGACTGGGAGTATGGCAAACCGGGGATCGTCGCGCCGTCAAAGTAAGATCTTATTTGAACAGCAAAAGCTGCCATACTCTTTAATATGTTGGACTTGTATCCTGCTGCGTTTTTCTGTGAAGGTAAGTTGGCCCTGCCACGTTTCAGTTGCCACAGCCTTAACCAGAGCTTCTAGATCTAATCGCTTTCTTGGTATTTCCGTGCTGGGTCTTCACTTGGCCGCTCAAGTGGCCCTTCAAATTTGTTGACGGTCAGCAAACTGCGCTCCGGTTAAGGCACGGGCGCGTTGAAATATTAAATTCTGGCCTATCATTTGTGAACCCGGTCACTGCGGAATTTGTGCCGGTTGACACAAGATACAAGTCTCTCAGCTTTCGCCGAAGAGATTACAAAATAGCAAACGGAAGAGTGACAATGGATGCCATCGTTGGTTACCGAGTAGTGGGCCCGCTTACGGTACATCGGAAGATCAAGGATGTCGAAGAATTTGTCCAGCTTGCATTGACGAAAGTTGTGGATGAAGTTTTATCTCAGCAGTATAGCGACCAGGTATTAGGCCTACTGGAAAGAGAAGAAGAACCGTTGTCCTGCGAACCGACAGTACCTTGGGATTGCAACGAGGGTGCAGAGATCCCACTCGAAGTGTTACTAAAAGCTCCGAATGCCGTTTTGAAGGTGATACCTAGCCAGAAGCTGAATGCTGTGTCAGTTACAAAGTTGCAGAACGTTCCCGTTCATGTACTACAGCACGCAACTGTGGAAGTCCTCCAGAAGCTACCAATACCGACCCTTATAGGACTTGGCTCAGTTCCACCACACGTGCTTCAGTCAGCACCCTTATCTGTGTTAACGGATATGCCAGTAACAAAGCTGGAAAAAATGGGCAATGTACCTTCTAGTGTACTCCAACTGGCACCGCTTGACGTTCTCCTACGTGCTCCAGTATATGTGCTCGAGAGCACACCAGTTGAGCTATCACTGGAGGTGCCAGTTGAGTCGCTACTTCGAGGCCAGGCAACACACATCAATGGCCTGACACGAATGCAGACGACACGGGCCTCTATTAACGGAAATAGTGCTCCTGCATCCCAAGGATTGCAGGCTGATTTTTCTTGGGTTAAGAAAGTTAATAAGAAACTCGAATTGTTCGGGGTCAAGGCCAGCTGGGTTCAATTTACGAACGTGGATATCGCTGCTTTTTCGCTGCAGTCGAATGGCATGGCCGAGTGAAGGAAATGTCAATCAAGTTTGGATCCTCTCTTACTGGAATACTGGGCGCAGGATACTCTATAATCAAAGACTGAGACAGATTGACGGAAAATAGCGTGCCTTAGGTCTCTGTTCCCTTTGAGGATATATTAACGGAGAAACCACGGCGGCACAGCTAGGAGAAATCGCCGGGTCAACACCAGGCCATTTAAAGAACCGGGAAACGTTTTCATATGGGTGACATGACGCCGAAAACAATGATTTACTTATAGACCAAAGGGCCGCTATGAAAAAATAAGTGGTGCCGAAAGCCCCCCTGCAATTCCGTCATGGGCTAGAGCTTGTTTTCGTCGGCTGTGCAGTTGATCCAGATAGTCCATAGCCCCCCTGCCCCCCTCCCCGGACCGAGGGAGGACGTGGAAGGGGTAACAAGTTACTTTCCTTACCTTTCTTGAAGCAGTGTGGAGATCGTAGATTTAAGTGCGAGAGACAAGATAAGGATATAGCATAGTTGGTAAAATTGGTGGATGATTTGTCGAAATGATCATCATGTGGCAACTATTGGGCGATGAAACCTACATAAGCTGAGATGATTGAAGACCATTCCCCGGGAAAATACCTCTGCCGGGAGCCGTTATCAGCTGACCTCACCTGGAGATCACCCATCCGCACTTGCCAGTCGTCGTCTCAATGCTTCCCCTTTCCAACAATCGATGGCCGACAACAGCTCCCCAGACTACAAAAGTCTCTTTCTGCAGGAAGAAGAGAGAAGGAAGTACGCTGAAGATGAAGGAAGACGCGAGAAAGAGAGACGGGAGCTGGCCGAATCACGCCGGAACCAGATTGAAGAGCGCACCCGTCGGACTAGGCCTTGCAATTACTCGCGAGTCCTTGGCCCGCGCTACTCGCGAGTTCGAGTCAGAAGGGCTAGCTCGCGAGTTTCTGACTCGACTCGCGAGCTTTTTATAATATAAGATTTTATACTACTAAGCTAAGTTACTCTGAAGAGGTTTATTACTAATAAGAAAAATTCTTCTTATATAGTATTAGGCCTTATAAAAGTAATTAAGATTAGAAAAAAAAAGTTAAAGGATAAAAATTTAATATTTACAACCTATTATATATTCTACTACTAAGTCTAATTATATATCTAAGTCGAACTCCGCCGTTTATGCTAATCCTATTGCTAATTCGAACCCTGTTGCTAATATAAACCCTGCTACTAAGCTAAACTCCGTCGCCTAGTTTAATCCTATCGTAGGGTCTGGTCCTAATATATAGAAGTCTGCTATAAGCGAGAATCTAATAGCGACGCGGAGGGCCCTGCCGATAAGGTTAACGTAGGCGTACTAAAACGGAGCTATAGAGTACTCTATAAAGATAGGTTAACTTAGGATAAGGAAAGGTTCTACGATATTACTAGGGTCTGCGGTTAGTAAGGATCTAGTACTAAGCGGGGTGCTAAGGGATGATTTTAGGCTAGGGTCCTCGGTAGTAGCGATAAGGAATAAGGGTGCTATCTTTGCTAAGATTATAGCCTCTGCTAATCTTAGGTACGATATATACCCTATATACCCTGCGTGCCCTATATGCCCTACGTGCCCTATATACCTTAGGTACTTTAGGTACTATAGGTGCCTTAGATGCCTTAGGTGTCTTAGGTACCCTATATATCTTAGGTGCCGTAGGTGTCTTAGGTACCGTAGGTGTCTTAGGTGCTAAGGGTATCTTAGGTAGCCTACGTTTCTAGGGTACTAAGGGTGTCTTAGGTAGCCTATATTTCTAGGGTACCCTACGTCTCTAGGGTGCCCTATATACCCTATAGTTCCTATAGTTCCTATAGTATAAATAGTAGACCTAGAGGCGGAAGATTATCCCTATTACTACGATCCTACTCTAGCTAAATCTTATTCGTCTAGCTAGTAGCTAGATTAATAAACCCTAGTATTATCTCCGATAGCCCTATCCTCTTCCGATTAAAGTATAAGAACTTCCTATATATCCTTAGCTCTATAGCTTCCTAGTATATAAGAGCCTTAAGGATATTATTTCGCTCGTGCTCTCTAGGACCTAATAAACTAAGTAAAAACTATCTAATCCTAATAGAATAGGATATCTAGATTATATAAGACTATAGGTAACTCCTATAACTTGCGTCTAATAAGTACGTCCGAGATAGAGTAAATTCTACGGAGTAGACTCTATATTAGGGAAGGCTCCTTAGGAGTACTAAATATATTACTACTAGCGCTAGTAGCTAGATATACTAGAGGTATTCTATCGTAATTACTTTATAAGACTTCTTCTACTATTAGTAAAGAATAATTATCGAGATAGTTACTAGAGTTAGAGATTCTGATTAGATTTATAGGAATAGCTTTTCGCGGACGAGTAGCTAGGGTTATTTCGCTAGTAGGTATTAAAGATAAGATTATAATAGTATCTCTAGGCTATATTATAAGATAGCGCTAGGCGAGACTATACTTTACTTCGTTATACTACGTCTATATCGAAGAAAGAAAGCTATTATCGATTTAGGTAGTAGGGACTCCTCGGACTAGAAGATTATATAACTATATTAGTAGGATCTAGTATATACTAAGTAGATACTCTATATAATTATTTTAGTCCTCTAGATTAAAAATAATAGTACTCTAGAGTATAGCGCTCTAGCTCTCTAGAGAAAGAGTACTATTAAGAGGTATTAAGAAATAACGCTTTAGAAACTATTCGCTAAGGTAAATACTTTTTATATAGTATAGGATAGAGATTAGGCGATACTTATAATCCGGCTAAAGAAGTATATAAGCTATATAGATTAATAGATACTATCTAACGAGCTCTTAGATAGCTAAGAACTAGTAGTTTCGTATAAGGCCTTATCTAGCTCTTTAGGGATCCTTATTATAATACTAGTCGAATATACGGAAATAATTAAGAATCCTTTCGTATAATTAGGTACTATTATCCCCTTTAAAAAGCTACTAGAAGGTCGGTAGAATAATAGCGCCTAACTAACGCTACTCTAATATAGTAAAGCAATAGGCTATTATATAGCTATCCTAGGTAATATTAATACTATAAAGCCGCGCCTAGATAGTATTAAAGGAAAGATAGCTATATCTTAACTATTCCGTAACTATTAGGACTTATATCCTTACTAGCTATCGATTATATATATAACGTATAAGGCTAGTAAGAATCTATAGCCGCGGATAGTCTATCTAGGAGGAACTATAAGAGATATCGCTCTTATATTTACCTGATCGATCTACTAATATATAAGTCTATATATAGAGTCTCGAGACGCCTCGCCTATTTATTCGGATCTATATAACTTATAACTAAATAGAGCTTTGAGTAGAGGTTAAATATATAGGCCTAGTAAAGAAAGATAGTTATAAGATTATAATTAGGTAAAAGCGTAGCCCTAATATAGTATAGGTAAAGAAGGCCGAGAGGATAGCTAATAAAATATAGTAATAAAAGGTAATTATTAATTACTCTCTCCTATAATAGATACTATAAGATAAGAGATACTCTAGGATTTATAATAGATTATCTGCTATATCGTTAGCCTAATTCGATTCTAGAGCGAGATTAGCGCGCTATACTCTTTCGCGTTATCGGGCTTCTTTAAGTTCTCGTTAATATACCTATTTATATAACCGTACCGCTATACTTCGTATAAGCGGACGATTCGAAGGAGATATATTACCGCTACTACTACCGGAACTATTATCCGATAGGGTCTAGCTAGCCTAGTTAGTCTGATTAGTCTAGCTAGTCTAGCTAGTCTAGCTAGTCTAGTTAGTCTAGTTAGTCTAGCCGGTCTAGTTAGTCTAGTTAGTCTGGCCGGTCTAGCTAGTCTAGTTAGTTAGTTAGTCTAGTTAGTCCTATTCGAGGCTATTATACTACCTATAGTAAGTCGATCCGCCGCGTACTAGCTAAAAAGAGTAGCGATAGCTCTCTCGGTAGTAGAGAGGCTCTATCCGATATTCGTAGTATAACAAAACCTATCTAGGTTAAGGCTAAGATAGGCTATATCGAGGCGCTCTTATATTAATAGGGTTAAACGCCTTGCTTAATAAGCCTTATAAGGAATAATTATAACGTAATCCACAAGCGGGCTGTACACACAAGCGAACTGTACACCTACCCCTATTACGAATTTTTGAAGTAGGATATTTTAACCAATACCTATTGATTTAGCTAAATATAGCGATTTTTACATGAATTGATCCTGTGGCCAATCTCCCTGCACCTACTATACCTAGGCGGAGCCCTCTTCGCTAGTTAGTCTGCCTGAATAGGTAATTCGCCCTGCGTATAGGAATCTACCGTAGGTGCTTCTGCTAGTAACTTAAGCTGCGTAACTAGCTATTAGCCCTCTTCGACGGTTAAACCCTCTTCGTAGGGGATATACTTAGTCGACCGAGTACGCTTCTTTACTATCTTCTTATTCGCTACGCGTAGATTCGTGACTTCTTGCGCTAGTAACGCGATATTATATAGCGCTATATAGTAGCCCTTAATATTCTAGTCTAGTATAGTTTTTGATAGGCTCGGTAGGCTATTCGACCGCTACTTTAGTAGGTCTTTAAGTATCGAAGCTTGCTTCTATAGCTAAATTACGGTCCTAGGTATTTTTAGTATAAATTAGCTAGATCTACTACTTAGCTAGCTACTTAGTAGTATAGGCGTTCGTAGAGAGATATTAAGCTTTAAGAGCACTCTTTCTGTATCGACTAGCACTAGGCTACTAGCTACGAAGCTATTTTGAATAATAGCTAGCCGCTAGAAGGCCTCTAGCCGCGCGCGTTAGTAGTTATCTAAGAAATCGAACTTATCGATATAGTTATATCCTCTACGCGCAAGATCGCTTATAAAGCGACTATACGCGCGCTTAAGTACTGCAAAGTATCTAATATTAAGCGGTTATAGTAGGTATAATAAATACGAAGGCATATAAAGAGGAATAATATTGTTTTCTGCGCAGATCCGGTCGAATTAGGATATAAGATAGCTTCTATAGCTATCAAGAATTAATAGCTAAAACCGGCCTCGTACGCGCGAATTTGTGTATAGGATAAAGTACTTTTATAGCTAGCGAAGGCTAATCTTATCGGTAGTCTAGCCGTTATTCGAGACCTTAAACCGCTAATCTTTTAGTAGGTTATTAAACTAACCCGTAATAGTAACTTTGCCTTTAAAGATTACATATAGCGGTAGCGAATAGCTATCTACGCAGATTACTTTAATAGTAGTAACCTATTCGCGATTTCCTAGCTATAGGATAGATCGCCGACTGTATTATTCTGCTCTCGTAACTACCTTCTGCGCTAAAATAAGGCCTATCGCGAATCCTATCTTATCGAAGTTATAGATATCCTCCGGTTAAATACCGTGCTTATTAATAACGCGCTATACTATCGTAAACTACGCTCGTAGCGATTTCGGGTCTTCGTTTAGGGTACGCTAGTAGTCGTAACGTCTCGAGAAGCGTATACGAAGCTTATTATGGCGTTTAATAAAATTTAATAGCTAATTAACACTAATAGTAGGCGAAGGGTTTATTCCTCGTGTAGCAAGAAGAATATTAGCTATTTCTTCTATAGTAGTAGGCCTAGGCGCGGCTCTACGAGAATCGATAGAGAAGATCTATTTAATAAGGGAATCCTCTTCGAGGTCGGTTAATTTACGCGAATTTGCGCGCATATCGACGCGTGCTTTTATCCTATTCACGCGAGTAGCTAGGGTTGTATAGGGTATTTCGTATAGCTTTGCTACTACACGAATAGATTTGGCGCGGCTATTTTGAATATTATTAAGGGCTAATAAGATCTTGCCCTCTTGATTAGCCGATTTCTGCCGAGATTCAGAGCGAACTGGCGGTATAGTAGGTAGTTGAAGTAGGTAGGTAGGTAGGAAGGCGTGATTTCGGATAGGGTGTATAGCTCGCTTGTGTATATAGCCCGCTTGTGGATTACGTTATTAGCTTTATATATAGTTAGCTAAGCGTTTAGAATTAGTAAGACTTACCTTCTAGATATTACTTAGAAGAATATATAGATCCTTTTTCTAGCGACGAGTAGGCCCTACCCGTTATATATATCGATAGATAACCTCGTTATTAACGTAAAGACGAAATATATCCTATATAATATTACTCCTAAGGTATATACTAATATATTCTACTATAGCCTTAGTTTTAACCTAGATAAAGAAAAGTTCTGCTTCGCGCTTACCCTATTAACTAATTACTCGATATTTAATCCGGTCGATAGCGACCCGCTATAACTCGCGAGCCTACTCCTCCTTAATTACTATATTCTAAGTAGACTAGAACGCCTCCTTATTAGTCTTATACCCTTACTAGAGTTAGTTATCCTAAATATACTTAAAGACCTTAATTATTATATCTTATATAAGATTAGCGAATTCGGTAGTATAATAATAGAGATTAAGTATAACTATATAAACTTTATCCTATAGATAGTTTTAAAGAACGCTAATAACCTTATTTACTATTCTAATTAGTCGGCCTTTAAAGAGTCCTATAGAAAGGGAGCTATAACGAGCGTTAAAGGCTATAGTTAAGAAGGCGAGATAAGAGATTTTATAATATATTAGAATCGTAGTTAAGCTTAAGAGGAAAAAAACTAGAGTTAGTAGTTATTAGTAATAAGATTCTAGGAGAGATAATAACTCTATATACTTACTTTACCTCTTATAGAGTAGCTATAATTACTAGATATATATCCTATATCTTTCCTATATCCGAGTAGTAAAAAGATATCTATCTATTACGAGGATACCTTCTTAAAGACCTAAAACTAGCTAATCGTTTACGCTATCTCTTAGACTTAAAGAAACTATAGACGCTTATAGTAGGGCGTATTAAAAGGCTATTATAAGTAGCTCCTCTTTATAGGTAAGAATCTATAGATTATAGTAGAAATATATACCTAGTCTCGCTATTTTTAGACTTCCTTTATCCTTTATATCGTTAAGATAAAGATTAATATCCGTGATAGAGGCGTCTAATATATAATTAAATAAGCTATTCCTTTTATAATAGGCCTGAATAAATACTATATAGTCTAGGATATTTATAGACGCGTATAATTAGTATTATTTATAGATTATATTTTAAGATAGGATAGAGTTTACTATAACTTACTAGTAGTTCGTAAATATATAAGTATAAGTAAAGTTCGTAAAGTAAAAAGATAATAATAGAATTCTAACGCGTAGATATAGAATAAAGTAGTAGTATACTAGTTAGAGTAGACTTACTTAGGAAACGTATATTATTAGTATACTAGTTAGGTAATCCCGAATTCCTAATTATAATAACTATCTAGGCTACTTAACTATAGAGGAAAGAAAGATAGTCTACTAATAATTAGAAAAAAAAATAATAAGAAAGAAAAAGGTAGGGAAGTATTAGGAGGAGAAGAACCTAATAAAAATTAGGAAGGAAAAAAAGCAGGAAAAAAAGTAGGAAAAAAAGTAGGAAAAAAAGTAGGAAAAAAAAGTAGGAAAAAGTAGGAGGAAGAGATAATTAATCTATTAGAATATAAGGATTTAATTATCTTCCTATATACCGATCCTTAATTTAATTATACGATATCTAAGTATAAGAGGCTTATAGCTATATTAGCGCTATTTCGTATTATCTAGTAGAAGGTCGAATAACTCGAAGATTTTATAGACGCCTATTAATATTAATATAGAGGTCTATCTCCTTTACTTCGCGTATATATAGCTCCTGTTTTTAGGTTATCTACCTAAGACTCCTTAATACTAGATCTATCTCTACCTTCTGCTTCTTTATAGCTAATTCTATATATATCTATTTCTATTTCTTAATATATTCCGCCTATTTACCTAGTATAGTAGTAGGATATATATCGTATTTCTTCGTACTCGGTAACTTAGAGACTATTAACGCCCCGCTACTTATAATACTAGCTATTCTATATCCGTAGTATTCGTAGTCTTATTAGTAGTATTCGTAGTCTTAGTAGTAGTATTCGTAGTTATAGTTATACTAATACTAGAAGGCTAATTTTAGAAGCTTCTAGAGTTCTTTCTAGAGTAATAGACCTATAGGTCTAAAAGTAGGGAAGTAATCTAGAGGCCTAGATAATATTATATTACTATATCTTAGCGGATAAGCGGGCTAATATAGGTATCTAATTCCCTATAATAATTCTCTTTAATTAGTCCGCGGACTAATTAAAGAATCAAGTCTACCCGCGGATAATCTTAATAGAATATATTTAAAATAACTATTGTAGTAGGGGATTCGGTTGCATATACTTAAAGGCGGATATTTAGTAGTAGGAGATGCCTGAGAGCCTTACCGCCGAGGAAGGTTATCTAGGACCTAGCTTGCGGGATCCGGCATCATCATCATACTTAAACAATAGTTTGGACGGAGGATTCAGGACAGTCTTTAGTCAGATTCCTTACTTGAAATATCATACTCTTTTTGATTCCTGCCTTTAGTACCTAATATCGGATCTCACGATTACTTTGAGGATTCTAGGACTTGCGTGCTTGTAGGTTTAGTTTGTTCCTCTATGACTCGACCTATCTGGTAAGATCAGACTACCGTAAGTATTCCCCTCTTTATTAGTGACCGACGCAGGGGCTTTGTAATAAAGGTGGCTAGATAGAGGACTATACTATTCCTACGATGCGATTATAAAAGGATCCGCTACTAAGATTGCTACTAAGATTGCTACTAAGATTGCTACTAAGACTACTAAGACTAAGACGACTAGAACGACTACTACGACCGCTACACCGCTACTATTACGACTACCGCTATATTAAGAAATTCTGCACTTTTCTGCAGAAAAAGTGGTAACGCGTTTAACCCTAACGAAAAATTAAGAGAAATTGAGACTATTATTCGAAACTAATACCTTATATTATAGCTAAATACGCGACTTTTAGCTATATATAGGGGGCTGCTCCTACCGAGGGTCTTACGGCTAATACTATACCTTTGTTCGACTATACCTAGCTCGTTCGCGGATTATTAGCCGATCGATACTAAGAGGATCGAGAGATATTAATTCGATTACTAAAAATGTCTCCGGACTAATTATATTAATATAAACTTAGTCTATCCGAACTTTATATAGAGTTAGTTTATCGCTTTAGAAAGGTTTCTATAGGCGGCTAATATAAAATCTTACTAGAAGAGAATACTATACTAAAACGGTAGTTACAAAATTCTTCTGTAGAAGAAAACACGAGAAAAACGTATACTAAATAGACGAAAAGCGATAAAAAAGAAAGGAACGGCTATAAGAAGAGAGTGAAAAACTAGAAGAAAAATCGAAAAGAATTAGGAATAGCGCTACTATCTAGACTAGCTACTAATTTTACGACTTCGTTAAATTTAAAGAGTTAATTACCTTGCGAATCTTGCTATGTCCCTCTAGATACTATTATACCTAAAAAACCCTAAAAATATCCGGACTAGACAGAGCCTACGAAGCTAAAGTAATTATCGTAATCTAAATAACTAAACGACTATAGAATATCTTTAGATATACCTATAAATATAACCTCTTTCGATACCTATCGTGATCCTAGTAATCGAGCCCCTTCTAAGTCTGCTAAAGGATCGCCTAAAGGGTTTAGCGAGAGAGTACCGCTACCGCCGCCGCTACCGCCGAGACTAGCTCCTTCGCTATACTAACGCAAGTTTATACGCCTAATTCAGAGATACAAACTTTGCGATATATAGTTAGGACTATACCTAAGCTAGGAACCCCTAGTACGCTACGATTCGAAGGTAGAAATATATCAGAATTCTTAGATAGTTTTGAACGTATATATAAGCGCTATAATATAAGAAATAACGCGCGAATTTTAGAGATCCTTCTAGATTACTACGGTTAGCTATAGCGTATATAGGTTAAGGCGAATACTAACTAGTAAGCGAAGAATAAGGAAGAGTTTTTCTAGGACTTTAAAGATTAGTATCGCGATACGGATAGCCTATAGGCTACCTATACCCGTACCTAGCTACAGAGTTTCTGTAGGAATCGTATCGAATAGGACGACTTTTATATATACTTAACTACCTTTTCGTCTGTTTCCTCGTATCTAGTAAAGAGAGGAGATATTAGCGATTTAGAACGATATACTTAGTTTATCGAAGGACTACCCGAAAAGTTAAGATCGAAATTAATTAAGAAGGAGAAAATTAATATTAACTACCCTTCTAGGAGTAAAAGACGGATCTCTTTCGATTAGATCGAAAAAGCTACTAGGGATCTAAATTAGGACTAGAAGGATTACGATCTCGCGATAGGCTATATAGTGCCCGAGAAAGGAATCTAGGTCTACGCGGATTCTAGAGAAAAATCGTACGAGGACGGAAAATAACAGATACTCCGAAAAATAGAGGTTCTGCGATTAAGAATAAGCTCTCTAAGAGGACAGGATTTAGAAAGTTTAACGAAAGCTTTTAACGGTCTGTCGGTAAATATACTAAAGGTTATTAAAGACTAGCGGAAGGCTACTAAAAACAGAGAGTCTTAGTTTAGTACCTAATCGCGAAAAATAATAACCGAAATAACCCTGCTTATATACCTAAGATAGATATCTGATAGTTACTACTAGTATAGGAATAAAGGGTATTAGGTAACCGGTTATCCTGTCTATCTAAGTATATAAAATAAAGGACTATACTACCGGAATAAACTAAATCGGGTAGTACTCGGAAGGGTTAGTAAGAATAGACCGGAGGCGCGCAAGAGAGGTAACTAATTTTGAAGGATATAGTTCCGGACTAGTACTAGTAGTAGAGTTAACGCGTAAGCGTTAACGCTATCTCTACTATTACTACGCCTTAATTATATTTAGGGTCTATTCTTACTATACTCCGTAAATTTATACTACTTAGGTAGATTTAGTAGGGATTTCCCTTAGAAAAGACGCTAATTTCGAAGGATTAGAAGGGAGCGAAGACGAAATATATAAGGGAGAAGTCTTCGCTATTAATAGATAACTAGCTAGTCGCAAGCGCTCTAACTAGTCTGAAATTATGCGAAAGTGCGTAGTATACGTCCGAGTAGATACCGTCTAGCGACTATTAATAAAGACGATATAATAGCGGATATAGCACTAGCCCCTTTGCGAATTTCTTCTGCAGAAGAAATTTATAGGCGGGAACGGATCGCTAACTAAGTTAGCCGCGAGATTCTTCTGTAGAAGAAATCTAAGACTAGGGTAGTTAGACCTAGAGAGCTAGTTAAGACGTGATTTTCGACGCCTGCTTACCGTCTAGACCGGGAAATTCGTCGACTATCTAAAAGCGCCTAAAACCTTCCGCGGATACTACTACCTAACGTAAGGAAGAAATTGCTAGAAAATTGCTAGCTATTCCTATACCGCCTACGATTATACTAGGTAATCTGATATTTATATTACCGTAACTACGTAGCTAAGTCAGAAATATTACGAATTCCTTCGAACCTTCGGTACCTATGATTACTACGGATACTACGAATACTACTACGCCCGTATACTTCGCTACTACTTAGCGAGTTGCAAAAGTAGATAAAGTAACCGCGCGGGTATAGGATCTTAGGAGATCGGTGCGAATCTCTGCGCCGCGAAATTCGGGTACGGTTAAGGAATATACTAGAGGGCTCTTGCGTATAAAGGTATACGTGTATAGGTATAAGCTTAAAGCTACGATTATTAGGGATTATTAGTTAATCTTATTTCCCTAGAAACGGCACGTATATAAACCTTAATATTCGAAAAGATCTAAAGCTATATATAGTGCCTATTAATAGCCGAACGCGTCCCTTTTACGGAGTTACGGAAGGCTTACCTATTTTAATCGGCGATATTATAACGCACTCTTACTATATAATTATAAAGGATTATATAGCAGAGATTCTCCTAGGACGAATCTAGTTACGCGATATAATAGCTTCTACTACGGAGAAAATTAATAGTTCTGTTAAAATAGTAGTCTTTTCGGAAGACCGGACTAGGAAGTTAGTCTTTAAGGTATATTCTCCGAGTAAGAAAACTTCGGTCTAGGAGTACTACTAGCTATAGCCTAAAGATTTTGCAGAACCTAATACGGAGGTAGATTTTTTAGGATATCCGGAAGCCTAATTAGCGATACTTCCGGTATAATAAATAAGATACGACGCTAAAAATAGGCTATAATTTACTATACGTTTTAATAGTACCCTCTAAAAACGCTACAAAAGCACTAAAAATATTTAAAAATACAAGAGACAGAAAGACATCAAAAATTTTGGATAAATTAAGATTTAGCTATAACTATAAGATTCCGCGTAGGTAGCTATAGGATATTACTATAAGATTTCTACGACTAAGGTATCTTTTAACTATAAATCCGAGCCCTAACCCTACGGTATAGGTATACCGGTTTATACTTTGTTTAAAAGAGTAGCGGACAAGATTAAACTAGTTAACGCGACCGAAAACGATAGATCGGTGCTAACTAGTTATGCGAATTAGAAGGAAATCTGCGAAAAGAAATACTTTACTAAATATCGCGCGTCTATATTAAAAGTGAATTTAATAATCTACTAATACCGATCTCTACGATCGTAAGAGGTACGCGTCTAATACCTAAAAGGGAGCAGAAAATATTAATTAGAAAGGATCTTCTACCGAAAGAAAAAGGATTATTACGCGAGATACTATTTAAAAGAGAAGGTTATTTTGCGTAGGATTAGTCCTATATATCTTTGATTTTCCCGGAAGTAATACCGCTATAATAATTAAGACGATTCGGTATAAGGCCTAGTAGTATCCTAGATTTCGAATCCCGCTAGCGCTAAAAGGTAGTTAAAGAGATATTAGGAAAGATTGCAAAAAGGGGTCCTAGAATATTGCGATAGTCCCTACCGAAATCCTTAGTTTTTAGTACGCAAGAAGAATAGAAAATATCGTATAGTAAACGCTATAATATATATTAATAAAGTAATAGTGCGAGATACGAATATACCCCCTAATACGGACGAATTCGTTAAAGAATTTTTAGGTATAGTAATATCGTCCGCTATTAATCTATTTTCCGGGTATAACTAGATAACTCTAGATAGTCGCGATCGAAATATAACGCGATTTAGACCCCGATCGGTTTACTAAGGCAGACTATATTATTATAAGGGGCTTCGAATTCTGTACCGTAATTCTAAAGAGTAGTTATATAGATCCTAGCTAATATTCTGTATATTAAAACCTTTTATAGATAATATTCCGGTTAAAGGACCTAAGACCTAGTATAATAACGAGTTTGTAAGACTAGGGATTAGGAGGTTTGTCTTAGAATATATACAAAATCTAGATAAGACCCTGTACCTTTTAGAACTTGCGGGAGCGAGAGTTTCTGCAGAAAAATCGTAACTTATAATATCCGGCCTTAAAATTATAGGCTAGGTATACGATTCTAACGGGCGTAGACCTAATAAGCGGAAAATTTCTAAGTTAGCCGACTAGCCGGTCCCTATTAATCGCGATAAGGTACGCTCTTTTATTAGTCTTGCGGTCTACTTTCGAATTCTAGTAAAGGATTTTTAGTATATTATAGCGCTATTATATACGATATTACGGAAGGATACGATATTCGATTAGGGTAATAATAAACAGAATACCTTTAAGAAGATTAAGGAGATACTATATAGTTTTCCGGCGGTTATACTAGTCGATTATAGCTAGAATCTGTTAGACCTAACGCTTATAGTAGACGCGTTAAAAATAGGATAGGGTAGCGTTTTGATACAGAAAAGAGAAGGGGTACGACGAGTAGCACGATACGAGTTAGGGGTTTAGTCTAAATCAGAGCAAATATACGATACTAGAAAATTAGAATATCGAGGAGTAATAAAGGCGTTCAAAAAGCTACGGTATTAGCTATACAGGGTAAGGTTTATATTAGAAACTAATACTAATATACTAGTTACGTAGTTAAATCGACCGCTTTAGACTTACCTAGGGCCTTAGTAACGCGATAGCTTACTTAGATTCGGCTCTTCGATTTTGAATAAAGTATATTCCTAGGACGAAAAATAGTACCGCTAATAGCCTATCTAGGAAGCCCGCTACGCCTAAAGAAATAGAAGAGCAAGAAAAGGAGAGAGATATTAATAAATTTATCGTAGCTAAAATCTCTTATCTTCGCGTTACGGTTTCCCTAGTAGAAACTATAGTTTCTGTTAAAATTCCTGTTTCTTAGGAGATTTCTTCTACAGAAGAAACGACTATTAATATAGAAATTCTGGACGGATTATATTTAGAAGAATCTTAGAAAATTGCAAGGTTCTTAACGATACTACGTAGGCCCTAAGATATCTCGTAGTAAATTTACATTTAAGAAAAAGGCTTTAGATTTATAGTCTAAGATCGATATCTATTTTATAGAGGGTATAGCAGAGAGCTAATTATACGAAGGGTTTTAGACGATATTAGGATACGAAAAGAGACGCTATAGCGCTTTATAAAGAATTAGGCTATAAAGGCCGCGAAGCTACTTATAACCTATTAGCTACGCGGTACTATTAGTTAGGAATATATAACGAGACTAGCGAAATTTGTGCGCGTATACTTCGAATACTAGGCGCGTGATCCTGTTAGACTTTATAAACCTACGGAAGCGCAAGACTAATACGAATCTAGGAGAAATAGTATATTAATACTACCCCGCTACCTAACGGAAGGTTAAAAAGGAGTTATCTAAGCAAGAGATTTAGCTAGTAGGTAGCTAGAAGCAAGGATTCTCTAGAAGGTAGATAGTAAAAGCGCTACCGGATTCGTTTAGGAGGATATTATCTATAGGTATAGGGTGCCTTAGGAGATTATTATTAATTTTAGTCCTAAAATACGTTCGGAAATACGAAATTTTTTGAAATCGTACCGCGTCGATACTATTTTAATTTCGGTATATAACCCGTAGGCGAATAGGGCGATTAAGAGAGTAATACGAACTCTGAAAGACGCCTTATCTAAAATAATAAATAGGTATAAACTATTAGAAGGTATTAAACTAAAATAGTCCTAAAAGCTACTAGCCGCGATACTTACTAACAGAGCGACTTTGTATATATATACCGATCTTACCTTCTATTTATTTATAGACAAGATACTATCTTGCTAGAATTAGATATGCCTACCTAGTCGATACTACCCTAGGAAAAGGTAGAGACACGCGCAGATCTAATTACGTTACGAGCTAAATAAATTAAAAGACGAGACTAGGATATCTCTAATACGATAATACGGCTATAGAGGCTAAGAGCTTAGAATAAAGAATATCACGACTCGCACAGAAACCTGCGAATTACGCCCCTAAAAGAAAAAGATTTAGTCCTTCTCTATAATACTAGGTTAGAGGACGATATAATATCTAGAAATAAGCTCCGATTTAGATAGATAGGGCCGTATCGAATCAGAAAAGATCTAAAAATAGCGTATACGAAATTAAAGAATTAGACGGTACCCTATACCGACAGATAAATAAGGTAAGCGCTAGTATTAATAGTAGTAGGCTAAAAAGATTTTATTACTAGGCGCTCTAGGATAAAAGAAATTTGATAAGGATAAAAGAATTAAGGCTAAGAACGGATTACTACCTACTACGTAAAGGCGCAGAAGAGGATAGCCGCCGCGAGAGGGATAGGGTTAATTTAATTTATTTTTCTTTGTTAAAAAGTATGTTATTAGTCTGTTTAATACGAATATTTCGGATTTTTTGTATTTTTGTTGATTTCTCTTAGAAGTAGATTAAATTTATTAGATTTACTAAATTTTGTCTTTATTTAGAAATTTAGTAGTTTTTGAGACTGTTTTGAAAGGTAATAGAAAAGGAACTTACTAGGGACGGTAAGATTTTTAGGAGGGGAGGGAAGTCTCCGGAGAGAGCTTAAATTATAATAATTTTTCGCTAAGTACTACAAATTTCTTCTATAGAAGATATCGACCTATAACGATATATTAAACTCTGCGAATTTCTTCCGCGAAATTTCTTCTGCGGAAGAATTTAATATAATAGACTAGGCTACGATATCCGCTATAAGCTAATATCTTATTATACCTTCGATACTAAGTAATTTAATATAAATTACTTCCCTGCTAAGATTATCGAAGAATTACGTACGCTACCTACGGACTAGGTCTATAAGACGCAAAGCTCTATCTGTATAAGATTTGCGAAAAAGGGTAGGTATTTTTAGACTCGTCGCGATCGAACTCTATACCTTTATAAAGGATAGCGAATTTTGAAGGGATATAAGACTTAGGAAGATTTTGAGGATAGCTAGACGGTAGCAAGAGAAGTAATTAATCGTCGCGAATATAACAAGAACTATATCTAGTAAGTAATATACGTAGCGCTATAAGCTTGGAATAGGGACGCTAAAAAGATTATGATCAGAGTCCGAACGAAAACGTTCGCCGAAAAGGTTAGTAAACTAGTAAGGAGCGGGATTAGTTTCGAAGAGATATAGCTCCGAGTTAATAACGCTATTCTCTAACGACTTAAGAAAGGAATATAGGCGGGGGATCCGAAGAGCTAAAGAAGTTATAAGGTAATCTCGATAACGCCTATAAATCGCTAGATTTAACGGAACTAACGCTAGAACAGTTGTTAAAACACTATCTGTCGATTAATAAAGATGGATTTATATGCGAATATTATCGGATACCGCGAATTTTGGATGAGGCAGACAAGGATCAGAGCCTAGCTCTGGATGAGGATGGAAGCCGAATTTCTTCTGCAGAAGAAATCTAACCGCGCAAACGGAGCCTAGAACTGAACGATAACGATAAACGATCGCAGGAATCAGAACTATTGACGGAGTCTGCTACCAAGAAACCGAAGATATCGCAAGGTTTATCAAAGTTAGCACCCTGCGGATATAAGATGGATGCTTCTAGGCTAGCTAAAGTAGTTCCGAAGACGAAATTGGATACTGAAAGTAAGCGCGAAGCGCTAGTAATTTTTCGGCTTGTTAGTAGGTCTATTCGCGAAAATACGACCGAAATTAGCCCTGATTCGATTTGCAAGGGGTATATAACTTAGCTAGTATATCTTTTGTATATTTATACTAACGGTGTCGATTACGGGACTCTGGTGTAACGCTTACAATACCTTTACGCCTAGCTCGGTGACTAGGATAGGGCTAAGAAGGAATTTAAGGTTTAGTTTAAACTATCCTCTAGAAAAGAACTTAGGAGCTACTTTCGATTCCCTCCTAAGATACGAAAACCTTTAGTGTCGGATTTCGAGAAGATATAGTATCTGACTTTTCAGGATATAAGTTTTCGCTATTTTAGAAGGGTTCTACTAAGTTTTAGGAAGAAAATAGAGAGGGATTAGAACGTTAACGGAAGCGTAGTAGTGCTAATTTTTGTATAGCTACGTAACGATTAGGACGGCTATTATCCTCGCGGTCTGATAGATATAATCGAGGAGGAATTTAATATATATAACTAGTATTACTAATCGCGAAAGTATATACTAAGGGTTAGATAGGCTAAAAACGTATAGTATAGTAGTATCTAGTAACTAGTATAGCGCGACTATACCTACTACCTGCTCTATGTTCTGCTACGACCGGATCATTAATATCGGCTAATTTCGTTTCCTTACTACGCGAAGAGTATATACCCTAGTAAATAGACTGCTTTCCGCTATCTTAATATCAATATAACGGATCTCCTTATATCCTAACGAATAGCGAATATAATCTAGGGGACGGTTTCTTTAACGGATAAGAACCTACGAAATTATACTAAAATACTACTTAGGATATAAAACTACCTCGCCGAGTAGTAGTAGAATCTGCGCGATTGTAGTTACTAGAAAGATAGTTTAATCTATAAGATATCGGCTACGATATAGATAGTAGAAGATAAGGAGAAATTTAGTCTCTCCTAGGAAAAAGTTATCTGTAAATAGGGAGATATACGTATTTCGAAGCTATACCTTCCTTATAGATTAATAGGACCGGCGACTTATCTTCGGCGAACGGTTTTACCCTAGTTTGTTAGTATCAGGGAAGATTATAAGACCCTAGATAGTCCTAAATCAGGCACTTAGTCTGAACTTTCGGCTTATTATCGCGATTTTTCGTTACCTAAACAGACTCCTTCCGGGTAGTCTAGTCAGAAATATAGTAGTCGGCTTACGTATCCTTTTTCTGTATTAATTCGGTTGCTAGAATTAAGTCCGATCGGAGATACGCTAATTAGTCGCGAAAGATAGGATTCCCTTGTAGTTATCGAAGAATTAGACGTTCTTTTTAGCCGGAATTAGTAACGAGCGCACAGATTAATCTAGGAGTAGCGCGACCGGGCGAGACGGGCCTACCTACTATATTTTGAGATAACGATAAAGGCCGAATAGTAGTAATTTAGCGCACACTCTTATTTTCTGCGAAAGGAGAAGGGCCTATCGGTTTTGCTAAATTTTGTGTAGCCTAGTAAGTTAGCCTAAGGGTCTTTAGGAGATCTAACGTTACTATCGAGGGATACGGGAAATTAACTAAGGGACGGTAAATTATAGGGGGGGAGGTTATATAGTAGGGGATTCGGTTATATATACTTAAAGGCGGATATTTAGTAGTAGGAGATGCCTAAGAGCCTTACCGCCGAGGAAGGTTATCTAGGACCTAGCTTGCGGGATCCGGCATCATCATCATACTTAAATAATAGTTTAGACGGAGGATTCAGGACAGTCTTTATAGTCAGATTCCTTATACTTGAAATATCACACTCTTTTTGATTCCTGCCTTTAGTACCTAATATCGGATCTCACGATTACTTTAGAGGATTCTAGGACTTGCGTGCTTGTGGGTTTGGTTTGGTTCCTCTATGACTTGTGGGTTTGGTTTGGTTCCTCTATGACTCGACCTGTCTGGTGAGATCAGACTGCCGTGAGCATTCCCCTCTTCACTATAAGACTATATCTTATAATTAGTTTATATTAAAAGCCTTAATATATACTAGGACTCTATAGTAGGTAAGAGCTAGGTATATATTATTATAGATTCTCGTAGATATAGAATACCTAGAATATATAATAATATATATCTCTAAAAGATTTTCTTATATACGCTAGACTTCGAATATATAGTAATATATATAGACTACTATATAGAAGCTTAAAAGTAATATTATTAAATAATAATCTATCGGAGCAGACGCTAAGAGAGATATAATAAACTCGGATAGCCTACTTAGAACTTCTTCTTTACTATTAAAAATTAGTTAAGAGTAAGTACTAAAGAATTTATACAGATTAACGATTTTTATTTAGCAGAGATAGGACTTAAACGTATATATATATAATAGAGGAAGTAAATAAAAATAACCTAAGTTAACGATCTACTTAGTAGAGGGGTTTCTTTTAATTAAGGCTATAGTAAGCTAGGGATCTAGGCGGTTAGCGAAGTCGAATTCTACTACTATAAGGGCGTAGTAGTACTTATCTTCTTCTTTACTAGCCTATATTACTATATTTACGCTCGTATTATTATCCGTATTACCTCCTATATTAGTATCTTTCTCTTTAAGATCCCTTCTATATAGTTAGGATTAGGGTTAGGCCCCCTTTAAGGTAATCGAATTCTTGTTCCTATTATTCTTTTTAATAGAAATTAGTATTATTAGATTTTGTTAGCTCTTCTAAGGATTTTAGAAGATTTAGATAGAATTCTAGGTATTACCCTCGTTCTTCTTAATTCTATTATTATATATTATAGTCTATCCTTCTAGTAGTAGTCTATTTAGATTATCTATATTCCTCTATAGGATATGATAGACCTATAGGTCTACAAGGCAAGGAAGCAATCTGGAGGCGAGACAACTGGGATTGGGAAGTCTAGGAGAAGGAAGAGAGAGAGAGAGGGAAAACCCGCGATAGGGGAAAAACCCTCAAGATACATAACCGCTACTAGGCCTAGTAAATATCTAGAGAGGGCAAACTCTCTTATACCCCCCTAGGACTAGTAGTAATATAAAGAATATTATATATAATAGTGTGATATAATAAAATTTTGAAGGGGAGGGTTAGTTAGGATCTCTTATGTGTAATAATCTAGCACGATTATCTTAATAAATCCTATTAGGCTTAGTTCGGTAAGCTCTGATCCGTTAGATAAAGTTTGGTTTCTAATATAAAGAAATCCCTCCCTGGTTCGGAATTAGGTCTCTTGGAATTTAGATTTTAGGATCTAGTCGGGTATTAGGAGCTCTTTTCCTTAGTTATACTAGTAGAATTTTGCGGTATTAGGAAGGTTATAAAATTAGGATATTTTAGTCCTCTGGTATAGTTAGTAGTATACTTGGAGGGTTTAGAGCGGCTTAGGGAAAAATTCGTCTATCGCGTAATTCTAGGTCTTTTAGGGATTAGACTTAGGAAGGTAGGAAATCTTAGCCTTATCCTTTTTTCTGTTAGAGAGGTAGAATTTTTGGAGTATAAGAAGGTTGTAAAATTCGGGTGTCTTTATAGGTATCTAGGCTTATATTAGAGAGCGGGTAGGTATTACAGTTAGTTTCTTCGTAGGTATCTAGGCGGGTAGTCTTTTAGTTAGGCCTATTTAATCGTTTCACGATTATATCGGTTATCTTTTTGATATTTTAGATCTTTATATTATAGAGCCTTTCTTGTATAATCTGCTTAGTAGAAGGGTTTCTTTTAATTAAGGTCGTAGCGAGGTAGGGTTCGAGGTGATCGGCAAAGTCGAATTCTACTACGGCGAGGGCGTAGTACTTATCTTCTTCTTTATTAATTTGTATTACTGATAGACCTACAGGTCTACAAGGCAAGGAAGCAATCTGGAGGCGAGACAACTGGGATTGGGAAGTCTAGGGAGAAGGAAGAAGAGAGAGAGAGGGAAAACCCACGATGGGGGAAAAACCCTCAAGACACATGACCGCTGCTGGGCCTAGCAAACATCTGGAGAGGGCAAACTCTCTCACACCCCCCCTAGGACTAGCAGCAATGTGAATAATAACATATATGGTGGTGTGACATAATAAAATTTGGAAGGGGAGGGTTAGTTAGGATCTCTTATGTGCAATAATCTGGTACGATCATTTTGAAAAATCCTATTGGGCTTGGTTTTGGTAAGTATGTTAGCGGTATTGTCCTTGCTCGGGATACTGGTCAGTTGGACGAGGTTCTTTTTAATAAGGTCTCTGATTAAAGTATCTCGTGCTGATCTAGGATAATTTTGGGCTGACTTTGGGGTTCATAACGGTCGTGATGGCATTGTCGGAATCACAAAATAGGGTGATTGGGATATTTTTGTCGAATTCTTTATCTTGGTTCAAGGGGCATAAGTAAAAGGTCAGTAGCAATTTTGGCAAGGTAAAGTCCCTCTTTCGCTGCGGTCGCAAGGGCACAGTATTCGGCCATAGTCGATGAGGCTGCTACGATGTCTTGTCTTTTTGAGCTCTATGAGATTGGGGCACTAGCAAAGAACTAAATGTATGCTTCGGTAGATTTTCTATCCTCTGTATAGCGTACGATGAGTCGATAAATCCTTCTAGACCCTTTGAGGGTTCTTTTCTAAATGGGATTCCTAAATTTGTGGTGCCTGCAAGGTATTGCAACAAAACTTTGTACGCTACTATATCATCTTTTCTCGGGTGTGCGTTGCGGCGCTGTAGTTTGGACACGGTCGCTGCAATATCCGGGTATTTTGATTGAGAGCTAACTAATCTTTCCTATCATTTTGGTATAGGCTCCCTGATCGAATGCGTTATCCTCTGTTAGATTATTTAGATAGGGGATTTTCTAAGAGGGATTTATTAGAATTAGCGAAGGATTGTAATTTTCATAGCCCTTATCATGGATTAAATTCGTTAAATAAGCCTGTTGGCTTATAAAGATGTAGCCAGAGGGTTCTTCAATCACATCACATCTAAGGAATCTTTTGAATGGAGGGTCTTTAGTTTTCTTTTGTTTGAAAGGCCCTTTTTATAGAGTTCAATTGATCCTTATGTCTAGTCGCGAGGATATTATCTATATAGATCATAACAAATATGGTATGGTCCTTGTTGGTGAAGATGCATGGTTCGGAGGGGATTGGAGAGAGGCCTAGGCTAGATAGGTTATCTTTGAAAAGTTTATGCTAGAGGTGTCCTGCTTGTCGCAATCTATAAAGCGCCTGGTTTAGTACGCATGCTAGATCTTCTCCTTTTGGGCTAAATTGTTCATGTCTAGTTGGTTGCTTCATGAATATGATGCGGTTGTTAATGGCGGCATTGAGGTAGGCTCTAATTACGTCCTACTGTTCCTTTTTCTAATTGCGGATAGCAGCTATGGTAATGAATAACTTGGCCGATGTATCTGAGATAACTGGGGTATATCTTTCGTTAGGTTGGAAGTCTACGCCTGGACTTTGGCGGTTGCTATATACGACCTATCTGGCACGGAATTCCAGGATATATCCTTCGGTATCCTGTTTGATGTCATAGACCTATTTGCCTGGAAGGATTTTGGTACCTTTAGGGGTTCAGTTACAAAGTTATTGTGTTAGATGATTCAAACTTCTTTAATTGGGTCTCTTCGGCTTTAAGCTATTGATCGGCGAATTGGGATTTTATGGCTTCCCTATGGGTTTGAGGGATTTTGACCATTGCCGACCGTATTATCTCAGTGGCCGTGCTTAATATACCAGGTCAATTGAGTTGTCTTCGGTAGACGCAGCGAAGCATGAACTTCCTTTCGTTCTCTCTTCATGCTCTTCCTTAACTGGTCCTTTTGTAGTGTATCTGACCATTCCTTCTATAAGTTGTCTCGGAGCATGTCTCCGTAGGCTTCTTCTTACTGGAGAGATGGAGCGTCTCCGGTCGCTCGTGAAATCTGGTTGATTTGTCGTGATAGTGTCGATAGGGTCCGCTGATGAAGCTTGTGATATTGGGTGGCTACGGAACCTCTGAGGAATTACTACTGGAGGGGGGAGTTGTGGTTGAATTGATTGGGATGGTGTCTTAGACTTTTTAATGGTAGGATTTGGGTTAGATTCTGGCGTGGGTGGGAATTGTCCTGGTATAGTCCTTCTCTTAATTGACGGGATTGGACTATCCGGGTTCTAGCGTGAAAAAATTCCTCCTGGTTAGGAATTGGGTCTCTAGGGATTTGGATTTTAGGATCCGGTCGAGTATTAGGGGCTCTTTTCCTCGGTTGTATCGGTAAAATTTTGCGATGTTGGGAAGGTTGTAAAATTGGGATATTTTGGTCCTCTGGTATGGTTGGTGGTACACTTGGAGGGATTGGAGCGGGTTGGGGAAAAATTCGTCCCTCGCGCAATTCTGGGTCTTTTGGGAATTGGACTTGAGGAGGTGGAAGATTATGTCCCCTTCCTCTTTCCTGTTGGAGAGGTGGAATTTTTGGAGCATGGGAAGTTTGTGAAATTTGGATTTCTTCGTGGGTATCTGGGCTTATGTTGGAGTGGGTGTTGCGGTCGGGATCTTTATGGTGGTCGTTATCCGCGCGGGTAGTCTTTTGGGTAGGCCTATTTGATCGTTTCACGGTTATGTCGGTTGTCTTTTTGATATTTTGGATCTTTATATCATGGAACCTTTCTTGCATAATCTGTTTAATTCGATTATCTAGGTCTAATGGTAGTGTGGATGGTTCTTCCTAAAAGTCTATATCTCTTCTGATTATGACTTTTCTCTTGCATGGGTCGTAAATCCTGTATTGGTGGCCATTCTTACTATTATATCTAACTAGGTATCTAATCTATGCCCTTGGGGCTATCTTTTGTTCTTGGGTTCGTTGTTCTTTTGGAATATGGACATAGGCTTTGGAATACCAGATGCGTAAAAACCCTAAATCGATTGGTTGCTTCACCCTGGAGCTATTGGTATTATGCTAGTACTCATTCATCTTTCTAAAGGGGACAATTTTTTATTTGGTTTGCGGATTCGGTTTATGATGTAGGCAGTAGTAACTATAGCTTCAGGCCACAAAAATGCGGGAGCTTAGGGCGTAGCTACTATGAGGGTTCGGGCCCCCTGCATGATGAGATGTCCAGAGCTTTTAGCAACACTATTTTGTTCATGGGTGTAAGGGGCGCTTATTGAGAAAGTGCAACCCTTCTGCTTAGCCTATTCTTTGAATTTGAAGAAACTTCTGTCTCTATCTGTGCGGATTTCGGAAGGCTAAGTGCTAGTGGAAGTAAAGATACGCTTTAGCATTTGGATTAGGATATCCGAGGCTTGGCCTTTTGTCTTTATTGGAATAGCCTATCTGAACCTAGTAGTATCGTTAACTACGATTAGGACGTGTGATACATTCCCGATTCTAAGGGGGGTGCATAGCTGGATATTAATATAGATAAATTCCTATGGTATCTCAGAGCGTGTCTGGTTTGTGTGGGATACGATCCTCTTAGATTTTGCAATCTTGCAAGCTTTATAATTGAAATGTTCGTTACTATAGACCTCCTCACCGATTTTGTGATAGTTGATTTTTGCGGTAGGCTGTCTAATATGACCTAGACGGTAATGGGCTACTTCTGGTGAAATTGTGGCAAAGGAATATACGGTCGCTATAATTAGGGGGGCCTTCTTTTCGTACGCTATGGATGGTTTGATTGAAGTGGCCTTCAGAAATGGGATACCTGTTTCCTGTATGCGTATGCTATGATCTTTTGTTTATTATCTGGGTTAACAAAAATATTCTCCTAGTCTTTCTAGCCTATTTTGTGGTCCTTGTATATTTGGGTCGTGGACAGGAGGTTAAAGTCACCTATTGGCATATATTCGTATTGTATATCAAGGGTTTTGGTGCCTTCTAGGAGGATTAATTTAATTCGAGCGATCGCTTTTCTAAGAGATTTGACAGTTCTTCTATCAGAGGTCTGGTATTAATAGCATGGGTACTTTGGAATTTTATAATTACATTTCTATCAACACAAATCGAGCGTGATGCACCTGAGTCAACGATCCACTTAGTAGAGGGGTTTCTTTTGATTAAGGCTATAGCAAGCTAGGGATCTAGGCGGTCGGCGAAGTCGAATTCTACTACTGTGAGGGCGTAGTAGTACTTATCTTCTTCTTTACTAGCCTGTATTACTATATTTGCGCTCGTATTATTGTCCGTATTGCCTCCCGTATTAGTATCTTCCTCTTCAAGATCCCTTCTATATGGTTAGGATTAGGGTTAGGCCCCCTTTGAGGTGATCGAATTCTTGTTCCTATCATTCTTTCTAATAGAAATTAGTATTGTTGGATTTTGTTGGCTCTTCTGAGGATTTTGGAAGGTTTGGGTAGAATTCTAGATATTACTCCCGTTCTTCTTGATTCTGTTGTTGTATATTATAGTCCACCCTTCTGGCGGTAGTCTATTTGGATTGTCTATGTTCCTCTATAGGGTATTCACCTAGATACCTTTGACAGGCTTCAATCTAGGGTTCGCGATATAATGACTAAATAGGCGCAGTCCTTGGTGGTATGGCCTTTTCTTCCGCAAAAGAAGCAGTTACCGTTCGGGGTAACCTGATTTGGGCCTTTAGTCTATTCTTTTGCCTATTCCTATGGCGATTTACCTCTCGGAGGCATATGCTTTAACGGGAGGTATTTATGTTTGTCTGACGAGGGTTTTGAAGATTTTCCGGTTGTCGTGGTTGTGACGCTCGAGAATTGGTAATTCATAATTTCTAGTTTATGGATTACCTTAGTGAAGGTTCGGAAAAGGTCTGGCGCTGTGATCTTTGTAATGTTTTCGTATCTGTTGGAATAATCTGCTAGTCTGGTAGCTATAAAGGTTGGGATATCACTTTGCAATTTATTAAGAAGTAGGGAAACGATTATACCTAGGGTAAGTTGGACTTCTTCCGTTGCTTTGGTGTAGGCACTGCGAAATTTATGCACAAAATCGATTGCCGATAGGTAGTTAGCTCGGTAGGTTCGTAGAACCCTAGTCACCTTCTTTTTGCTAGGAATAAAGCCGGTGGTATAGAGGGCCTTTTTCAAGCTAATGATATATTTATTAGCGAATTCGTATCGGAATCTTATAGCTTTAACTATCGCATCGATGTCCTTCGAGATAGATTGTTGGAGCTATATCTGTATAGTATGGGAGTGTTCGACCTAAGTTTCTGCTTCGTTAGATGTTACTTTGGGCCTGTTATATTTTGGGTTAACGAGGCGATGGAGTCCTTTCTTTTTAAGGATTTAGTATGTATCTCTGAACTAGTCCTCGAAGTCTTCTGTTCTTTCTAACAATTTAAGTGGGTTGAGGGTGAATTCTTTGGGGGCGCTAGTAAGTTGGTTTACTGGCTGGCCTCGGGATTTCAGGGTAAAGAATTTGCTATAGTCCTTACGAGATGCAGGGAATTCTTTAACCCCGGCCGCTTAGCCGAGATCTTCTTTAGCTATGGTTGGTATTTGGGAATGTGATTGAGGTTTAGGTAAATTTGATGATTTGGGTGATTTGGATAGGATTTGGGGATGGAATTTGGTAAGAAGGGAGGTTGGATAGGATTTGGGGATGGAATTTGGTAAGAAGGAAGGTTTGTGGGGGATGTATGTGGTGTTGTTGTTGGTGTGTTGTGGTAGGGTCTGAAGTGAGAGATGTTGATGTTGTGGTGGTCCTAATAAATATTAACAGACGCGTCTTTTCTTTTTGTTGATAATGAATTTGGCTTCCACAGCCTGGTTAAATTTGTTGTATTTGATGGGTTTCTGGCTTCTATAGCCTGGTTGAATTTGTTGTATTTGATGGGTTTCTGGCTTCTATAGCCTGGTTGGATTTGTTGATTTGAATTTGAATTTGGTGATTTGGTGATTTTGGTAATTATGGCTTCTATAGCCGAATTTGATGAATTTGGTGATTGAAAATTTGAGAACTTGTGGTTTTCACAAATTTAGGCCTTACTATTGCGATCGGGCTCATAACCTGATAGACCTACAGGTCTACAAGGCAAGGAAGCAATCTGGAGGCGAGACAACTGGGATTGGGAAGTCTAGGGAGAAGGAAGAAAGAGAGAGAGGGAAAACCCACGATGGGGGAAAAACCCTCAAGACACATGACCGCTGCTGGGCCTAGCAAACATCTGGAGAGGGCAAACTCTCTCACAACCGAAAAAAAGAGCGGCTAATACTCGACCGGATCCTGAAATTCAAATCCTAAGAGACCTAGTTCCGAACCAGCAAGGGATTTTTTCACGTTGGAAATAACGGATCAGAACTTATCAAACCAAGCCAAACAGGATCTTTCAAGATTACCGTGCCAAATTATTGCATATGAGAGATCCTAACTAACCCTTTCCTTTCCCTATTTATTATGTCACACCACTATGTATGTTATTATTTACATTGCTGCTGGTCCTGGGGGGGGTGTGAGAGAGTTTGCCCTCTCCAGATGTTTGCTAGGTCTAGCAGCAGTCATGTGCCTTGAGGGTTTTTCTCCCGCTCATGGGTTTTCCCTCTCTCTCTCTTCTTCCCTCTCTCTAGACTTCCTAATCCTAGTTGTCTCGCCTCCAGATTGCTTCCTTGCCTTGTAGACCTGTAGGTCTATCAGTAATTAGATCTATACGTATCTCTACCTTTTTCTAGGGTAGTATTAATTAGGTAGGTATATCTAATTCTACTAGTAAGATAGTATCTTATCTATAAATAAATCGAAAGGGTAAGATACTAGTATACGTATATAAAGTCGCTCTATTAGTGAGTATCGCGGCTAGTATCTTTTAGGACTATTTTAGTTTAATACCTTCTAATAGTTTATACCTATTTATTATTTTAGATAAGGCGTCTTTTAGAGTTTATATTACTCTCTTAATCGCCCTATTCGTCTGCGGGTTATATACTAAAATTAAAATAGTATCGACGCGGTCCGATTTTAAAAAATTTCGTATTTCCGAACGTATTTTAGGACTAAAATTAATAATAATCTCCTAAGGTACCCTATACCTATAGATAATATCCTCCTAAATAAATCTAGTAGCGCTTTTACTATCTACCTTCTAGAGAACCCTTACTTCTAGCTATCTACTTACTAAATCTCTTACTTGGATAACTCCTTTTTAACTATCCTTATTAGGTAGTAAGGTAGTATTAATATACTATTTCTCCTAGATTCGTATCGGTCTTACGCTTCCGGTAGGTTTATATAGTCTAATAGGATTACGCGCCTAGTATTCGAAGTATACTCGTATAAATTTCGTAGTCTCGTTATATATTCCTAGCTAATAGTACCTCGTAGCTAATAGGTTATAAGTAGCTTCGCGGCCTTTATAGCCTAATTCTTTATATAAGCGCTATAGCGTCTCTTTTCGTATCCTAGTATCGTCTAAAACCCTTCGTATAATTAGATCTCTGCTATACCCTCTATAAAATAGATATTAAGAGAGTTTGCCCTCTCCAGATGTTTGCTAGGCCTAGTAGCGGTTATATCTTGAGGGTTTTTCCCCATCGTAGGTTTTCCCTCTCTCTCTCTTCTTCCTTCTCCCTAGACTTCCTAATCCCAGTTATCTCGCCTCTAGATTACTTCCTTGCCTTATAGACCTATAGGTCTATTAGGTTATAAGCCCGATCGTAATAGTAAGGCCTAAATTTGTGAAAACCGTAAGTTCTCAAATTTTAATACTAAACCCATCAAATTGGCTATAGAAGCTATAATAACAAATCAAAATTAAATTAAATATTAAACCTAATACAAATTTAACAAACTTAACTAGGCTATAGAAGCCAGAAATTATAAATATAATATAATTAACTAGGCTATAGAAGCTAAATCTAATATTAATAAAAGAAAGACGCGTCTGTTAATATTTTAGGACTACTATAATATTAATATCTCTTACTTTAACCCTACTATAACACACTAACAACAATACTATATATCCCCTATAAACCTCCCTTCTTACTAAATTCTATCCCTAAATCCTATCTAAATACCTAAATTATAAATTTACCTAAACCTTAATTATATTCCTAAATACTAACTATAGCTAAAGAAGATCTCGGCTAAGCGGCCGGGGTTAAAGAATTCCCTGTATCTCGTAAGGACTATAGCAAATTCTTTACCCTAAAATCCCGAGGCTAGCTAAACTAACTTACTAGCGCCCCTAAAGAATTTACCCTTAACCTACTTAAATTATTAGAAAGAACAGAAGACTTCGAGGACTAGTTCAGAGATATATACTAAATCCTTAAAAAGAAAGGACTCTATCGCCTCGTTAACCTAAAATATAATAGGCCTAAAGTAATATCTAACGAAGCAGAAACTTAGGTCGAATACTCCTATACTATATAGATATAGCTCTAATAATCTATCTCGAAGGATATCGATAATAGTCAAAGCTATAAGATTCCGATACGAATTCGCTAATAAATATATTATTAGCTTAAAAAAGGCCCTCTATACTACGGCTTTATTCCTAGCAAAAAGAAGGTAACTAGGGTTCTACGAACCTACCGAGCTAACTACCTATTAGTAATCGATTTTGTATATAAATTTCGTAGTACCTATACTAAAGTAACGGAAGAAGTCTAACTTACCCTAGGTATAATCGTTTCCCTACTTCTTAATAAATTATAAAGTAATATCCTAACCTTTATAGCTACTAGACTAGTAGATTATTCTAATAGATACGAAAATATTATAAAGATTATAGTACTAGACCTTTTCCGAACCTTTACTAAGGTAATCTATAAACTAGAAATTATAAATTACTAATTCTCGAGCGTTATAACTACGATAACCGGAAAATCTTAAAACCCTCGTTAGATAAATATAAATACCTCCTATTAAAGTATATACCTCGAGAGGTAAATCGCTATAGGAATAGGCAAAAGAATAGACTAAAGGCCTAAATTAGGTTACCCTAAATAGTAACTACTTCTTTTAGAAGAAAAGGCTATACTACTAAGGACTACGCCTATTTAGTTATTATATCGCGAACCCTAGATTAGAAGCCTATTAAAGGTATCTAGGTAAATACCCTATAGAGGAATATAGATAATCTAAATAGACTACTAGAAGGGTAGACTATAATATATAATAACAGAATTAAGAAGAAAGGGGTAATACCTAGAATTCTACCTAAACCTTCTAAAATCCTTAGAAGAGCTAATAAAATCTAATAATACTAATTTCTATTAGAAAGAATAATAGGAATAAGAATTCGATTACCTTAAAGGGCCTAACCCTAATCCTAACTATATAGAAGGGATCTTAAAGAGGAAGATACTAATATAGGAGGTAATACGGATAATAATACGAGCGTAAATATAGTAATATAGGCTAGTAAAGAAGAAGATAAGTACTACTACGCCCTTATAGTAGTAGAATTCGACTTCGCTAACCGCCTAGATCCCTAGCTTACTATAGCCTTAATTAAAAGAAACCCTCTACTAAGTAGATCGTTAACTTAGGTATATCACGCTCGATTTATATTAATAGAAATATAATTATAAAATTCAAAGTAACCTATATAGCTATTAATACTAGACCTCTAATAGAAGAACTATTAAATCTCTTAGAAAAGCGATCGCTCGAATTAAATTAATCCTCCTAGAAGGCACTAAAACCCTTAATATATAATACGAATATATACTAATAGGTAACTTTAACCTCCTATCCACGACCTAAATATATAAGGACTATAAAATAGGCTAGAAAGACTAGGAGAATATTTTTATTAACCTAGATAATAAACAAAAGATTATAGTATACGTATATAGGAAACGAGGTATCCTATTTCTAAAGGCTACTTTAATTAAACTATCTATAGCGTACGAAAAGAAGGCCCCCTAATTATAGCGACGTATATTCCTTTACTATAATTTTACTAGAAGTAGCCTATTACCGTCTAGGTTATATTAGATAGCCTACCGAAAAATTAACTATCATAAAATCGGTAAGGAGGTCTATAGTAACGAATATTTTAATTATAAAGCTTACAAGATTACAAAATCTAAGAGGATCGTATCCTACACAAACTAGACACGCTCTAAGATACTATAGGAATTTATCTATATTAATATCTAGCTATGTACCCCCCTTAGAATCGGGAATATATTATACGTCCTAATCGTAGTTAACGATACTACTAGGTTTAGATAGGCTATTCTAATAAAGATAAAAGGCTAAGCCTCGGATATCCTAATCTAAATACTAAAGCGTATCTTTACTTCTACTAGCACTTAGCCTTCCGAAATCCGTATAGATAGAGACAGAAGTTTCTTTAAATTTAAAGAATAGGCTAAGCAGAAGGGTTATACTTTCTTAATAAGCGCCCCTTATACCTATAAACAAAATAGTATTACTAAAAGCTCTAGATATCTTATTATATAGGGGGCCCGAACCCTTATAGTAGCCCTAAGCTCCGTATTTTTGTAGCCTAAAGCTATAGTTACTACTACCTATATTATAAACCGAATCCGTAAACTAAATAAAAAATTGTCCCCTTTAGAAAGATAGAATAAGTACTAGTATAATACTAATAGCTCTAGGGTAAAGTAACTAATCGATTTAGGGTTTTTATATCTAGTATTCTAAAGCCTATATCTATATTCTAAAAGAATAACGAACCTAAGGATAAAAGATAGCCCCGAGGGTATAGATTAGATACCTAGTTAGATATAATAGTAAGAATAGCTACTAATATAGGATTTACGACCTATATAAGAGAAAAGTTATAATCAGAAGAGATATAGACTTTTAGGAAGAACTATCTATACTACTATTAGACCTAGATAATCGAATTAAATAGATTATCAAGAAAGGTTTATAATATAAAGATCTAAAATATTAAAAAGATAACCGATATAACCGTAAAACGATTAAATAGGCCTACCTAAAAGACTACCGCGCGATAAACTACTATAAAGATAACTATAATACCTACTCTAATATAAGCCTAGATACCTACGAAGAAATCTAAATTTTATAAACTTCCTATACTCTAAAAATTCTACCTCTCTAATAGGAAAGAGGAAGGGGATATAATCTCTACCTCCTTAAGTCTAATTCCTAAAAGACCTAGAATTACGCGAGGAACGAATTTTTCCCTAACCCGCTCTAATCCCTCTAAGTATACTACTAACTATACTAGAGGACTAAAATATCCTAATTTTATAACCTTCCTAATATCGCAAAATTTTACTAATATAACTAAGGAAAAGAGCCCCTAATACTCGACCGGATCCTAAAATCTAAATCCCTAGAGACCTAATTCCTAACTAGGAGGAATTTTTTCACGCTAGAACCCGGATAGTCTAATCCTATTAATTAAGAGAAGGACTATACTAGGATAATTCCTACCTACGCTAGAATCTAACCTAAATCCTACTATTAAAAAGTCTAAGATACTATCCTAATTAATTTAACTATAACTCCCCCCTCTAGTAGTAATTCCTTAGAGGTTCCGTAGCTACCTAATATACAAGCTTTATTAGCGGACCCTATCGATACTATCACGATAAATTAACTAGATTTACGAGCGACTAGAGACGCTCTATCTCTCTAGTAAGAAGAAGCCTATAGAGATATACTCCGAGATAACTTATAGAAGGAATAGTTAGATATACTATAAAAGGACTAGTTAAGGAAGAGTATAAAGAGAGAACGAAAGGAAGTTTATACTTCGCTACGTCTACCGAAGATAACTTAATTAGATAGTATATTAAGTATAGCTACTAAGATAATACGGTCGGTAATAGTTAAAATCCCTTAAACCTATAGGGAAGCTATAAAATCCTAATTCGCTAATTAATAGCTTAAAGCCGAAGAGACCTAATTAAAGAAGTTTAAATTATCTAATATAATAACTTTAGTAACTAAACCCTAAAAGGTACTAAAATCCTTCTAGGTAAATAGGTCTATAATATTAAATAGGATACCGAAGGATATATCCTAGAATTCCGTGCTAGATAGGTCGTATATAGTAACCGCTAAAGTCTAGGCGTAGACTTCTAACCTAAAAAAGATATATCCTAGTTATCTTAGATATATCGGCTAAGTTATTTATTACTATAGCTACTATGTAATTAGAAAAAGGAATAGTAGGACGTAATTAGAGCCTACCTTAATACCGCTATTAATAACCGTATTATATTTATAAAGTAACTAACTAGACATAAATAATTTAGCCTAAAAGGAGAAGATCTAGTATATATGAGAGAGTTTGCCCTCTCCAGATGTTTGCTAGGCCAGCAGCGGTCATGTGTCTTGAGGGTTTTTCCCCATCGCGGGTTTTCCCTCTCTCTCTCTTCTTCCTTCTCCCTAGACTTCCCAATCCCAGTTGTCTCGCCTCCAGATTGCTTCCTTGCCTTGTAGACCTGTAGGTCTATCAATATATACTAAACTAGGCGCTTTATAGATTACGATCAGTAGGACACCTCTAGCATAAACTTTTTAAAGATAACCTATCTAGCCTAGGCCTCTCTCTAATCCCCTCCGAACCATGCATCTTCACCAACAAGGACTATACTATATTTTGAGAGAGTTTGCCCTCTCCAGATGTTTGCTAGGTCCAGCAGCAGTCATGTGCCTTGAGGGTTTTTCTCCCGCTCATGGGTTTTCCCTCTCTCTCTCTTCTTCCCTCTCTCTAGACTTCCCAATCCCAGTTGTCTCGCCTCCAGATTGCTTCCTTGCCTTGTAGACCTGTAGGTCTATCAGGTTATGAGCCCGATCGCAATAGTGAGGCCTGAATTTGTGAAAACCACAAGTTCTCAAATTTTCAATCACCAAATTCATCAAATTCGGCTGTGGAAGCCATAATCACCAAAATCACCAAATCACCAAATTCAAATTCAAATCATCAAATCCAATACAAATCAACAAATCCAACCAGGCTGTGGAAGCCAGAAACCCATCAAATACAACAAATTCAACCAGGCTGTGGAAGCCAAATTCAATATCAACAAAAAGAAAAGACGCGTCTGTTGATGTTTGTTAGGACCACCACAACATCAACATCTCTCACTTCAGACCCTACCACAACACACCAACAACAACACCACATACATCCCCCACAAACCTTCCCTCTTACCAAATTTCACCCCAAACCACCCAAATCATCAAATTTACCCAAATCTCCATCACATCCCTGAATACCAACCATGGCTGAAGAAGACCTCGGCCAAGCGGCCGGTGTTGAGGAATTCCCTGCATCTCGCGAGGATTACAGCAACTTCTTCACCCTGAAATCCCAAGGCCAGCCAGTGAACCAACTTACTGGTGCCCCTAAAGAATTCACCCTAAATTCGCTGGACATGCTGGAAAGAACAGAAGACTTTGAGGATTGTTCAGAGATGCATGCCAGATCCTTAAAAAGAAAGGACTCTCGCCTCGTTGACCCAAAATGCGACAGACCTAAGGTTACATCTGCCGAAGCAGAGACATGGGTCGAACACTCCCATGCCATACAAATGTGGCTTCAACAATCTGTTTCGAAGGAGATCGATGCAATGGTCAAGGCTATGAGATTCCGATGCGAATTCGCTGATGAATATGTCATTAGCTTGAAAAAGGCCCTCCATACCACCGGCTTCATTCCTAGCAAAAAAAGGGTGACTAGGGTTCTACGAACCTACCGGGCTGACTACCCATCGGCGATCGATTTTGTGCATGAATTTCGCAGTGCCTACACCAAAGCAACAGAAGAAGTCCGACTTGCCCCAGGCATGATCGTTTCCCTACTTCTGGATGAATTACAAAGTGACATCCCAACCTTTGTAGCTGCTAGATTAGCAGACTATTCCAACAGATACGAAAATATCGCAAAAATCACCGCCCCAGACCTTTTTCGAACCTTCACGGAGGTAATTCATGAGCTTGAAATCGTCAGTTACCAATTCTCAACCCTTACAGCTACTACAGTTGCTAGGCCCCTACGCTCCCCACCAATTTCGCCATCATCCTCACTATCTTCCTTATCCTCATCCTCATCAACTAAGCATGAATACCTACCATTCAAACATATGCCCCCGAGAGGTAAATCGCCATGGGAATGGGCAAAAGAATGGACTGAAGGCCCAAATCAGATCGCTCCGAACGGCAATTGTTCCTTTTGTGGAAGGAAGGGCCATACGACTGAGGACTGCGCCCATCTGGTTATTACTTCACGAACCGCAAAGTGGAAACCCGTCAAAGGTATTTGGGTGTATGCCCGTGGAGGAACATGGATAATCCAAATGGATCCCCGCCGAATGGTTGGACCACAATGTACAACAACAGGATCAAGAAAACCAGTGGCCAGGATCAAAATCAGCCAAAACCAATTTCTGTTGGAAAGAATGATGGGAACAAAAATTCGATCACCTCAAAGGGATCCCAATCCCAATCCCAATCCCAATCCCAATCCCAATCCCAATCCCAATCCCAATCCCAATCCCAATCCCAATCCCAATCCCAATCCCAACCATACGGAAGGAACCTTGAAGAAGAAGATCATGCGGGCGCAAATATAGCAATGCAATTTGATGAAGAAGAAGATGAATACTACGCCCTAACGGCAGTAGAATTTGACTGTGCCGATACGACCTCAATTAAAAGAAACCCTTCTACTGAGCAGACTGTGCAAGAAAGACTCCATGATATGAAGATCCAAAATGCCAAAAAGACAACCGACATAACCGTGAAACGATCAAATGGGCCTAACCAAAATACTACCCGCGCGGATGACGGCCAACATGAAAATCCCGACCGCAACACCTATTCTAACATGAGCCCAGATACCCAAGAAAAAACCCAAATCTCACAAACTTCCTATGCTCTAAAAATTCCGCTTGTGCAACAGAAAGAAGGACAAGGACTTGATCTTCTACCTCCTCAAGTCCAATTTCCAAAAGACCCAGAATTGCGCGAAGGACGAATTTTTCCCCAACCCGCTCCAAACCCTCCAAGTATGCCACCAACCATACCAGAGGACCAAAATATCCTAATTTTACAACCCTCCCAACATCACAAAATTCTACTAATACAACCGAAAAAAAGAGCGGCTAATACTCGACCGGATCCTGAAATTCAAATCCCAAGAGACCTAATTCCGAACCAGCAAGGGATTTTTTCACGTTAGAAACAACGGATCAGAACTCATCAAACTAAGCCAAACAGGATCTTTCAAGATTACCGTGCCAAATTATTGCACATGAGAGATCCTAACTAACCCTTTCCTTTCCCCATTTATTATGTCACACCACCATGTATGTTATTATTCACATTGCTGCTGGTCCTGGGGGGGGTGTGAGAGAGTTTGCCCTCTCCAGATGTTTGCTAGGTCCAGCAGCAGTCATGTGCCTTGAGGGTTTTTCTCCCGCTCATGGGTTTTCCCTCTCTCTCTCTTCTTCCCTCTCTCTAGACTTCCCAATCCCAGTTGTCTCGCCTCCAGATTGCTTCCTTGCCTTGTAGACCTGTAGGTCTATCATATTTATTATAATCTATATAGATAATATCCTCGCGACTAGATATAAGGATCAATTGAACTCTATAAAAAAGGGCCTTTTAAATAAAAGAAAACTAAAGACCCTCTTATTCAAAAGATTCCTTAGATATAATATAATTAAAGAATCCTCTAGCTATATCTTTATAAGCTAATAGGCTTATTTAACAAATTTAATCTATAATAAGGGCTATAAAAATTATAATCCTTCGCTAATTCTAATAAATCCCTCTTAGAAAATCCCCTATCTAAATAATCTAACAGAGGATAACGTATTCGATTAGGGTGCCTATACTAAAATAATAGGAAAGATTGGTTAGCTCTTAATTAAAATACGCCCGGATATTATAGCGACCGTATCTAAGCTATAGCGCTATAACGTACACCCGAGAAAAGATAATATAGTAGCGTACAAAGTTTTGTTATAATACCTTGTAGGCACTACAAATTTAGGAATCCTATTTAGAAAAAAACCCTTAAAAGGTCTAGAAGGATTTATCGACTTATCGTACGCTAATACAGAGGATAGAAAATCTACCGAAGTATATATTTAGTTCTTTGCTAGTGCCCTAATCTTATAGAGCTCAAAAAGACAAGATATCGTAGTAGCCTTATCGACTATAGCCGAATACTATACCCTTGCGACTATAGCGAAAGAGGGACTTTACCTTACTAAAATTACTACTAACCTTTTACTTATACCCCTATTAAACTAAGATAAAGAATTCGATAAAAATATCCTAATTACCCTATTTTGTGATTCCGATAATACTATCACGACCGTTATAAACCCTAAAGTTAGCCTAAAATTATCCTAGATTAGCACGAGATACTATTTAATCAGAGACCTTATTAAAAAGAACCTTATCTAACTAACTAGTATCCTAAGCAAGGATAATACCGCTAATATACTTACTAAAACTAAGCCTAATAGGATTTTTCAAAATAATTGTACTAGATTATTTTATATAAGAGATCCTAACTAACCCTCCCCTTCCAAATTTTATTATGTTACACTACTATGTATATTATTATTCACATTGCTACTAGTCCTAGGGGGGGTATAAGAGAGTTTGCCCTCTCCAGATATTTGCTAGGCCTAGTAGCGGTTATGTGTCTTAAGGGTTGTTCCCCTATTATGGGTTTTCCCTCTCTCTCTCTTCTTCCTTCTCTCTAGACTTCCCAATCCTAGTTGTCTCGCCTCCAGATTGCTTCCTTGCCTTGTAGACCTGTAGGTCTATCAACTAGTATAACCGCTAGAAAACTATATAGTATCTCCTTAATCTTCTTAAAGGTATTCTATTTATTATTACTCTAATCGAATATCGTATTCTTCTGTAATATTATATATAATAGCGCTATAATATACTAAAAATCCTTTACTAGAATTCGAAAGTAGACCGCAAGACTAATAAAAGAGCGTATCTTATCGCGATTAATAGGGACTAGCTAGTCGGCTAACTTAGAAATTTTCCGCTTATTAGGTCTGCGCCTATTAGAATCGTATACCTAGCCTATAATTTTAAGGCCGGATATTATAAGTTACAATTTTTCTGCAGAAACTCTCGCTCCCGTAAGTTCTAAAAGATATAGGGTTTTATCTAGATTTTATATATATTCTAAGATAAACCTCCTAATCCCTAGTCTTACAAACTTATTATTATACTAGGTAAGAGAGTTTGCCCTCTCCAGATGTTTGCTAGGCCCAGCAGCGGTCATGTGTCTTGAGGGTTTTTCCCCCATCGCGGGTTTTCCCTCTCTCTCTCTTCTTCCTTCTCCCTAGACTTCCCAATCCTAGTTGTCTCGCCTCTAGATTGCTTCCTTGCCTTGTAGACCTATAGGTCTATCAGGTTATAAGCCCGATCGCAATAGTAAGGCCTAAATTTGTGAAAACCACAAGTTCTCAAATTTTCAATCACTAAATTCATCAAATTCGGCTATAGAAGCCATAATCACCAAAATCACTAAATCACCAAATTCAAATTCAAATCATCAAATCCAATACAAATCAACAAATCCAACCAGGCTATAGAAGCTAGAAACTCATCAAATACAACAAATTCAACTAGGCTATAGAAGCCAAATCTAATATCAACAAAAGAAAGACGCGTCTGTTAATATTTATTAGGACTACTATAACATTAACATCTCTTATTTCAAACCCTACTATAACACAACAACACTACATATCCCCCACAAACCTCCCTTCTTACTAAATTCCTCCCTAAATCCTACCTAAACTATCAAATTTACCTAAACCTCTATTATTATATTCCTCAATACTAACTATAGCTAAAGAAAACCTTAGCTAAGCGGCCGGTATTAAGGAATTCCCTATATCTCGCGAGGACTATAGCAAATTCTTTACCCTGAAATCCGAGGCTAGCTAGTAAACTAACTTACTAGCGCCCCTGAAGAATTTACCCTTAACCTACTTAAATCGTTAGAAAGAATAGAAGACTTCGAGGACTAGTTCAGAGATATATACTAAATCCTTAAAAAGAAAGGACTCTATCGCCTTATTAAACTAAAATATAATAGGCCTAAAGTAATATCTAACGAAGCAGAAACTTAGGTCGAACACTCCTATACTATACAGATATAGCTCTAATAGTCTATCTCGAAGGATATCGATATAATAGTCAAAGCTATAAGATTCTGATACGAATTCGCTAATAAATATATTATTAGCTTAAAAAAGGTACTCTATACTACCGGCTTTATTCCTAGCAAAAAGAAGGTGACTAGGGTTCTACGAACCTACCGAGCTAACTACCTATTAGTAATCGATTTTGTGTATAAATTTCGTAGTACCTATACTAAAGTAACGGAAGAAGTCTAACTTACCCTAGGTATAATCGTTTCCCTACTTCTTGATAAATTACAAAGTAATATCCTAACCTTTATGCTACTAGACTAGTAGACTATTTAAACAGATACGAAAATATCGCAAAGATTACCGCCCTAGACCTTTTCCGAACCTTTACTAAGGTAATTTATAAGCTTAAAATTACTAGTTACTAATTCTTAACCCTTATAGTTACTAAGCCCCTACGCTCCCTACCGATCTTACTATTATCCTTACTATTATCCTTATCCTTGTTCTTATTAATTAAGTATAAATACCTACTATTTAAATATATGCCTCTAAGAGGTAAATCGCTATAGGAATAGGCAAAAGAATAGATTAAGGGCCTAAATCAGATCGCTCCGAACGGTAACTATTTCTTTTGTAGAAGGAAGGGCTATACTACTAAGGAATACGTATATTTAGTTATTACCTCACGAACCGCAAAGTAGAAACCTATTAAAGGTATTTAGGTAAATACCCCGTAGAGGAATATAGATAATCTAAATAGAATAGCGCTAAATAGTTAGACTATAATATATAATAATAGGATCAAGAAAACTAGTAGCTAGGATCAAAATTAGGTAAAGCTAATTTCTGTTAGAAAGAATAATAGGAACAAGAATTCGATTACCTTAAAGGGATCCTAATCCTAATCTAAAAGGAACTTTGAAGAAGAAGATAATACGGACGTAAATATAGTAATATAAATTAATAAAGAAGATAAGTACTACGCCCTCGCCGTAGTAGAATTCGACTTTGCTAATCGCCTCGAACCCTACCTCGCTACAACCTTAATTAAAAGAAACCCTTCTACTAAGCAGATTATACAAGAAAGGCTCTATAATATAAAGATCTAAAATATCAAAAAGATAACCGATATAACCGTAAAACGATTAAATAGGCCTAACTAAAATACTACCTACCCGGATACCTACGAAGAAACCGACTATAATACCTACTCGCTCTCTAATATAAGCCTAGATACCTATAAAGATACCCGAATTTTATAACCTTCCTATACTCTAAAAATTCTACCTCTCTAATAGAAAAAAGGATAAGGATAAGATTTCCTATCTCCCTAAGTCTAATCCCTAAAAGACCTAGAATTGCGCGACAGACGAATTTTTCCCTAACCCGCTCTAAACCCTCTAAGTATACAACTAACTATGCTAGAGGACTAAAATATCCTAATTTTATAACCTTTCTAATACCGCAAAATTCTACTAGTATAACTAAGGAAAAGAGCTCCTAATACCCGACCGGATTCTAAAATCTAAATTCTAAGAGACCTAATTCCGAACAAGGGAGGGATTTTTTACGTTAGAAACTAAACTTTATCTAACGGATCAGAGCTTACCGAACTAAGCCTAATAGGATTTATTAAGATAATCGTGCTAGATTATTGTATATAAGAGATCCTAACTAACCCTCCCCTTTAAAATTTTACTATATCACACTATTATATACATTCTTCTTTATATTACTGCTAGTCCTAGGGGGGGTATAAGAGAGTTTGCCCTCTCTAGATGTTTGCTAGTGTTACGCGGTGCCGACTGGTCACTGTGAGTTAGAACGTCCTGGGCCGATACTTGCCTGCTATCCTAACTTCCAATCCCAAGACCTAGTCTCTCAATCGTACCGTTGCTTCGCAAAGCCTTACTGCGGGTTGGATCCTGTCGAGTGTCTTGCAAGACGTGCCAGAGGTGCGCGCCAAGTAGGTCAATCACTAAGTGTTACCACTGAGTGAATCCCCTACCTGTAGGTTGGGTTTGTCTTAGAGTTGAACCGTGGAGTGCAAAGTGCTTCAAGGTAGTAACCAAGTAACAATGTGCAATTGATCGCGAAGAACTAAATACATGATGCTAAAAAGAGTGTCCTTATATATCCAGTCCTTCCTATCACTGATGAGTCGAGACTCATCACTGATGCGCCAGGACTCATCACCGATGAGTCCATCCTATCACCGATAGGATGTGGTCACGTGCGGGTTCACCGGGTTCTTGCATTTATGGTGTAATTCCGGTGCTAGTAAAATGGCGGCCGTTTCCTGCGTCGCGCTAACCGTCTCATAGAGTAAGAGGGTATCGTTTGTGTCGGTTAGCTGTAGGCTGCTTCTGGTGCCTGCCCTGAATGTCTCCTCCCCGGGTCCCTCGGGGCACGCCCAAGTATACCGAAACGCACGTGACAACGCTATTCCCTAGTGTCCGTAGAATGATTGGTCCTCAGTCGTCACTCAAATAACTGCGGCCCCCGCGCTTCTTTGAGGTCCGTAACAGCTAGGCCTAGTAGCGGTTATATATCTTGAGGGTTTTTCCCCTATCTTGGGTTTTCCCTCTCTCTTCTTCCTTCTCCCTAGACTCCCTAATCCCAGTTGTCTCGCCTCCAGATTGCTTCCTTACCTTGTAGACCTGTAGGTCTATCAGGGTTTATAACGGTCGTAATAGTATTATCGGAATTATAGAATAAGGTGATTAGAATATTTTTGTCGAAGTCTTTATCTTAGTTTAATAGAGGTACAAGTAAAAGGTCCGTAGTAATTGTGGTAAGGTAAAGTCCTTCTTTCGCTATAGTTATAAGGGTATAGTACTCGGCTATAGTTAATAAGGCTACTACAATATCTTATCTCTTTAAGCTCTATAAGATTGGGTACCGGTAAAGAACTAAATATATACTTCGGTAGATTTTCTATCCTCTGTATTAGTATATAATAAGTCGATAAATCCTTCTAGGCCCTTAGAGGGTTCTCTTCTAAATAGGATTCCTAAATTTGTAGTACCTATAAGGTATTATAATAAAACTTTATATACTACTATATTATCTTTTCTTAGCTATTTATTACGGCGTTATAATTTTAATACGGTTGCTATAATATCCGGGCGTATTTTAATTACGAGCTAATTGATCTTTCCTATTATTTTAGTATAGGCGCCCTAGTCGAATATATTATCCTCTGTTAGATTATTTAGATAGGGTATTTTCTAAGAGGAGTTTATTAGGATTAGAGAAGGATTACAATTTTTATAGCCCTTATTATAGATTAAATTTATTAAATAAGCCTATTAGCTTATAAAGATATAGCTAGAGGGTTCTTTAATTATATTATATCTAAGCAATTTTTTACATAGGAGGGTCTTTAATTTCCTCTTGTTTAAAAGGCCCTTTTTTATAGAGTTTAATTAATCTTTATATCTAGTTATAAGGATATTCTATATAGATTATAATAAATATAGTATAGTCCTTATTAGTAAGGATATATAGTTCGGAGGGGATTAGGGAGAGGCCTAGGCTAGATAGGTTATCTTTGAAAAGTTTATACTAGAAGTGTCCTACTTATCGTAATCTATAAAGCGCCTAGTTTAGTACGTATACCAGATCTTCTCCTTTTAGGCTAAATTATTTATATCTAGTCAGTTACTTTATAAATATAATACGGTTATTAATAGCGGTATTAAGGTAGGCCCTAATTACGTCCTACTATTCCTTTTTCTAATTACGGATAGTAGCTATAGTAATAAATAATTTAGCTAATATATCTAAGATAACTAGGGTATATCTTTCGTTAGGTTAGAAGTCTACGCCTAGACTTTAGCGATTACTATATACGACCTATCTAGCACAGAATTCTAGGATAAATCCTTTAGTATCCTATTTAATATTATAGACCTATTTACCTAGAAGGATTTTAGTACCTTTTAGGGATTTAGTTACTAAAGTTATTATATTAGATAATTTAAACTTCTTTAATTAGGTCTCCTCGGCTTTAAGCTATTAATCGGCGAATTAGGATTTTATAGCTTCCCTATAGGTTTAAGGGATTTTAACTATTACTAACTATATTATCTTAGTAGCTATACTTAATATACTAGGTCTAATTAAGTTATCTTCGGTAGACGTAGTAAAGTATAAACTTCCTTTCGTTCTCTCTTTATACTCTTCCTTAACTAGTCCTTTTATAGTATATCTAACTATTCCTTCTATAAGTTATCTCGGAGCATATCTCCGTAGGCTTCTTCTTACTAGAGAGATAGAGCGTCTCTAGTCGCTCGTGAAATCTAGTTAATTTATCGTAATAGTATCGATAGGGTCCGCTAATAAAGCTTGTGATATTAGGTAGCTACGGAACCTCTAAGGAATCACTACTAGAGGGGGGAGTTATAGTTAAATTAATTAGGATAGTATCTTAGACTTTTTAATAGTAGGATTTAGGTCAGATTCTAGCGTAGGTAGGAATTATCCTAGTATAGTCCTTCTCTTAATTAACGGGATTAGACTATCCGGGTTCTAGCGTAAAAAAATTCCTCCCTAGTTAGGAATTAGGTCTCTAGGGATTTAGATTTTAGGATCCGGTTAAGTATTAGGGGCTCTTTTCCTTAGTTATATTAGTAAAATTTTGCGATATTAGGAAGGTTATAAAATTAGGATATTTTAGTCCTCTAGTATAGTTAGTAGTATACTTAGAGGGATTAGAGCGGGTTAGGGAAAAATTCGTCCCTCGCGTAATTCTAGGTCTTTTAGGAATTAGACTTAAGGAGGTAGAAGATTATATCCCCTTCCTCTTTCCTATTAGAGAGGTAGAATTTTTAGAGCATAGGAAGTTTATAAAATTTAGATTTCTTCGTAGGTATCTAGGCTTATATTAGAGTAGGTATTATAGTCGGGATCTTTATAGTAGTCGTTATTCGCGCGGGTAGTCTTTTAGGTAGGCCTATTTAATCGTTTTACGGTTATATCGGTTGTCTTTTTAACATTTTAGATCTTTATATTATAGAACCTTTCTTGTATAATCTATTTAATTCGATTATCTAGGTCTAATAGCAGTATAGATAGTTCTTCCTAAAAGTCTATATCTCTTCTGATCATAACTTTTCTCTTGTATAGGTCGTAAATCCTATATTAGTAGCTATTCTTACTATTATATCTAACTAGGTATCCAATCTATACCCTTAGGGCTATCTTTTATCCTTAGGTTCGTTATTCTTTTAGAATATAGATATAGGCTTTGGAATACTAGATACGTAAAAACCCTAAATCGATTAGTTACTTTACCCTAGAGCCATTAGTATTATACTAGTACTTATTCTATCTTTCTAAAGGGGACAATTTTTTATTTAGTTTACGGATTCGGTTTATAATATAGGTAGTAGTAACTATAGCTTTAGGCCACAAAAATACGGGAGCTTAGGGCGTAGCTACTATAAGGGTTCGGGCCCCCTACATAACGAGATATCCAGAGCTTTTAGCAACACTATTTTATTTATAGGTATAAGGGGCGCTTATTAAGAAAGTATAACCCTTCTACTTAGCCTATTCTTTAAATTTAAAGAAACTTCTGTCTCTATCTATACAGATTTCGGAAGGCTAAGTACTAGTAGAAGTAAAGATACGCTTTAGCATTTAGATTAGGACATCCGAGGCTTAGCCTTTTATCTTTATTAGAATAGCCTATCTAAACCTAGTAGTATCGTTAACTACAATTAGGACGTGTAATATATTCCCGATTGATAGACCTACAGGTCTACAAGGCAAGGAAGCAATCTGGAGGCGAGACAACTAGGATTGGGAAGTCTAGGGAGAAGGAAGAAGAGAGAGAGAGGGAAAACCCACGATAGGGGAAAAACCCTCAAGACACATGACCGCTACTAGGCCTAGCAAACATCTAGAGAGGGCAAACTCTCTCACCCCCCCCAGGACTAGCAGCAATGTGAAGAATATCATACATAATAGTGTAACATAATAAAATTTTGAAGGGGAGGGTTAGTTAGGATCTCTCATATATATTAATCTGGCACGATCATCTTGACAAATCCTATTAGGCTTAGTTCGGTAAGCTCTGATCCGTTAGATAAAGTTTAGTTTCTAACGTAAAAAAATCCCTCCCTGGTTCGGAATTAGGTCTCTTGGAATTTAGATTTTAGGATCTAGTCAGGTATTAGGAGCTCTTTTCCTTAGTTATACCGGTAGAATTTTGCGGTATTAGGAAGGTTGTAAAATTAGGATATTTTAGTCCTCTAGTATAGTTAGTAGCATACTTAGAGGGTTTAGAGCGGCTTAGGGAAAAATTCGTCCGTCGCGCAATTCTAGGTCTTTTAGGGATTAGACTTAGAGAGGTAGGAAATCTTAGCCTTATCCTTTTTTCTGTTAGAGAGGTAGAATTTTCAGAGCATAGGAAGGTTATGAAATTCGGGTATCTTTATAGGTATCTAGGCTTATATTAGAGAGCGGGTAGGTATTACGGTCGGTTTCTTCGTAGGTATCCGGGCGGGTAGTCTTTTAGTTAGGCCTATTTAATCGTTTCACGGTTATATCGGTTATCTTTTTGACATTTTAGATCTTTATATTATAAAGCCTTTCTTGCACAATCTGCTTAGTAGAAGGGTTTCTTTTAATTAAGGTTGTAGCAAGGTAGGGTTCGAGGTGATCGGCAAAATCGAATTCTACTACAGCGAGGACGTAGTACTTATCTTCTTCTTCATCAATTTATATTACTATATTTACGCCCGCATTGTCTTCTTCTTCAAGGTTCCTTTTAGATTAGGATTAGGATCCCTTTAAGGTAATCGAATTCTTATTCCTATTATTCTTTCTAACAGAAATTAGCTTTAGCTAATTTTAATCCTAGCTACTAGTTTTCTTGATCCTATTATTATATATTGTAGTCTAACTATTTAGCGCTATTCTATTTAGATTATCTATGTTCCTCCACGGGGCATTCACCCAAATACCTTTAACAGGTTTCCACTTTGCGGTTCGTGAGGTAATAACTAAATGTGCGCATTCCTTAGTAGTATAGCCCTTCCTTCCACAAAAGAAACAGTTACCGTTCGGAGCGATCTATTTTAGGCCCTTAATCCATTCTTTTACCCATTCCTATAGCGATTTACCTCTCGGGGGCATATATTTAAATAGTAGGTATTTATACTTAATTAATAAGGATAAGGATAAGGATAATAGTGAGGATAATAGTAAGATCGGTAGGGAGCGTAGGGGCTTAGTAACTATAAGGGTTAAGAATTAGTAACGTAATTCCCGGTTGTGCCGTACACCCGGTTGTGCCGTACACCCGGTTGTGCCGTACACCCCATCGAAAATCGCGTCTTCCTACCAACCTACCTAATTCAACCACCTACCATGCCACCAATTCGCTCTGAATCTCGGCAGAAATTGGCCAATCAAGAGGGCAAGATCCTATTAACCCTTTCTGATATCAAAAATGGCCGCGTTAAATCTATCCGCGCGGCAGCGAAGCTATACGAAATACCTCACACAACCTTAGCCGACCGCGCGAAAGGTGTACTTGCACGCGTTAAATCTCGCCCATCTCGCCTGAAATTAACCCAATTAGAAGAGGATTCGCTTACTGAATGGATACTCTCTATGGATTCACGCGGTGCATCCCCTAGACCGGCTACCGTGGGAGTAATAGCCAATATCCTACTTGCTGCGCGCGGTAGCTACCCTCCGCCTACTATTGGAAAGAATTGGCCATCAACCTTTATTAACCGCCGTCCTGAGCTTCGTACACGCTTCTCGCGAAGATACGATTACCAAAGGGCACTAAACGAAGATCCGAAATCGATTCGGCAGTGGTTCGCGACCGTACAAAGTGTGATTGACGAGAACGGTATACAACCGGAGGATATCTACAACTTTGATGAGACAGGCTTTGCAATAGGCCTTATATCTTCGCAGAAAGTAGTCACAAGGGCTGAATACTACGGTCGGAGATCTCTTCTACAACCAGGAAATCGCGAATAGATTACTACGATCGAAGCAATCTGCGCAGATGGCTATTCACTTCCGCCATGTATAGTCTTCAGAGGCAAAGTGGCTATTGCAGGATGGTTTGACGAAAACCTACCGAAAGACTAGCGAATCGAGGTCTCAAAGAATGGCTGGACTACCGATGAGATTGGCCTACGCTGGCTAGAAAAGCACTTTATCCCACACACGAATTCGCGCGTACGAGGTCGGTTTCGGCTATTAATTCTTGACGGTCATGGTAGCTACCTTACACCCCAATTCGACCGAATCTGTACAGAAAACGATATTATACCACTTTGTATGCCTGCGTATTTATCGTATCTACTACAACCTCTAGATGTTGGGTGTTTTGCAGTGGTTAAGCGTGCGTACGGTCGCTTCGTTAGCGATCTTGCGCGCAGAGGATATAACTATATCGACAAGCACGATTTCTTAGTAGATTACTAGCACGCGCGGCTAGAAGCCTTCTAATTAACTAATCCTACTATCAAAAACAGCTTCATAGCTAGTGGTCTAGTACTATTAGATAGCGAGAGAGTGCTTAACAAGCTTAATATCTCTCTACGAACACCGACACTACTAAGCAGCCGGCTAAGTAGCAGATCTAGCGAATTTATACCACAAACGCCTAGAACCGCTACTTAGCTATTCAAGCAAGCTTCTTTGTTAAAAGATCTACTAAAGCGACGGTCAAATAGCCCTCCGAGCCTATCAAAAGAGATGTTAGACTAGTTAATCAAGGGGTGCGCTCTAGCGCTATATAGCGGCGCTTTACTAGCAGAGGATATCACGAATCTACGCATGGCGAATGAGAAGATAGTCAAAAAGCGCAATCGGTCAACTAAGAGGATACCCTGCGCAGAGGGTTTAACCATTGAAGAGGCTATATAGCTAGCTAAGCAGCTAAACCAGCCAGAGGAAGATGATAGGGTAGATTCGCATGCAGAGGTTGAATTGCCTAGTCAGCTAATTATACTAGCAAAGAGGGCACCGCCTAGGTGTAGTAGGTGCAGGGAGATTGGCCACAGGATTAATACATGTAAAAATCGCTATATCTAGTTAAATTGATCGGTTTTGGTTGAGATAATCGATTTTGAAGTGTTCTACTGGGGAAAAGTGTACGGCACAACCGGGTGTACGGCACAACCGGGAATTACGTTAACTAGTGATTTCAAGCTTATAAATTATCTTAGTAAAGGTTCGGAAAAGGTCTAGGGCGGTAATCTTTGCGATATTTTCGTATCTGTTTGAATAGTCTGCTAGTCTAGTAGCCACAAAGGTTAGGATATCACTTTGCAATTTATCAAGAAGTAGGGAAACAATCATACCTAGGGTAAGTTAGACTTCTTCTGTTACTTTAGTATAGGCACTACGAAATTCATATACAAAATCGATTACCGATAGGTAGTTAGCTCGGTAGGTTCGTAGAACCCTAGTTACCTTCTTTTTGCTAGGAATAAAGCCGGTGGTATAGAGGGCCTTTTTCAAGCTAATAACATATTTATTAGCGAATTCGCATCGGAATCTTATAGCTTTGACTATTACATCGATGTCCTTCGAGATAGATTGTTAGAGCTATATCTGTATAGTATAGGAGTGTTCGACCCAAGTTTCTGCTTCGTCAGATATTACTTTAGGCCTATTATATTTTGGGTCAACGAGGCGATAGAGTCCTTTCTTTTTAAGGATTTAGCATACATCTCTGAACTAGTCCTCGAAGTCTTCTATTCTTTCCAACATTTCAAGTAGGTTAAGGGTGAATTCTTTAGGGGCGCTAGTAAGTTGGTTTACTAGCTGGCCTCGGGATTTCAGGGTAAAGAATTTGCTATAGTCCTCACGAGATGCAGGGAATTCTTTAACCCCGGCCGCTTGGCCGAGATCTTCTTTAGCTATAGTTAGTATCTAGGAATGTGATTGAGGTTTGGGTAAATTTGATGATTTGGGTGATTTGGATAGGATTTGGGGATAGAATTTAGTAAGAAGGGAGGTTTGTGGGGGATATATGGTGTTGTTGTGTTGTGGTGGGGTTTGAAATGAGAGATGTTAATGTTGTGGTGGTCCTAACAAACATCAACAGACGCGTCTTTCTTTTGTTGATATTGGATTTGGCTTCCACAGCCTGGTTGATTGTGTTATATTTAGTGAATTTCTGGCTTCCACAGCCTGGTTGAGTTTGTTGAATTTGTATTGGATTTGATGATTTGAATTTGGTGATTTGGTGATTATGGCTTCCACAGCCGAATTTGATGGATTTGGTGATTGAAAAATTTGAGAACTTATGGTTTTCACAAATTCAGGCCTCACTATTGCGATCGGGCTCATAACCTGATAGACCTACAGGTCTACAAGGCAAGGAAGCAATCTGGAGGCGAGACAACTGGGATTGGGAAGTCTAGGGAGAAGGAAGAAGAGAGAGAGAGGGAAAACCCACGATAGGGGAAAAACCCTCAAGACACATAACCGCTGCTGGGCCTAGCAAACATCTGGAGAGGGCAAACTCTCTCACCGATTCTAAGGGGGGTGTATAGCTAGATATCAATATAGATAAATTCCTATAGTATCTCAGAGCGTGTCTAGTTTATATAGGATACGATCCTCTTAGATTTTGTAATCTTGCAAGCTTTATAATTAAAATATTCGTTACTATAGACCTCCTTACCGATTTTGTGATAGTTAATTTTTGCGGTAGGCTATCTAATATAACCTAGACGGTAATAGGCTACTTCTAGTAAAATTATAGCAAAGGAATATACGGTCGCTATAATTAGGGGGGCCTTCTTCTCGTATACTATAGATAGTTTAATTAAAGTAGCCTTTAGGAATAGGACACCTCGCTTTCTGTATACGTATACTATAATCTTTCGTTTATTATTTAGGTTAACGAAGACATTTTCCTAATCTTTCTAGCCTATTTTATAATCCTTATATATTTAGGTCGTAGATAGGAGGTTAAAATCACCTATTAGTATATATTCGTATTAAATATCGAGTGTTTTAGTACCCTCTAGAAGGATTAGTTTAATTCGAGTAATTACTTTTCCGAGGGATTTAATAGTTCTTCTATCAGAGGTCTGGTATTAGTAGCTATAGGGGTTACTTTAGAATTTCACAATTATATTTCTATTAACACAAATTAAGCGTGATACGCCTAAGTCGACGATCTATTTAGTAGAGGGGTTTCTTTTAATTAAGGCTATAGTAAATTAGGGATCTAGACGGTCGGCGAAGTCGAATTCTACTACTATAAGGGCGTAGTAGTACTTATCTTCTTCTTTATTAACCTATATTACTATATTTACGCTCGTATTATTATCTTCTTCTTTAAGATCCCTTCCGTATAGTTAGGATTAGGATTAGGATCCCTTCAAGGTAATCGAATTCTTATCCCTATTATTCTTTCTAATAGAAATTAGCTTTTAGGGATTTTAGGAGGGTTAGATAGGATTTTAGGTATTACTACCCCCGTTCTTCTTGATTTTGTTATTATATATCGTAGGCTATCCCTCCGGCGGTGGTCTATTTAGATTGTCTATATTCCTCTACGGGGCATTTACCTAAATACCTTTGACAGGCTTCTAATCCGATATTCGCGATGTAATGACTAGATGGGCGCAGTCCTTGGTGGTATGGCCCTTTCTTCCGCAAAAGAAGTAATTGCCGTTCGGAGCGATCTGATTTAGGCCTTCGATCCATTCTTTTGCCTATTCCTATAGCGATTTACCTCTCGGGGGTATATACTTTAATAGGAGGTATTCGTTTTTGTCAGATATAGGTTTTAGTAGTGGTTTTCCGGTTGTAGTAACGCTTAAAAATTAGTAATTCACGATTTCTAGTTTATAGATTACCTCGGTAAAGGTTCGGAAAAGGTCTAGGGCGGTGATCTTTGCGATATTCTCGTATCTGTTAGAGTAGTCTACTAGTCTAGCAGCCACGAAGGTTAGAATATTACTTTGCAATTTATTAAGAAGTAGGGAAACGATTATACCTAGGGTAAGTTAGACTTCTTCCGTTGCTTTGGTATAGGCACTACGAAATTTATATACAAAGTCGATCGCTAATAGGTAGTTAGCCAGGTAGGTTCGTAGGACCCTAGTTACCTTCTTTTTGCTAGGAATAAAGCCGGTAGTATAGAGGGCCTTTTTCAAGCTAATGATATATTTATTAGCGAATTCGCATCGGAATCTTATAGCTTTGACTATTATATCGATCTCCTTTGAAACAGACTATTGGAGCTATATCTGTATAGTATAGGAGTGTTCGACCTAAGTTTCTGCTTCGTTAGATATTATTTTAGGCCTATCACATTTTGGGTTAACGAGACGATAGAGTCCTTTCTTTTTAAGGATTTGGTATATATCTCTGAACCAGTCTTCAAAGTCTTCTGTTCTTTCTAATATTTTAAGTAGATTAAGGGTGAATTCTTTAGGGGCGCTAGTAAGTTGGTTTACTGGCTAGCCTCGGGATTTTAGGGTAAAGAAGTTGCTATAGTCTTCGCGAGATACGAGAAATTCCTTAATACCGGCCGCTTAGCCGAGGTCTTCTTTAGCTATAGTTAGTATTCAGGAATGTAATAGAGATTTAGGTAAATTTGATGATTTAGGTAGTTTGGATAGGATTTAGGGATGGAATTTAGTAAGAAGGGAGGTTTGTGGGGGATGTATATAGTGTTGTTGTTAGTGTGTTATAGTAGGGTCTGAAGTGAGAGATGTTGATGTTATAGTAGTCCTAACAAACATCAACAGACGCGTCTTTTCTTTTTGTTGATATTAAATTTGGCTTCCACAGCCTAGTTGAATTTGTTATATTTGATGAGTTTCTGGCTTCTACAGCCTGGTTAGATTTGTTGATTTGAATTTGAATTTAGTGATTTAGTGATTTTGGTGATTATAGCTTCCACAGCCGAATTTGATAAATTTGGTGATTGAAAATTTGAGAACTTGTGGTTTTCATAAATTTAGGCCTCACTATTGCGATCAGGCTCATAACCTGATAGACCTACAGGTCTACAAGGCAAGGAAGCAATCTGGAGGCGAGACAACTAGGATTAGGAAGTCTAGGGAGAAGGAAGAAGAGAGAGAGAGGGAAAACCCACGATAGGGGAAAAACCCTCAAGACACATAACCGCTACTAGGCCTAGCAAACATCTGGAGAGGGCAAACTCTCTCAGGTTAGAATATCACTTTATAATTCATCAAGAAGTAGGGAAACGATTATACCTAGGGCAAGTTAGACTTCTTCCGTTGCTTTAGTATAGGTACTATAAAATTTATATACAAAATCGATCGCCGATAGGTAGTTAGCCTAGTAGGTTCGTAGGACCCTAGTCACCTTCTTTTTGCTAGGAATAAAGCCGGTAGTATAGAGGGCCTTTTTCAAGCTAATAACATATTTATTAGCGAATTCGCATCGGAATCTTATAGCTTTGACCATTATATCGATCTCCTTTGAAACAGACTGTTAGAGCTATATCTATATAGTATAGGAGTGTTCGACCTAAGTTTCTGCTTCGTTAGATATTATTTTAGGCCTATTATATTTTAGGTTAACGAGACGATAGAGTCCTTTCTTTTTAAGGATTTAGTATATATCTCTAAACCAGTCTTCAAAGTCTTCTGTTCTTTCTAATATTTTAAGTAGATTAAGGGTAAATTCTTTAGGGGCGCTAGTAAGTTAGTTTACTAGTTAGCCTCGGGATTTCAGGGTAAAGAAGTTGCTATAGTCTTCGCGAGATACGAGAAATTCCTTAATACCGGCCGCTTAGCCGAGGTCTTCTTCAGCTATAGTTAGTATTTAGGAATATAATAGAGATTTAGGTAAATTTAATAATTTAGGTAGTTTAGAGATAAAATTTAGTAAGAGGGAAGGTTTATAGGGGATATATATAGTATTATAATAGGGTTTTAAAGTAAGAGATATTAATATTGTAGTAGTCCTAGCAAATATTAACAGACGCGTCTTTTCTTTTAAAGATATTAGATTTAGCTTCTATAGCCTAGTTGAAGTTTGTTGTATTTAATAAGTTTTTAGCTTCTATAGCCTAGTTAGATTTGTTAATTTGTATTAGATTTAGTAATTTGAATTTAGTAATTTAGTAATTTTAGTGATTATAGCTTCTATAGCCGAATTTGATGAATTTAGTAATTGAAAATTTGAGAACTTATGGTTTTCACAAATTTAGGCCTCACTATTACGATCGGGCTCATAACCTAATAGACCTACAGGTCTACAAGACAAGGAAGCAATCTAGAGGCGAGATAACTAGGATTAGGAAGTCTAGGGAGAAGGAAGAAGAGAGAGAGAGAGAGGGAAAACCCACGATAGGGGAAAAACCCTCAAGACACATAACCGCTACTAGGCCTAGCAAACATCTGGAGAGGGCAAACTCTCTTAGTAACTAATCGATTTAGGGTTTTTACGTATCTAGTATTCTAAAGCCTATATCTATATTCTAAAAGAATAACGAACCTAAGGATAAAAGATAGCCCCGAGGGCATAGATTAGATACCTAGTTAGATATAATAGTAAGAATAGCTACTAATATAGGATTTACGACCTATACAAGAGAAAAGTCATAATCAGAAGAGATATAGACTTTTAGGAAGAACTATCTATACTACTATTAGACCTAGATAATCGAATTAAATAGATTATATAAGAAAGGTTCTATAATATAAAGATCTAAAATATCAAAAAGATAACTAATATAACCGTAAAATAATTAAATAGGCCTACCTAAAAGACTACCCGCGCGGATAACGACTACTATAAAGATCCCGACCGTAATATCTACTCATATATAAGCCTAGATACCTACAAAGAACTCTAAATTTTATAAACTTCCTATACTCTAAAAATTCTACCTCTCTAACAGGAAAGAGGAAGGGGATATAATCTTCTATCTCCTTAAGTCTAATTCCTAAAAGACCTAGAATTACGCGAGGGACGAATTTTTCCCTAACCCGCTCTAATCCCTCTAAGTATACTACTAACTATACTAGAGGACTAAAATATCCTAATTTTATAACCTTCCTAATATCGCAAAATTTTACCGATATAACTAAGGAAAAGAGCCCCTAATACTCGACCGGATCCTGAAATCTAAATCCCTAGAGACCTAATTCCTAACTAGGGAGGAATTTTTTTACGCTAGAACCTAGATAGTCTAATCCCGTTAATTAAGAGAAGGACTATACTAGGATAATTCCTACCTACGCTAGAATCTGACCTAAATCCTACTATTAAAAAGTCTAAGATACTATCCTAATTAATTTAACTATAACTCCCCCCTCTAGTAGTGATTCCTTAGAGGTTCCGTAGCTACCTAATATCACAAGCTTTATTAGCGGACCCTATCGATACTATTACGATAAATTAACTAGATTTCACGAGCGACTAGAGACGCTCTATCTCTCTAGTAAGAAGAAGCCTACGGAGATATGCTCCGAGATAACTTATAGAAGGAATAGTTAGATATACTATAAAAGGACTAGTTAAGGAAGAGTATAAAGAGAGAACGAAAGGAAGTTTATACTTTACTACGTCTACCGAAGATAACTTAATTAGACCTAGTATATTAAGTATAGCTACTAAGATAATATAGTTAGTAATAGTTAAAATCCCTTAAACCTATAGGGAAGCTATAAAATCCTAATTCGCCGATTAATAGCTTAAAGCCGAGGAGACCTAATTAAAGAAGTTTAAATTATCTAATATAATAACTTTAGTAACTAAATCCCTAAAAGGTACTAAAATCCTTCTAGGTAAATAGGTCTATAATATTAAATAGGATACTAAAGGATATATCCTAGAATTCCGTGCTAGATAGGTGTATATAGTAACCGCTAAAGTCTAGGCGTAGACTTCTAACCTAACGAAAGATATACCCTAGTTATCTTAGATATATCGGCTAAGTTATTTATTACTATAGCTACTATCTGTAATTAGAAAAAGGAATAGTAGGATATAATTAGAGCCTACCTTAATACCGCTATTAATAACCGTATTATATTTATAAAGTAACTAACTAGATATAAATAATTTAGCCTAAAAGGAGAAGATCTAGTATACGTACTAAACTAGGCGCTTTATAGATTACGATAAGTAGGACACCTCTAGTATAAACTTTTCAAAGATAACCTATCTAGCCTAGGCCTCTCTCTAATCCCCTCCGAACTATATATCTTCACTAATAAGGACTATACTATATTTATTATAATCTATATAGATAATATCCTCGCGACTAGATATAAGGATTAATTAAACTCTATAAAAAAGGGCCTTTCAAATAAAAGAAAACTAAAGACCCTCCTATTTAAAAGATTCCTTAGATATAATATAATTAAAGAACCCTCTAGCTATATCTTTATAAGCTAAGAGGCTTATTTAACAAATTTAATCTATAATAAAGGCTATAAAAATTGCAATCCTTCGCTAATTCTAATAAATCCCTCTTAGAAAATCCCCTATCTAAATAATCTAACAGAGGATAACGTATTCGATCAGGGTACCTATACTAAAATAATAGGAAAGATTAGTTAGCTCTTAATTAAAATACGCCCGGATATTATAGCGACCGTATCTAAACTATAGCGCCGTAACGCATACCCGAGAAAAGATAATATAGTAGCGTACAAAGTTTTGTTATAATACCTTATAGGCACTACAAATTTAGGAATCCTATTTAGAAAAGAACCCTTAAAGGGCCTAGAAGGATTTATCGACTTATCGTACGCTAATATAGAGGATAGAAAATCTACCGAAGTATATATTTAGTTCTTTGCTAGTACCCTAATCTTATAGAGCTCAAAAAGACAAGATATCGTAGTAGCCTTATCGACTATAGCCGAATACTATACCCTTGCGACTATAGCGAAAGAGGGACTTTACCTTGCCAAAATTGCTACTAACCTTTTACTTATACCCCTATTAAACTAAGATAAAGAATTCGATAAAAATATCCTAATCACCCTATTTTGTGATTCCGATAATACTATCACGACCGTTATAAACCCTAAAGTCAGCCTAAAATTATCCTGGATTAGCACGAGATACTATTTAATCAGAGACCTTATCAAAAAGAACCTTATCTAACTAACTAGTATCCCGAGCAAGGATAATGCCGCTAATATGCTTACTAAAACTAAGCCTAATAGGATTTTTCAAAATGATCGTACTAGATTATTATATATAAGACATCCTAACTAACCCTCCCCTTCCAAATTTTATTATGTCATACCACCATGTATGTTATTATTTATATTGCTGCTAGTCCTGAGAGAGTTTACCCTCTCCAGATATTTACTAGGCCCAGCAGCGGTTATGTGTCTTAAGGGTTTTTTCCCCCATCGTGGGTTTTCCCTCTCTCTCTCTTCTTCCTTCTCCCTAGACTTTCCAATCCCAGTTATCTCGCCTCCAGATTGCTTCCTTGCCTTGTAGACCTATAGGTCTATCAATTAGCGAATTCGTATCGGAATCTTATAGCTTTGACTATCGCATCGATATCCTTCGAGATAGATTGTTAGAGCCATATCTGTATAGCATAGGAGTATTCGACCTAAGTTTCTGCTTCGTTAGATATTACTTTAGGCCTATTATATTTTAGGTTAACGAGACGATAGAGTCCTTTCTTTTTAAGGATTTAGTATATATCTCTGAACTAGTCTTCAAAGTCTTCTGTTCTTTCTAATATTTCAAGTAGGTTAAGGGTGAATTCTTTAGAGGCGCTAGTAAGTTAGTTTACTAGCTAGCCTCGGGATTTTAGGGTAAAGAAGTTACTATAGTCTTCGCGAGATACAGGAAATTCCTTAATACCGGCCGCTTAGCCGAGGTCTTCTTTAGCTATAGTTAGTATTTAGGAATATAATAGAGATTTAGGTAAATTTGATAATTTAGGTAGTTTAGAGATAAAATTTAGTAAGAGGGAAGGTTTATAGGGGATATATATAGTGTTATAATAGGGTTTTAAAGTGAGAGATATTGATATTATAGTAGTCCTAGCAAATATTAACAGACGCGTCTTTTCTTTTAAAGATATTAGATTTAGCTTCTATAGCCTAATTAAAGTTTGTTGTATTTAATAAGTTTTTGGCTTCTATAGCCTAGTTGGATTTATTGATTTGTATTAGATTTAGTAATTTGAATTTAGTGATTTAGTAATTTTAGTGATTATAGCTTCTATAGCCGAATTTGATGAATTTAGTGATTAAAAATTTAAGAACTTATAGTTTTCACAAATTTAGGCCTTACTATTACGATCAGGCTTATAACCTAATAGACCTATAGGTCTACAAGGCAAGGAAGGAATCTAGAGGCGAGATAACTAGGATTAGGAAGTCTAGGGAGAAGGAAGAAGAGAGAGAGAGGGAAAACCCGCGATAGGGGAAAAACCCTTAAGACACATGACCGCTGCTAGGCCTAGCAAACATCTGGAGAGGGCAAACTCTCTCAAATCCTCATGTCCAGTCGCGAGGATATCATCTACATAGATCATAACAAATATAGTATAGTCCTTGTTAGTGAAGATACATGGTTCGGAGGGGATTGGAGAGAGGCCTAGGCTAGATAGGTCATCTTTGAAAAGTTTATACCAGAGGTGTCCTACTTATCGCAATCTATAAAGCGCCTAGTTTAGTACGTATACTAGATCTTCTCCTTTTAGGCCAAATTATTTATATCTAGTTAGTTACTTTATAAATATAATACGGTTATTAATGGCGGCATTAAGGTAGGCTCTAATTATATCCTACTATTCCTTTTTCTAATTACAGATAGTAGCTATAGTAATAAATAACTTAGCCGATATATCTAAGATAACTAGGGTATATCTTTCGTTAGGTTAGAAGTCTACACCTAGACTTTAGCGGTTACTATATATAACCTATCTAGCACGGAATTCTAGGATATATCCTTTAGTATCCTATTTAATATTATAGACCTATTTACCTAGAAGGATTTTAGTACCTTTTAGGGGTTTAGTTACTAAAGTTATTATATTAGATAATTTAAACTTCTTTAATTAGGTCTCTTTAGCTTTAAGCTATTAATTAGCGAATTAGGATTTTATAGCTTTCCTATAGGTTTAAGGGATTTTAACTATTACCGACTATATTATCTTAGTAGCCGTGCTTAATATACTAGGTCTAATTAAGTTATCTTCGGTAGACGTAGTAAAGTATAAACTTCCTTTCGTTCTCTCTTTATACTCTTCCTTAACTAGTCCTTTTATAGTATATCTAACTATTCCTTCTATAAGTTATCTCGGAGTATATCTCTGTAGACTTCTTCTTACTAGAGAGATAGAGCGTCTCTAGTCGCTCGTGAAATCTAGTTAATTTATTATAATAGTATTAATAGGGTCCGCTAATAAAGCTTATAATATTAGATAGCTATAGAACCTCTAAGGAATTACTACTAGAGGGGGGAGTTATAGTTAAATTAATTAGGATAGTATCTTAGACTTTTTAATAGTAGGATTTAGGTTAGATTCTAGCGTAGATAGGAATTATCCTGGTATAGTCCTTCTCTTAATTAATAGGATTAGACTATCCGGGTTCTAGCGTGAAAAAATTCCTTCCTAGTTAGGAATTAGGTCTCTAGGGATTTAGATTTTAGGATCCGGTCGAGTATTAGGGGCTCTTTTCCTTAGTTATATCGGTAAAATTTTGCGATATTAGGAAGGTTATAAAATTAGGATATTTTAGTCCTCTAGTATAGTTAGTAGTATACTTAGAGGGATTAGAGCGGATTAGGGAAAAATTCGTTCCTCGCGTAATTCTAGGTCTTTTAGGAATTAGACTTAAGAAGGTAGAAGATTATATCCTCTTCCTCTTTCCTATTAGAGAGGTAGAATTTTTAGAGTATAGGAAGTTTATAAAATTTAGATTTCTTCGTAGGTATCTAGGCTTATATTAGAGTAGATATTACGGTTAGGATCTTTATAGTAGTCGTTATCCGCGCGGGTAGTCTTTTGGGTAGGCCTATTTAATTATTTTACGGTTATATTAGTTATCTTTTTGATATTTTAGATCTTTATATTATAGAACCTTTCTTATATAATCTATTTAATTCGATTATCTAGGTCTAATAGTAGTATAGATAGTTCTTCCTAAAAGTCTATATCTCTTCTGATTATAACTTTTCTCTTGTATAGGTCGTAAATCCTATATTAGTAGCTATTCTTACTATTATATCTAACTAGTAAAGAGGGGAATGCTCACGGCAGTCTGATCTTACTAGACAGGTCGAGTCATAGAGGAACCAAACCAAACCCACTAGCGTGCAAGTCCTGGAATCCTCCAAGGTAATCGTGAGATCCGATATCAGGTACTAAAGGCAGGAATCAAAAAAGAGTGTGATATTATAAGTGTAAAGGATCTGACTGTAAAGACCGTCCTAAATCCTCAATCTAAACCGTTAATTAAACACGTCGATGATAATGATCCTAAAGATCCCGTAGCCTAGGTCCTAGATAACCTCCCTAGGCGGTTAGGCTATCAGGCATCTCTTACTACTCAACATCCACTAAGTATATACAACCGAATCCCCTACTACATAACCTCCCCCCCTATAATTTACTGTCCCTTAGTTAATTTCCCGTATCCCTCGATAGTAACGCTAGATCTCCTAAAGACCCTTAGGCTAACTTATTAGGCTACACAAAATTTAGCAAAACTAATAGGCCCTTTTCCTTTCGCAGAAAATAAGAGTATACGCTAAATTACTACCGTTCGGCCTATATCGTTATCTTAAAATATAGTAGGTAGGCCCGTCTCGCCCGGTCACGCTATTCCTAGATCAATCTGTGCGCTCGTTGCTAATTCCGGCTAAAAAGAACGTCTAATTCTTCGATAACCGCAGGGGAATCCTATCTTTCGCGACCGATTAGCGTATCTCTGATCGGACTTAATTCTAGCAATCGAACTAATACAGAAAAGGGATACATAAGCCGACTACTATATTTCTGACTAGACTAGCCTAAAGGAGTCTTTTTAGGTAACAAGAAATCGCGATAATAAGCCGAAAGTTCAGACTAAGTACTAGATTCAGGACTATCCAGGGTCTTATAATCTTCCCGGATACTAATAAACTAAGATAAAACTATTCGCCGAAGATAAGTCGTCGGCCCGGTTAAGCTATAAGGAAGGTATAGCTTCGAATACGTATATCTCCCTACTTACAGATAACTTTTCTCTAGGAGAGACTAAATTTCTTCTTATCTTCTGCGTCTATATCGTAGCCGATATCTTATAGATCAAACTATCTTTCTAGTAGCTACGATCGCGTAGGTCCTACTACTATTTAGCGAGGTAGTTTTATATTCTAAGTAGTATCTTAGTACAATTTCGCGGGTCCTTATTAGTCAAAGAGACCGTCCCTTAGATTATATTCGCTATTCGTTAGGATACAAGAAGATCTATTACGTTAATATTAAGATAGCGGAAGGCTATCTGTTTACTAGGGTAAGCACTCTTCGCATAGTAAGGAAACGAAATTAGCCGATATTAATAATCCGGTCGTAGTAGAATATAGAATATATAGTAGGCATAATCGCGCTATATTAGCTACTAGATACTACTATACTATATATTCTTAGCCTATCTAATCCTTAGAGCATACTTTCGCGACCGGTAATACTAGTTATATATATTAAATTCCTCCTCGATTATATCTATTAAACCGCGAGGATAGTAGCCGTCCTAATCCTTATATAACTATACAAAAATTAGCACTACTATATTTCCGTTAATGTTCTAATCCCTCTATTTTCTTCCCTAAAACTTAGTAGAACCCTTCTAAAATAGCGAAAACTTGTATCCTAAAAAGTTAGATACTATATCTTCTCGAAATTCGACACTAGAGGTTTTCGTATCTTAGGAGGGAATCGAAAATAGCTCCTAAGTTCTTTTCCGGAGGATAGTTTAAACTAGACTTTAAATTCCTTCTTAGTCCTATCCTAGTTACCGAGCCGGGCGTAAAGGTATTGTAAGCGTTATACTAGAGTCCCGTAATCGACACCGTTGGTATAAATATATAAAAGATATGCTAGCTAAGTTGTATACCCCTTGCAAATCGAATTAGGGCTGATTTCGGTCGTATTTTGGCGTATAGACCTACCGATAAGCCGAAAAATTACTAGCGCTTCGCGCTTTACTTTTAGCATCTAATTTCGTCTTCGGAATTACTTTAGCTAGCCTAGAAGTATCTATCTTATATCTGTAGGGTACTAACTTTAATAAACCTTGCGATATCTTCGGTTTCTTGGTAGTAGGCTCTGTTAATAGTTCTGATTTCTGCGATCGCTTATCGTTATCGTTATCGTTATTATCGTCGCTTAGTTCTAGGCTCTGTTTGCGCGGTTAGATTTCTTCTGCAGAAGAAATTCGGCTTCCTTCTGGATCCTAGTTTCGCGATAGGATTTCTTCTGCAGAAGAAATTTAGCTTTTATCCTTATCTAGAGCTACGCTTTAATCCTTGTCTGCCTTATCCAAAATTCGCGGTATCCGATAGTATTCGTATATAAATCCGTCTTTATTAATCGATAGATATTATCTTAATAGCCTTTCTAGCGTTAATTCCGTTAAATCCGGCGATTTATAGGCGTTATCGAGATTACCTTGTATAACCTCTTTAGCTCTTCGGATCCCCCGCCTATATATTCCTTTCTTAAGTCGTTAGAGAATAGCGTTATTGACTCTAAGCTATATCTCTTCGAAACTGATTCCGCTCCTTACTAGTTTGCTAACTTTTTCGGCGAAAGCTTTCGTTCTAGCCCGGATTATAATCTTTTTAGCGTTACTATTCTAGGCTTATAGCGCTACGTATATTACTTATTAGATATAGTTCTTATCGTATTCACGGCGATTAATCGCTTCTCTTGCTACCGTCTAGCTATCCTCGAAATCTTCCTGAGACTTATATCCTTTCCAAAATTCGCTATCTTTTATAAAAGTATAGGGTTTAATCGCGATAGAGTCTAAAAATTCCTGTCCTTTTTCGCAAATCTTATATAGACAGAGCTTAGTCGCCTTATAGATCTAGTCCGTAGATAGCGTTCGTAGTTCTTCGATAATCTTACTAGGGGAAGTAACTGATGTTAAATAATTACTTAGTATCGAAGGTATAATATTAAGGTACTATCTTGCGGCGGATATCGTAGCCTAGTTCGTTATATTAAATTCTTCTGCAGAAGAAATTCGTAGTATTTAGCGAAAATCGTTATAATTTAAGCTCTCTCCGGAGACTTCCCTCCCTTCCTAAAAATCTTGCCGTCCCTAGCAAGTTACTTTTCTATTACTTTTTAAAATAGTCTTAAAAATCACTAAATTTCTAAACAAAGATAAAATTCAGCAAACCTAACAAAATTAATCTGTTTCTAAGGGAAATCAATAAAAATACAAAAAAAATCCGAAATATTAGTATCAAACAGACTAATTAACACGCAATATTTTAATAAAGAAAATCATATAATTAACTTAACCCTATCCCTCTCGCGGTAGCCGTCCTCTTCTGCGCCTTTGCGTAGTAGGCAATAATCCGTTCTTAGCCTTAATTCTTTTATCCTTATCCAAATTTCTTTTATCCTAGAGCGCCTAGTAATAAAATCTTTTTAGCCTACTACTATTAATGCTAGCGCTTACCTTATTTATCTATTAGTATAGGGTACTATCTAATTCTTTAATTTCGTATACGCTATTTTTTAGATCTTTTCTGATTCGATACGGCCCTATTTATCTAAATCGGAGCTTATTTCTAGACGTTATATCGTCCTCTAACCTAGTATTATAGAGCAGGACTAAATCTTTTTCTTTTAGGGGCGTAATTCGTAGGTTTCTGTACGAGTCGTGATATTCTTTGTTCTGAGCTCTTAGCCTCTATAGCCGCATTATCGCATCCGAGACATCCTAGTCTCGTCTTTTAATTTGTTCGGCTCGCAATACAATTAGATCTACGCGTGTCTCTACTTTTTCCTAGGACAGTATCGACTAGGTAGGTATATCTAATTCTACCGGCAAGATAGTATCTTGTCTATAAATAAATCGGAAGGGTAAGATACCGGTATACGTATGCAAAGTCGCCCTATTAGTAAGTATCGCGGCCGGTAGCTTTTAGGACTATTTTAGTTTAACACCCTCTGATATTTTATACCTATTCGTTATTTTGGATAAGGCGTCTTTTAGCGTTCGTATTACTCTCTTAATCGCCTTATTTACCTGCGGGTTATATACCGAAATTGAAATAGTATCGACGCGGTACGATTTCAAAAAATTTCGTAGTTCCGAACGTATTTCAGGACCAAAATTAATAATAATCTCCTAAGGTACCTTATGTCTACAGATAATATCCTCCTAAACGAATCTAGTAGCGCTTTTGCCGTCTACTTTCTAGAGAATCCTTGCTTCTAGCTATCTACTCGCTAAATCTCTTGCTTAGATGACTCCTTTTTGATTATCCTCGTTAGGTAGCAGGGTGGTATTAATATACTATTTCTCCTAGATTCGTATCGGTCTTACGCTTCCGGTAGGTTTATATAGTCTGATAGGATCACGCGCCTAGTATTCGAAGCATACTCGCATAAATTTCGTAGTCTCGTTATATATTCCTAGCTAATAGTACCGCGTAGCTAATAGGTTGTAAGTAGCTTCGCGGCCTTTATAGCCTAATTCTTTATATAAGCGCTATAGCGTCTCTTTTCGTATCCTAGTATCGTCTAAAACCCTTCGTATAATCAGATCTCTACTATACCCTCTGTAAAATAGATATCGATCTTGGACTATAAATCTTAAAGCCTTTTTCTTAAACGTGCTAAATTTACTACGAGATATCTTAGCGGGCCTACGTAGTGTCGTTAAGAACCTTATAATTTTCTAAGATTCTTCTAAATATAATCTGTCTAGAATTTCTGCACCGACAGTCGCTTCTTCTATAAAAGAAATCTCTTAAGAAACAGGAATTTTAACAGAAACTATAGTTTCTACTAGAGAAACTATAACGCGAAGATAAGAGATTTTAGCTACGATAAATTTATTAACGTCTCTCTCCTTTTTGCTCTTCTAATTCTTCTAGCGTAGCGGGCTTCCTAGATAGGCTATTAGCGGACTATTTTTCGCCCTAGGAATATACTTTATATCAAAATCGAAGAGCCGAATCTAAGTAAGCTATCGCGTTACTAAAGCGCTAGGTAAGTCCGAAGCTAGCCGATTTAATTACGTAACTAACGTATTAGTATTAGTTTCTAATATAAACCTTACCCCGTATAGCTAATACTATAGCTTTTTGAATACCTTTATTACTCCTCGATATTCTAATTTTCTAGTATCGTATATTTACTCCGATTTAGACTAAACCCCTGACTCGTATCGTGCTACTCGTTATACCCCTTCTCTTTTCTATATTAAAACGCTACCCTATCCTATTTTTAACGCGTCTACTATAAGTATTAGGTCTAACGGATTCTAGCTATAATTAACTAGTATAACCGCTAGAAAACTATATAGTATCTCCTTAATCTTCTTAAAGGTATTCTATTTATTATTACCCTAATCGAATATCGTATCCTTCCGCAAAATCGCGTATAATAGCGCTATAATATACTAAAAATCCTTTACTAGAATTCGAAAGTAGACCGCAAGACTAATAAAAGAGCGTACCTTATCGCGATTAATAGGGACTGGCTAGTCGGCTAACTTAGAAATTTTCCGCTTATTAGGCCTACGCCCGTTAGAATCGCACACCTAGCCCACGATTTTAAGGCCGGATATTGTAAGTTACGATTTTTCTGCAGAAACTCTCGCTCCCGTAAGTTCTAAAAGATATAGGGTCTTATCTAGATTTTGTATATATTCTAAGATAAATCTCCTAATCCCTAGTCTTGTAAACTCGTTATTATACTAGGTCTTAGGTCCTTTGACCGGAATATTATCTATAAAAGGTTTAGTAATATATAGAATATTAGCTAGGATCTATATAACTACTCTTTAGAATTGCGGTACAGAATTCGAAGCCCCTTATAATAATATAGTCTATCTTAGCAAACCGATCGGGGTCTGAATCGCCGTTATATTTCGATCGCGACTACCTAGAGTTATCTAGTTATACCCGGAAAATAGATTAATAGCTAAGGATATCGTTATTCCTGAAAATTCTTCGACGAATTCGTCTGTATTAGGGAGTATATTCGTATCGCGCACCGTTACTTTATTAATATATATCGCTACGTTAACTATTCGATATTTCCTATTTTTCTTGCGTACTAAGAACTAAGGATTTCGGTAGGGACTATCGTAATATTTAAGGACCCCTTTCTATAACCTTTCTTGTAATATTTCTTTAACTATACCTTTTAGCGCTAGCGGAATCCGAAATCTAGGATACTACTACGCCTTATACAGGATTATCTTAATACGTTATAACGGCATTACTTCTAGAAAGATTAATAATATATAGGACTAATCCTATATAAAATAGCCCTCCTTTTAAAAAGTATCTTACGTAATAGCTCCCTTTCCTTCGGTAGCAGATCCTTTCTAATTAGTATTTTCTGCTCCCGTTCCGGCGTTAGACGCGCACCCCTTATAATCATAGAGATTCGCGGTATTAGCAGATTATTAAATTTACTTTTAATATTAGACGCGCGATATTTAGTAAAGTATTTCTTTTTGTAGATTTCCTTCTAATTCGTATAACTAGTTAGTACCGATCTATCGTTTTCGGTCGCGTTAACTAGTTTAATCTTGTCCGCTACTCTTTTGAACAAAGTATAAACCGGCACACCTATACCCGTAGATCTAAGGCTCGGATTTATAGCTAAAAGATGCCTTAGTCGTAGAAATCTTGTAGCAATATCTTACGGCTACCTACGCGGAATCTTATAGTCGTAGCTAAATCTTAATTCATCCAAAATTTTCGATATCTTTCCGTCTCTTGTATTTTTAAATATTTTTAGTACTTTTGTAGCGTTTTTAGAGGGCACTATTAAAACGTATAGTAAATTATAGCCTATTTTTAGTATCGGTATCTTATTTATTATACCGGAAGTATCGCCGATCAGGCTTCCGGATATCCTAAAAAATCTACCTCCGTATTCGTAGGTTCTGTAAAATCTTTAGGCTATAGCTAATACTCCTAGACCAAAGTTTTCTTACTCGGAGAATATATCTTGAAGACTAACCTCCTAGTCCGGTCTTCCGAAAAGACTACTATTTTAACGGAACTATTAATTTTCTCCGTAGTAGAAGCTATTGTATCGCGCAACTAGATCCGTCCTAGAAGAATCTCTGCTATATAATCCTTTGTAATTATATAGTAAGAGTATATTATAATATCGCCGATTGAAATAGGTAAGCCTTCTGTAACTCCGTAAAAGGGACGCGTTCGGCTATTAATAGGTACTATATATAGCTTTAGATCTTTTCGAATATTAAGGTTTAATATGCGTGCCGTTTCTAGGGAAATAAGATTGACGGATAATCCCTAATTAATTGTAGCTTTAAGCTTATACCTATATACGTATATCTTCGTGCGTAAGAGTCCTCTAGTATATTCCTTAAACGTACCCGAATTTCGCGGCGCAGAGATTCGTACTGATCTCCTAAGATCCTACACCCGCGCGGTTACTTCGTCTACTTTTGTAACTTGCTAAGTAGTAGCGAAGTGTACGGGCGTAGTAGTATTTGTAGTATTCGTAGTATTCGTAGTAATTATAGGCACCGAAGGTTCGAAGGAATTTGTAATATTTCTGACTTAGCTACGTAGTTACGGTAATATAAATATCAGATTACCTAGTATAATCGTAGGCGGTATAGGAATAGCTAGTAATTTTCTAGCAATTTCTTCCTTACGTTAGGTAGTAGTATCCGCGGAAGGTTTTAGGCGCTTTTAGATAGTCGACGAATTTCCCTAGTCTTAGATTTCTTCTGCAGAAGAATCTCGCGGCCGACTATTTAGTTAGCGATCCTATTCCCGCCTATAAATTTCTTCTGCAGAAGAAATTCGTAAAGGGGCTAGTGCCATATCCGCCATTATATCGTCTTTATTAATAGTCGCTAGACGGTATCTGCTTAGTCGTATACTACGTACTTTCGTATAATTTCCGGACTAGTTAGAGCGCTTGCGACTAGCTAGTTATCTATTAATAGCGAAGACTTCTCCCTTATATATTTCGTCTTCGCTCCCTTCTAACCCTTCGAAATTAGCGTCTTTTCTAAGGGAAATCCCTACTAGATCTACCGGAGTAGCGTAAATCTACGAGGTATAGTATAAATAGGTCCCTGAATATAATTAGGGCGTAGTAGTAGCAGAGACCGTATTAATATTCGTGCGCTAGTTCTTCTACTGCTAGTACTAGTCCGGAACTATATCCTTCTAAAATTAGTCGCCCCTCTTGCGTGCCTCTGGTCTATTCTTACTAATCCTACCGAGTACTACTCGATTTAGTTCATTTCGGTAGTATAGTCCTTTATTCTGTATACTTAAGTAGACAGGATAACCGGTCACTCGATATCCTTTATTTCCGTACTAGTAGTAACTATTAGGTAGCTATCTTATAGGTATATAAGCAGGGTTATTGCGGCTATCGTTTTTCGTAATCAGATACTAAACTAAGGCTCTCTGTTCATCGGCGGTCTTCCGCTAGTCTTTAATAACCTTTATTATATTCACTAACAGACCGTTGAACGTATTCGTTAAACTTTCTAAATCTTGTCCTCTTAGCGGGTTCGTATTCTTAATCGCAGAATCCCTATTTCTTAGCGTGTCTGTTATTTTCTGTCTTTCAGATATTTTTTCTCTAGAGTTCGAGTAGACCTAAATACCCTTCTTAGGCACTACGTATCCTATCGCGAGATCGTAATCTTTCTAGTCTTAGTTCAGATCTCTGGCCGCCTTTTCGATCTAATCGAAAGAGATCCGTCTCTTACTCCTAGAAGGGTAGTTAATATTAATCTTCTCCTTCTTAATTAATTTCGATCTTAACTTTTCTAGCAGTCCTTCGATAAACTAGGTATATCTTTCTAAATCGCTAATATCTCCTCTCTTTACTAGGTGCGATAATACCGATAAAAATATAGTTAGGTATATATAGAAGTCGTCCTATTCGATACGATTTCTATAGAAACTCTGAGAGAGTTTGCCCTCTCCAGATGTTTGCTAGGCCTAGCAGCGGTCATGTGTCTTGAGGGTTTTTCCCCTATCGTGGGTTTTCCCTCTCTCTCTCTCTCTCTTCTTCCTTCTCCCTAGACTTCCCAATCCTAGTTGTCTCGCCTCCAGATTGCTTCCTTGCCTTGTAGACCTATAGGTCTATCAAACTCTGTAGCCAGGTACGAGTATAAGTAGCCTATAGGCTATCGGTATCGCGATACTAGTCCTTAAAATCCTTGAAAAACTCTTCCTTGTTTTTCGCTTACTAGTTGAAATTCGCCTTAACCTATACGCGCTATAGCCAACCGTAGTAATCTAGAAGGATCTCCAAAATTCGCGCGTTATTTCTCATATCATAGCGCTTATATATACGTTCAAAACTGTCTAAGAATTCTGATATATTTCTGCCTTCGAATCGTGGTGTACTAGGGGTCCCTAGCTTAGGTATAGTCCTAACTATATATCGCAAAGTTTGTATTTCCGAATTTAGCGTATAAACTTGCGTTAGTATCGGTAAAGGAGCTAGTCTTTGAGGGGGTAGTAGCGGCGGCGGCGGTACTCTCTCTCTAAACCCTTTAGGCGATCCTTTAGCAGACTTAGAGGGGTTTCGATCGCTAGGATTATGATAGGTATTAAAAGAAGTTATATTCGCTAGTATATCTAAAGATATTTCGCCGTCTTTCTGCTATTCGAATTACGATAATTGCTTCTGTTTTGCAGGCTCTATCTAGTTCGGATATTTTTAGGGTTTTTCGGATATAGTAGTATCTAAAGGAACACTATAAGGTTCGCGAGGTAATTAATTCTTTAAGTCTAAAGGATTCATAAAATCGTTAGATAGCTTAGGTAGTAGCGTAGTTTCCGTTTCTTATTAATCCTTCTTCTGTCTTCGCACTCTTTTTTTATAGCTATTTCTCTCTCCTCTATTACTTTCCGCTACTAGATTAGTATAAGTCTAGCTCGCGATTTCTTCTGCAGAAGAATTTTATAACTACCGTCTTAGCGTAGCATTTTCTTCTAGTAAGACCTTCGTATTAGCCGCCTATAGTAGTCTTTCTAGAGCGATAAACTAGCTCTATATAAAGTTCGGATATACCTCGTTTATCTATTAATATAATTAGTCCGGAGACATTTTTAGCAATCGAATCAACATCTCTCGATCCTCTTAGTATCGATTAGCTAATAACCCGCGAACAAGATAGGTATATCCATCGAACAAAGGCATAGTATTAGCAGGAAGACCCGCTATAGGTGTAGCCCCCTATATATAGCTGAAATCCGTGTATCTAGCTATAATATAAGCTATTAGTTTCGAGTAATAGTCTTAATTTCTTCCGATTTCCGTCGGGGTCAAACGCGTTGCCTACTTCTTCTGCAGAAAAGCGTAGAATTTTCAGGCATAGCGGCAGTCGTAATAGTAGTCGTAGCAGTCGTAATAGCAGTCGTAGCAGCAGCAGTAGCGTTAATCTCCGCAGTAATCTTAGCAGCAATCTCAGCAGCAATCTTAGTAGCAATCTCAGTAGCAATCTCAGCAGCAATCTTAGTAGCAATCTTAGCAGTAATCTCAGCAATAGATCCTTTTATAATTGCCTCGTAGGAATAGTATAGTCCTCTATCTTAGCCACCTTTATTGCAAAACCCCTGCGTCAGTTACTAATAAAGAGGGGAATACTCATAGTAGTCTGATCTCACCAGACAGGTCGAGTTATAGAGGAACTAAACTAAACCTACTAGCGTGTAAGTCCTGGAATCCTCCAAGGTAATCGTGAGATCCGATGTTAGGTACCAAAGGCAGGAATCAAAAAGAGTATAACATTACAAGTATAAGGAATCCGACTGTAAAGACTATCCAGAATCCTCCGTCTAAACTGTTGATCAAACACGTTGATGATAATGATCCTAAAGATCCCGTAGCCTAGGTCCTAGATAACCTCCCTAGGCGGTCAGGCTATTAGGCATCTCTCACTACTCAACATCCACTAAGTACATACAACCGAATCCCCCACTATACTATAAATAGGAAGATATACCTATTTCGAAGCTATACCTTCCTTATAGATTAATAGGACTAGCGACTTATCTTCGGCGAACGGTTTTGCCCTAGTTTGTTAGTATTAGGGAAGATTATAAGACCCTAGATAGTCCTAAATTAGGTACTTAGTCTAAACTTTCGGCTTATTATCGCGATTTTTCGTTACCTAAAAAGACTCCTTCGGGGTAGTCTAGTTAGAAGTATAGTAGTCGGCTTACGTATCCTTTTTCTATATTAATTCGGTTACTAGAATTAAGTCTAATCGGAGATACGCTAATCGGTCGCGAAAGATAGGATTCCCCTATAGTTATCGAAGAATTAGACGTTCTTTTTAGCCGGAATTAGTAACGAGCGCACAGATTAATCTAGGAGTAGCGCGACTAGGCGAGACGGGCCTACCTACTATATTTTAAGATAACGATAAAGGCCGAATAGTAGTAATTTAGCGTATACTCTTATTTTCTGCGAAAGGAGAAGGGCCTATCGGTTTTGCTAAATTTTGTGTAGCCTAATAAGTTAGCCTAAGGGTCTTTAGGAGATCTAACGTTACTATCGAGGGATACGGGAAATTAACTAAGGGATAGTAAATTATAGAAGGGGAGGTTATATAGTAAGGGATTCGATTATACATACTTAAAGGCGGATATTTAGTAGTAGGAGTAGACCTTGCAATTACTCGTGGCGAGCCGGCTTTTTGGACTCGACTCGCGAGCTAGCTCGTACCTCTGGCTCGAACTCGCGAGCTAAGGACTCGCGAGTCTTCCCGCTCGTACGGTATTATAAAATCGAGCCGGTAATTTATTATTATATATAGCGAGCCAGAAAAACTCGCGGTTCGATCGGCTCGATTACTAGTGTATTACCGTCGTACGGCTCGCGAGCCAGACTTTCTGACTCGAACTCGCGAGTAATTACAAGGCCTAGTCTGATCTCACTAGACAGGTCGAGTCACAGAGGAACCAAACCAAAACCACAAGCAAACAAGTCCCAGAATCCTCCAAGGTAATCGTGAGATCCGGTATCAGGAACCAAGGGCAGGAATCAAAAGGAGTGTGACATTGCAAGTGTAAGGAATCTGACTGTAAAGACCGTCCTGAATCCTCTCTTCAAAATGTTGATTAAGCCCGATGATGATGATCAACCTCCCTAGGCGGTAAGGCTATCAGGCATCTCTCACTACCTAACATCCACCTTTAAGTACATGCAACCGAATCCCCCACTACACTATATATTTTTAATAGACTTCTAATCTAGGAATCTTAGAGAAATAACTAGATAGATATATTCTTTGGTTATATAGCTATATAATCATTAGAAGAAATAGTTACTATTAGTGGAATCACTCGTGCCGTTGCTCACATGGTTAATCCATTCGACCAAAAGGTCTAGGCCAAACCATTCGTTAGAATGGTTTGCTTCTGCAACGGTCTATATAGATGAGTGGTCCCACACATAAGGATGGCCACCTCCTTCCGGGACCACATTAGGCGGTAACTTAGTTTCGGTCTTTGATTGTTAGGAAAGATACCCTTTGTCTGATCCGCGATGTCAGGGTCTCGGAACCCCCCCCCCCCCTCAGCCACATCAGACCAAACCACATAGTCACTAGCCACCCGCCCCGCAAGAAGGGTGGCTAAGGACCTTTCCGGACCTCTGACATCCCTTACCTTATGTGCCGCCTCCGACGAAAGACATAACCCAACGCCATTCCGCAACGCGCAGGACGAGACAGGTCTGCTTGATATATCATCTTGCGGTCAGAGGATCGGAAGCCTAGAGGGGTTTAGAAGGAAGCCCACCGAAGCATGTTAAATACCAACTGAGAAAGAGAATGAGAACCGCAAGAATTAGTCTCTGTTTGAATGATACCCTAAGGGCGCCTTCTTCTTACCTGACTGACAAGTCTCTACCTTGCCAAAGTAGATCCCGTTACATTGATCTACTTTTTTTTTATCTATTTCTTAGTAGTCCACCTCTTAGAAATGTATATTTTAGAAAATATTTATTCTTAGTAGATAGAGTCATCTTTATAGCTATTATAATATTCAAGAATTTTAATTCTATAATTTCCAGTTTTTAGAGAACTTTAGTAAATATTAAGAAGAGATTAGAACTATAGATATTTATAGTATGTTTCTATTAGTTTGGGTAGTTTCTTAATCTAGTACCTATAATATTAGAATATTATTTTGGAGTTCAGTCTATGGAAAGTGAGAGTTCTGCGGGAGAAAGCCCTGGAATCTTATTAGTGGACTTGATCACAGCTATTGCCGATAGATCTGCAGGTATGCCCCGAAACGGATGTGGGTACGATATACGACGGATCCGCTAACGGATTTTGCTTGCCCGTTGCGGGGTGCAGATCAGCTTACCCCACCGATACCGAGTAAAGCTTAGAGTTTTAGGGTCTATCTTGTTGTAAATACGTATATTAATTTATCCCTTTGTCCGGCTTGAGGATTGACGGGATGTGATCCCGCATCATCTTAATCATACGGAGATTGCCCCGTTCAAATCATTAGACAGAAAACAGTAATTCCCTCGTAGATCCTTCATTCTATTGGACAGCAACTATGGAACTCACGGAATCTGGCTGTATCATCGGTGGATTATATTCACCGAGAGGGGAAAAAGCGGAAGACTTTTGCAGGAAGGTAATTAAAACATCGATTTTAATATTGTCCTATGTCATAAGCACGCTCAAATGTCTCTCCCTTAAGCATTCAATTCCAAGAACGTGGGAGACAGCTTCTCAAAATCTTTCTTCAAAACCCACGAGCTCTTGCTCTGCCTCCTTGGGCAGATCCAGATCCAGAGGGCTATATTAGAAATGTTCTTTCTCAAGTCCCATTTGGCCGTAGGCCTGCTATCCCTGTCCGTCGCTGCGACATCTTGGATTGTTCCAGGGGCGGTATGGACGGACACAAAGGGCCAGAAGATTGATGCTCATGGAGGAGGTATCGTCAAAGTGGGAAGTACTTTCTATTGGAGCGGCCAAAGTGCCAGCAACGGTGAGTCGTGTTTCTCCCGATTATCGTTGTGGCCCCCAGCTGCTAACCCTTTAACATGTTAGCCGAGACCCCTTACATGTACTCTTCGACCGATCTTCTCAATTGGACCCCGCTTGGAGCCCAAGCTAAAATCTCGGGCATGTGGCGTCCTAAAATCGCTAAGCCGAATGGCAATTTCTGGGTATGTACTAATGGTCTGACTCGATGACTGTTCTTCAAGATTTAGACAAGTCCCAATGACTGACTACATCTAGATCTACGGCCAGGTAAACCGTCTTGTCCAGCCACTGGAATCATCGCGAATGGTTGGTGGATACCAGCCGCACGGCTCTGGGGAACATCTCCTACCGAGTGGATACACTTATTCTGATACAGGAATGTTCCAAGATCCTAAGGATGGTACGTATAGAGATGTAAGATTATGATCTAGAATATGCTGACCAGTATCAGGTACCTGGTACATCTTAACAAGTGCAGACCACAATAACGTCCAGATCAACAAAATTAACTCGGATGGTACTGTTGGCAATCGAGTTGGCAATTTAGGTTTGTACCGTGGCCGTGTATATTCCTCCTGTCCCACATTACTAGCTAACCTAGGCTCTAATACCTAGCCGCCGGTGCATACGAGGCCCCAGGCATGTTTTATGCCGACGGAACCTATTACCTGATCGTCTCTGGTAAAACCGGCTGGAGGGGCAATCCCAATCAGATGTTCTATAGCAACAGCCTCTCAGGCCCCTGGAACGGGCCTCATAGTGTTGCTCCCGGATCCAGTAATACCTACGGCGCACAGAACACTTTCGAACTTGTGATCAAAGGAACTAAGCAAACCACTTACATCTATATGGGCGACCTTTGGGACTCACATGGAGGACCGAGCTCAAACTACCTCTGGCTTCCAATGTCGGTCGACACAAGGTGTGTTTATACTCCTACGGCGATATGAAAAGCTTTCATGCTAACCTAACGGTGAATTAGTGCTAAATCTGTGACGCTGAATTATCATTCTATGTGGGCTGTTGATGTCAATACTGGAGAAATAAAATTCCCTAGCACTAAAAAGCGACATGAAGCCGAGGAGGCTAATCTTTTCGGCCGTGCGGGTAAGCGATGCCGATATTCAGGCGAAATGTCTTTCTCAATTAACCTGATATGGTAGCCATTAGTGTTTGCGACCATTGTCTCACGAAGAAGTCAGTTCACAAAAGTATGCATAGCCTCTCTTCAAGGCGGCAACAAAAGGGGAAAGGCTAAAAAAGGGAATCTGTTATCTAGTTGATCACGAAAGCGAAGTCGTGTTTGAGAATGTTACAGGGACCGGGGTCCCAGAATGGGTCTCCTTCCACTACACTGTCAACGATCCCACAGGTAAGTCTTCAAATTGAGCACGTGTGATGAGGAGACCTCAAGTATACTGATATTTATTTTCTCGGTGCGGCAGCTGGTGAAGCGTGTATCTATGTGAACGGCCAGCCGGCTTTGAATATTTCTGACATGAATTCTTACGCTGGGTACCACCAAACTGTTCCGGTTCAACTTACCCTCCAGCCGGGTGATACCAATACCATCAAATTTGCAGCCGTGGGCTCTTCAGGTAAGGCTAACATAGTTATAGCGACCCTCTGTAGCCTCCGTAATCAGGGCTAACTTTATGCCAGATTTTGAGGTGTCCCTGGATGGGATCGAGCTCCATGAGTGATTTTGTTAACTGAGATTCAAGCGCCCTGGACTATGTGTGAACAACAGGAGTAGATTCCTTCCGTCTGGAGCCCTCACCACGGTGACCGATCGCACACATGTGTCTTACGCTAGAGAAAGGTGTTTGCTATGAGTCATATGATCTAGCATAGATAAATAGCACGTCTGGCTCTCCACCAATCATGTTGTCTATATCTCCCTTCATCTTCTCTCTTTCCCTACCACGTAGGCATTTGTCCCTTACAAAAGGCAGAATCGGTATGTAGTCACGTTATGCAGTACCAATCAGAATCAGCGGAGTTTTACCTCCTAGCTCTGGTTTTTGATTTGTGTATACAGATTATGTGACAAAATATCCATGGTATGGAGGTGACTCGAAACGAGTGTAGTGAGAGGAAGAGTTTACTTTCGTGCCTAGTGATTACTCTTGATTAAAAAAACTTGATCTTTGACGCTGCCGTTAGCCAAGTCTTGTCTTCTAATTTGCTTCGCTGTTTCACAGTTCTCTTCTGATTCGCTGCTTCCTTATTCCTTCTCTTGCCACGCTCTCTACTGATTACTTCTTCTGCAGCTAATTATTTAACGTAACTCATGACCTCGACGGTCACACGCTCACCCCGGTCACCCAACCCTATTACAAATCTCATATTTCAAGATGTTTCTACCAAAAAGACATCAATTCATATCAAATTAACAATTTTACATCGGGTAGTCTTATGGATTAGCTCTTCACGCCCAATACACCTTGGCAGCGCTCTCTGGCGTGGGTAAATCTGCCTGATTAGCCCATGCGCCTGCTTCATGCAATACCACCTGGTTCTCTTGCACTGGCTGCTAAGCTAGCCGTAGACCTTCTTCAGCATTTGGGCCTCCTTCATGCGGCATCTTCCGATTTGAAAGTGTAAGTTCCTGGCATGTCTTCTCATTTGCGCGGTGTAGGCTAGTATTTCCCTGGGCTAGTAGCGCAGTGTTGTGTAGCGCTATGCAGTGGCCCTTGATACTTCGATCTAGTATCGAATCACGGTTCTAGGCGTTTTTGGTGTGAAATCAGTAGCAAGAAAGCGAATCCGGATAATCTGCGGCTTCAAAACCTCGATTCGTGCCTGAGAGTATTTTGCGAGCAAGTCAAGCTTATCGATGTGGTTATTGTGAAGGGCTGCAGCAGAATTGATTCAATTGTACTAGGTCACATGGAGCTTACAATAATCTTAAGAAAAGAAAGAAGAAGAGACAGAAGTCGGTCGCAGCTCTAAGAGTGTTGGTCCCGTCTCGGATAGAATTCTCTAGAGCCTCGTGATAGAATCGCTCAGAATTCTTCTGCCAAGACGATATCCGAAAGGCCATGCATGGCATATGGTTTATCACCAGGCTTTGACCCGTCACATCTACTTTGACAGGGTGGAGGGTCTTGGTCATCAGGGAAGAATGGTGGTCCCATGGCCTGATTTGTACAGAAACTAGGTCATAAGGTCCCCCTTTGAAATGTTGCTTTGTACTAGCCCCTTCATTTGGTTCCTAAGAGGGTTCTACGCCTACAGGCCGTCAGTGAATGATCGATAAAATAGCGTCGGTCCATCGTTTTGTGAGAGATTAGAAACCTTAGAGGCTATAGTGTAGGTATAGTTATCGGCGCGGCTCAGATTAGACGTCTACATCTTACTACTACCGGTCCAGGAATAGTAAGATGTATATTGTAGTGGGAAATCCGGTTGCATGTAGTAAGACGGCCTGGTAGAGGCCGGTATAAAAAAGGGGAGGGAGATTGGACATACACACACGCGTTCATTGATTCCCGAAGTTTTTCGATAATCAGGCTTTATTCAGTTACAGTCATCCGTTCCAGTACATCTTCGCTCTATCAAAACAACAAATCAAACCAATTCGCACACTCTACCCCATCTTTCCTACTTGGTTCTCTTGAGTCATTTGGTCTATGAAGGAAAAGAATCATTTCGCCCGCTCTCTCCTGCGCTTCTGACTGACGACGACATTCTTCCTTGTCTGATTTCCTTACGCTTCAACCCGCCTCATGTGATTAAGTTGCCCTGAACAATTTCCTCTCTTTCAATAAAAAGCCCCGAATTCAAAAGTCGATATCTGTAAGTTTTCCCAGGAATTGAAGGTTGAAATAAACAGTAAGGATCTTTGAAAGAAATATCAAAAGGGATCTGAGTTTAAAGAAAAGTCCAGGCCCTTGAAAGAAAGAGAACGACGACCCGGCATCGCATGGTGTATCCGAGCAAACAGCTCACAAGAAGAATTTCGCTTGAGCCACATCGCAGTCACCGTCATGTGCGGTGAATCCATCAGGATTCAATGGAACAAGAATACCCAGCTTAGAGCTTACCCTGACCGGCCTTGGCGTTGACGCTAGCTACGACCGAGGTGTAAGGAGAAGCCGAGGCAATGTTCTGCCCTCGGAATTTGGAAAAGAAGCTAGTGTCACTGCCGCTGAACGGCCCAGAGCTCCCGTATCCGTTCATTTGGCACGGACGACCAAGAGTGCTGCTGCAGGCTTGGGCGGCGCCAGGAGAGGGGGCAGTGAACAACTTGCCCTTCATGGTCACATCGTTGATATTAGGAACGTTCTGGAAGACGTTACCTTCGGCGAGAACGTAACCGCCAGAGCCAATCTCGAAGGCATGGCCACCGTTATCGTACCAGTAGTTGTTAACCTGCGATATCATGAATATATAGACTTGGGTGAGAGTACAGAATGACGACTGCATCACTCCGAGACGGATGAAAAAACTTACGGCATGTAAAAGAGTGTTACCCTGAACTTTTGGGGACCGACCACTGGTGTGGTAGATGTAGTTACCTTTCAAAGTCACGTAGTCGTTGCTTCCGTCAAGATAGATACCCCAGTAGTGGTAGCCGTTGCAAGAGGCAGACCAATTAGAACGACCGTCGATAAAGCTGTTCGAGATGGTCACACGCTTGGAAGCCGAAGTACCGAGAACAATATGTTGACGGCCGATACGGGCAGTAGTAACATGGTCGATCCAGACCATATCGCTGTTGTCGACAGTGATAGCATCACCGCCCCAAACGTATTGAGGGTTGATATCGGTAACAGCAATGTTTCTTCACATGGACAAACATGAGATGTTAGTAAAGATATTCCCCTTGCATCAGAGCTTCGGTAAACTAGAAGTGCATACTGTATAATAACGTTGCTCGCGCCAGCAACGATACGCAGACCCTTGCCCTTGATCACACCGGCGGAGCCCTGACCGATGAGAGTCTTGTGAGAAGCAACCGTGATACCGAGAACACCAGCCTTATCACTAAATACGTGTCAGCAGACCGGTATCATAGGAATCATTCCTGGACTTCCACTTACTATTTGATAGAGGGGATAGTGAGGGTGCCTGCCGGGACATCGTTCTTACACCAATCATTCTTTTCAATGGCGATCTGGCACTTGGAGCTGGTGCCCCATGGCGCGCATCCACTGGAGGTGGCAGTGCCTTCAGTGCCGCGGAAGTCGAAAGTCTTGGTCAAAACAATAACACGCGGCTTGTTATCGCCCAAATACGAGACCAGCTCGGAGGTGGACTGGGGGTAGACGGGGCTCGCAGAGCCACCGCCGGTGACACCCTTCGCGAAACCCTCAGCTGCGCCAGACACACTGATGGCAGCAGCCTGATAGGCAAAGGCCGCAAATAAAGCAATAAGTTTCATGGTGACAACCAGATTTCAAGATCGAAAGGAAAGAAGGGTGGTTAGGAAAGAGATCTGGTTGATGAACCAGCTTGGGATAGGATGCGCCCGTCTCTATAATTATATTCTATTTCTCCTTCCTACCCCCTGGGTTAGTATCTCTCGGTACTTCTATGAAGAACCGAGGGCTGTTCCGACGATTCTGAACATGTGGAATGGACATGGCGGTGGGGCTGCAGGGTGACCTAAGGTGCAGTCTCCAGTCTCCGCAACAAAATCCGCTACTAATTTAGTCAATGTCTTAGCTCCAAAGTAGGACGCCATCTTGTGCACTCTAACGCAGCGCGTGAGCCGCTATTATTCCGGGTCGCGAGTCCTGCTCAGATGGACTGCTGCCGGCCCTCGTACTGTCTGTGCACTAGTCGCATTAGTGGCGGCTTGATTACGGTGGGGGCTCCCCATTTGGATGAAACATCTAGAGATTCTTGGCAAGCCGGAGAAATTTATCCGTGGGTACCACGGTGAAAGGCGAAGTCTCAATAACGGCTCTACGCCAAGAAACCCTACGCCTCGGACAAACCCTCGAGGTTAGGGGATGGAATTACAAGAAACAGCTCTACAAAAAGAACGCATTAACAAATGGAATTGATAGAAAGGATGATAAAAAGACTAAGATCGGCAGGCTACTGAAGCGGGGTTTACTTCCCGGTGTTACCGCCCTCGTTAGTTAGCGGTTATCTGGTCCTATAATCCTGCCGAATATATACGAATATATAAAATAAACGCAAAACCGCTCCTACCGTTATAGTAGGGTCCGAGCCCGCCGTAGTTTAGCTAGAATAATAAACTCCTTTAGTAACGCTAACTACTCTATACCCTTCTTTATAGCCTGTTATCGCTCTTTCTGACTATCTTGCTCGTAATCTCCTTATACTATACTATTTACGCTAGCTAGCCTTATTTAGAAGTCTTCGTCTTCCTATTCTAGATCTACTAGACTAGGTTTATTTAGTTAATATTCTGCACTAGATTATGCCTAATCTTTATCCTTAATATAACGGAAGTTAGACCGAAAATTGTCTAGTAGTGTAGATAAGTCGGATTTGACCCTATCGATCTTAGCCTAGAGAGTTCTGTAGCTTTCTATAGTTTTTCTCTGCTGCCTCTCTATCCGTACTCTTTCTTTAGTTATTACCTAAATTTGCAAATTATTGTCTTTTCTTAGTTCTATAATTTACTTAATAAATTTATATTTAGTCTTTAGGCCCTTACGGCCCTAATATTTTCGTAATTCTTCTAACTATTAGTACTTTACTAGAATATCGTTAACTAAGGCCGCTTTAGACGTTTCTTCTAGATCGCCCTAATACTTCGGGGCGAAGTTATCTATCTTAGTTCTCTTGTTAGGTATTAATTTCGGACGGCGTTATCGAATATATCCTCCGCTAGTAACTATATTTAGCTTATTTATAAAGGCTATAGTCTTTATATAGTCTCTATAATTTGAAATATAGATATTAATATCGAATAAGGGAACTTCTTCGTCTCCTTTCTTCTTTGTTTATTAGAGTAATAGAAAGTATCTCTTATAAATTCGTCTCTAGCTATCGAAATAATCCTTAAACTATTTCCTAATAGCTAGAGTAAACCTAATTAATGTAGTAATATCGTCGTCTAATAACTTAGTAGCTTATCTCTTCTCCTTCGTTAATTTCCGAAGGTCTTATAGGAGATCGTCTTCTTGTCTACCTTTTATATAAGTATACTTTAGCCGTAAATTTACGGGGTTAATAAGTTAGTTAATAAGATTAGTATTACCCTTATCTTCCTAGCTAGATTAGCTAGCCTTACTTAATAATTTAACTCGGCGGCCCTTAGCTATTAATAAGCAGTCGCTAATATCGAGGTTATTATTAGCTCTGTCCGCCCCTTATAACTCTTCTCGTAGAATACTTTCTAAGTCTATTTATTATACTTCTTCGAATAGCTTATTGTACTACTCGTTATAGGTATTAACGTCTGTCTATCCCTTATTAATTAGCTCTAGAAGTTATTAGTAACTTAGGCGATCTATAGAAATAATAGGTAATCGATTATTATACCTCTAAAGGGATTAACTTAAATTATTAATAATCTCTCTATTCTACGCTACTATCTACTCGTTCCGCCTACTCTTTTCCTTACTATAATCCTTTATCGTAATAGTTAGGCTAGTTAGTTACTTTTATTTTCTAGTAACTAGTTAGGTAAATTATAAGCTAGATAATCTAACTAATATTAAAGTCTAAGAAGAGTTAAAGAAGATAAGTTAGGGACAGGCTACTCCGCTTAATAAATAATTACCCTGTAAACGCTCTCTTATCTCCTTAGATAAATAGCAAATAATAATAAGGTAAATATAAATAATTAACTTAGGCTATAATTTAAATCGTAATACCCGCTTACTTCGCTCTCTGCGACTCCCTTAATACTTCTTAATAGAATTCGCGGTATAACTAAGCCTACTCCGCTAGTTACTGCCCTTCTTCTAATTTATCGTCTGTTCGTGGGATAAACTTCTTAATATAGTTAATATAGTATTTACCTACTCGGAACCCTATTGTAAGATTATTTAGGATTACTGATCTCTTCTTGTTTAGTACCCTAGCTACTAAGAAGGGTCCCCTCTATCTTATCTCTAGCTTCTGACTATAGATATTATCTAGGTCTGTTCGTCTTAGTAAGACTAAGTCGTTCTAAGTAAACTCCCTCTTTATATCCCCTTCTAAACTCTCTTTATACTTCTCTAATATTACTTTCCTTACCCTTTCTCGGGTATACTCTAAGATTTCGGAGTAAATATTAGTAGTATACGTAAGATTAGACGCTATTAGTTCTCGACTAGCTAGTTTGTCCCTACTAATTACTTCTCTTAGTAACTCGTTATCTATATAGCGATCGCTAAAATACCTTGGTTTAAATCCTAGAAAGATCTTAGTAGGACTATACCTATATAGTCCTAAGTAGCGAAAATTAATAGCTTAAACCGCCTATCCTATATACTTATCCTAATAGTAGAGAACCCTAATATCTCCTGCTAACTCTGCTCTTATTATATTCAGGATTATTTTAATAAATCTCTTAGCTAATCCGATAACCTACGGGGCTCGAATAGGGGCCGTTCGATACTTTACTCTAAATTACGGTAGTTTATCTTTAAATTTATAGCCTATAAAGTAATCTCTATTATCCGAAAAGATCTTATCTAGCTATCTAAAGTAGCCTAATACGTAGTCTACTATAAAATACTATAATACTTTTGCTATAGCCTCCTTAGTTGGTAAGGTAATTAAGTACCGGCTTATATAGTCTACCCTAACTAGGATATACCGAAAGCTATTTTCTATTACTAGGTTGAACGGGCCTAAGTAATTAATAGCGAATATTTATATTAGTTCTATTACGGATACTACTAATAATCTTTCCGGGGGTATTCTTAGACTAATTAACTAATAATTATAGTAACTCCGATAGTACTTTTCGATATCCTAATATCTTGTTAGCTAGTAGTACTTTCCGATAGCTCTTCCTAAGGTGATTTTCGTAGCGAAATATCTATATAAGTCGTATAGTTTATAGAGCACCCCTAGGAGCTTGTCCTCTTGAATATATCTCGAGTAATATCCTTGTTTCTCCTAGTATATAAGGAGGCTGATACTATCTAGGTATACTAGGTAGTACTTCTAGGTAGGTTTAGGATTATCTTGTCTTAAAAGTTTCTTTACGATATCGCTATACTACTCGTCTTCTAGGTATCTAACGAATAGGCCCTCTTCCTACCTTACTAGTATAGTTAACCTATTGCGCTATAAGATATAATACTTAGGTTATTAGACTTCCGGTCTACTTTCTGCCTCTTCTACTAATATATTAACTAAAGTGAAAGGATCTTTAGGTAAATCCGATTTAACTCTCTAATACGGAAGACGCGATAACCTATCGGCTACTACCTACGATAAGCCCTTAATATATTGAATCTTATAATCGTATTCCTAGAGCCGTATTAGCTACCTAGCTAATCGTCTATTTATCTCGGAAGTAGCTCTATAGACAGTTTTTAGCGCGCTATAGTTAGTGTATATAACGACAGGGTGATCCGCCCCCTTTACTAGCTATCTTACTTCCTCTAAGTATATCAGAATAGCTAACGCCTCCTTCTCGGTAGTATAGTACTGTACCTGTAGCCCCGATAATATAAAGGATAGATATATCACGACCGTTTTATCGTTAATTATTTCTCTAGACGATTTAGTCCCGATCGGTCGGTTTCTTATCTAGAATAGGACTCCCCCTAGGCCTCGATTAGATACGTTAGTCGATAGGTAGTACTATAGCGAGGGGTCTCCTACCGATAATTTGATTTTCTTGATATATGTTTTAACTTAGTTAAACGCCCTTTTCTGTTCTCGTCCCTATTTAAATAACGCCTTTCCTTTCTCCCCTTATTTTCCTTTAATAGGGATAATCGCGCTTTTTAAGATACGGACTAAGTCCGCCCGGCCTAGGATATAGGTCCGTAAGAACGGTATTAGGTATATAAACCTTATAAGTTTAGCCTTATTAGTCGGTTCTAGCTAGCTAACGATCGCTACTAACTTGTCTACTAAGGGTCTGATTCTATTAAGGATATATTTATAGCCTAAAATCTTAGTCTTGTTAATAAAGAAGGATATTTTAGCTAGGCTAAGAGTTAGCCCTACCTATACTAGCCTTAGGAAGTATCGCTCGTGCATAAATTTAAGTAGGTCTATAACGCTAGTAGTAGCGCCTATATCGTTATCTATAAAGTATTCGAACCCTACTTTTCCTTCTAATAATCAAGGCTCTTTATATAGGGCCGGAATCTCTCCTGTTACTAGGTCTTTTAGCCTAGTATATATTCCTAGGGCTCCGGTAAGACTCTGATCTATCCTTAAATAATAGTATTAGCTAAAGGCGTAATTAAAGGCAGTCTTGTAAGCATGCTCTTTAGCTAATAGTATAGCCTAATATCTATTTGCTATATCCGCTTTAAAGAAGACTTTCTATTTCCGTTATCCGAATATATTTAAGATAGTCTCTATACGCTTTATCGGATAATTGAATTTAATTATAGCGGTATTAAGCTAGATATATTAGTGTACTATCCTTAGACTCGTCTTCTTGCCTAGAATATAGTCCGCTTTCTTCGGGAATTTAGTCTTAGCTAACTACGGCGATATACACTTTGTTATAATCCCTACTTCTTCGAGCTTTAGAATGTTATTCTTTTGCTATAACTCCTCTTCTGGCGTATATCTTATTAACTTAGCCTTCCTAGGGACTACGTTCGGGTATATTAGAATACGATAGACACCTAATTTCGTTATCAGTATTTCTCTAATATCGCTCACGAAGAGGTCTTTCTAGGTATATAAAACTATAACCGCTATTTTCTACTCGTCCGTCCCTAGTAATACTAGAGGTCTAATTAACTAATATTATGTCTTGATCTACTCTTCTACTTACTCCTAGTCGGCAGTTAACTATCGGAGGTAGTATATTAGCCTATCTTATATTAGAAATCCTAGCAAATACTGTTTACTTACTTCTTTTTTAATGATTTTCTCTCCTCTAGTATAAATAATTACTAAAGTTAATCTTATATATTAGAACGAATAATAATAGATCCTAGGTTTTGTTAAGTCGAATGCAGACTTAGGGTTAACAATAGCTATATAAAAGTTCTCGCGCTTTAGGGACTATTCTAATTTATATTAGTCTATAATAGATAAGGATAGCTTAGGTAACTTAATATTTCTAGTATTATATTTCCCTAATTTATGACTTTCCGCGTTATCGAGCTTACCCGTCGGGATTAGGGCCCCCGAAACGGGCTTTACTCGTTTTCCGATACTAAGTCGTCTTCTTCGTTGTTATCTGCTAGGTACTACTCTTCTTCCGCTTCCCTAATCAGAGACCCTAAGATATTATCTAATTTATTTTCGTTAAACTCCGTTTCTTCTTCTTCGTCTGTTTTACTTTAGGATACCGTTAGCTAATAATAGTTAGATAAGTTAACCTAGACTCTTAGAGGTCTAGACGCCTATTCCTTCGTTCGTTAGGTATCTGCTTTAATAGATTTTATAGAATCCGTTCTTAGTATTTCCTGCGTCTCCCTAGTATCGTCGGTAAACCTATAAGTGCCGTCGGAGTAATTTCCTTAGAGGTCATAAGTATATATCTAATATCGACCTAACAGGAGATAATAAGTCGGGGTGCCTTTCACGACTATTATAGTAATAACTCGAGTAACTCTAATTCTACTACCGGTATCTATCCCGGCTATTACCTAAATCTATACTAGAGAGTTAATAGTGCTTTGGTACCTGTCTACGACCTTAATTTCTCCTTCCTTAACTAGGATTATCCTAATTTTAAGCTTATCGATAATATACTCCGGAATCAAATTTAACAATACTCTAGCGTCGACTAGGACCCGGCTTAGTAAAGTTACCCTTAGTTTATTATTAGTATAGCTCACCGCTAGCGCTACCCGGGTAAAAAAGAGGGCTACTATATTTCGCTTAATAGGAATAATAGCGTTATTATAGTACTTAGAGGGGTCTCTTTCGTCCTTCCGAGTTATTTTCCTATTCGATCTACTCTCTTCTTAAGTATAGGCCGCTAAGAACAGCGGAGCTATAATAGCTATTACTTCCGGGATAGCTACTATAGCGGAGTATAGACGACTAGATTTATTACGCTTTAGCCGCTTAAATACCTTCTTCTTTTTATCTTCTAGCTTTAGCTATAACTAATACGCGAATTCTGCTCTAATAGCTGGGGAAATATCGTATAACTAAGCTAATATTATACTAGTTCGAGTCCTATTTAGGAAGTCCCTTATATTTAATCGGGGTCCCTCTAATCCCCTAATAGACCTCTTTAGTATTTATAGCTCCCCTAGCATCCTCGGCTATAGTATATTTTCTAGCTTCGGTTTAGCCGATCCTTTATCTACCGGACCTTACTCTAGCTACCGATCTATTATTTTCCGGCGCTATAATAGGCTCTTACTAAGATCTGATATATCTATCAGATCTAGACCTCCTCCCGTATAGGCCCGAGTAATTATATCCCTTATATCTACTCCTTCGTCTACTCGATAGACTTAGAATATCGCTTACTAAGCCTCTTCGAGCGATACGCTATTTGTACTAGTACCTAGGTCTTCCGGACTAATATCTAGTAGTTCTAACAACGACGAGTCGATAAAGTAGACCGTAGCTCTCTTAGATACGCTCGAAGGCGAAATTACTATATTAGGCTATCTTGGCTTAGCAGATTCTTCTATCTCTTTAGCCCTTGTAGCTACTCTTAAGGCCGCCGCCTATCTTAGGCGAGCTTGTTCCTCGCGAGGTAACGGAGGGTTACTACAGATAGATACTCTATAACCGGTCTTGCTATAATAGTAGCAGACTATATTCTCCTCTTCTAGTATTAGTAACGTGCGCCTCTGTTATATCTGTTCTAAACAAGAGCGATTTTAGGCCGTAGTAGGATTGTCGATAAATACCTCTTTTAGTATAGCGATAATCTTGTCTATGTCCGATATTAGAGTAGCTAGTTAAGTTACTACTAACCCTAAATAGAACTTAGCGTACTTAATAGTTCGAGTAATATTTAATTTCTTAGCTAACCTAGCAGGAGCCTCCCGGTCGGCCTCCGCCTAAGTAGCTTACTATATCGCGATCGTGGCGGCCGCGGACTCGTTTTTCAGTCTATTAACCTATCGCTATACGAGTATCTATTCTATATCGGCACCTAGGAGGAGCTTTAAAGCAACTGCTTCTTTATAATAGGCCTCGAAAGTCTTATTGCCCTATTTTAGCGCTATAACTTTATTAATAGTCTCTATACGGTCTACCTCTCTTTTTCTGAAGGGGAACCGATCTTTAAGGTAGGCTAATAGCTAGTCGAAATCTAGCTAATCCTTAATATCCAGAGTAGTCGTATACTTAGTAGCAGACCCGGTTAGCCCTCCCCGAAGAGTTATTCTACGGGCTTCCTAGAGCTCTTCCGGAGTTAAGCCCCGCCCTATCTAGTAAAACTTATATTTTGTGATATATATATCTATAGCTTTATCCGACGTGCTACTAAAGGTTAGGTCTAAGCTAGGAGCTATCGTGACTACCTATTCTTAGATAGTATCTAGTTCTGATAATAATACTTTACTTAGTAAGACTTAGTCTTCCTCCTTAAGATATTTCTGTAGTTCTTCGGTAAGTGTCCGGTTAGTCAGATTCGATAATACTAACTAGACCTACCGGTTAACTGTAAATAGGGGACTTAAATAATCGGTAATAATTCCTAGAGTAACCTAGGCCGCTTCTGATAACTCTAGCACTAAAGGACTCCTCGGTGTACTCGCACTTAAGGGCTATCGCTCCTAGAATCGACGTATTAAGTTACTCGCGTTACCTAACGAATAATCGAAACGAATTCTCCGTCGATTAGGTAAAGGTGTATTAGGGTCTACTTTAGCATAGCCGCGGCTAGCGGCCTAATAAATAGGAAGAGACTAAAGAGAAGAGCGCGAAACTAATAGAACAACTCAAGAGCTCGATAAACAACCCTGCTTTATATAGAAGATACTTACTAATAGGTACTCTGATAACGTAATTCCCGGTTGTGCCGTACACCCGGTTGTGCCGTACACCCCATCGAAAATCGCGTCTTCCTACCAACCTACCTAATTCAACCACCTACCATGCCACCAATTCGCTCTGAATCTCGGCAGAAATTGGCCAATCAAGAGGGCAAGATCCTATTAGCCCTTTCTGATATCAAAAATGGCCGCGTTAAATCTATCCGCGCGGTAGCGAAGCTATACGAAATACCTCACACAACCTTAGCCGACCGCGCGAAAGGTGTACTTGCACGCGTTAAATCTCGCCTATCTCGCCTGAAATTAACCTAATTAGAAGAGGATTCGCTTACTGAATGGATACTCTCTATGGATTCACGCGGTGTATCCCCTAGACCGGCTACCGTGGGAGTAATAGCCAATATCCTACTTGCTGCGCGCGGTAGCTACCCTCCGCCTACTATTGGAAAGAATTGGCCATCAACCTTTATTAACCGCCGTCCTGAGCTTCGTACACGCTTCTCGCGAAGATACGATTACTAAAGGGCACTAAACGAAGATCCGAAATCGATTCGGCAGTGGTTCGCGACTGTACAAAGTGTGATTGACGAGAACGGTATACAACCGGAGGATATCTACAACTTTGATGAGACAGGCTTTGCAATAGGCCTTATATCTTCGCAGAAAGTAGTTACAAGGGCTGAATACTACGGTCGGAGATCTCTTCTACAACCAGGAAATCGCGAATAGATTACTACGATCGAAGCAATCTGCGCAGATGGCTATTTACTTCCGCTATGTATAGTCTTCAGAGGCAAAGTGGCTATTGCAGGATGGTTTGACGAAAACCTACCGAAAGACTAGCGAATCGAGGTCTTAAAGAATGGCTGGACTACCGATGAGATTGGCCTACGCTGGCTAGAAAAGCACTTTATCCCATACACGAATTCGCGCGTACGAGGTCGGTTTCGGCTATTAATTCTTGACGGTTATGGTAGCTACCTTACACCCTAATTCGACCGAATCTGTACAGAAAACGATATTATATTACTTTGTATGCCTGCGTATTTATCGTATCTACTATAACCTCTAGATGTTGGGTGTTTTGCAGTGGTTAAGCGTGCGTACGGTCGCTTCGTTAGCGATCTTGCGCGCAGAGGATATAACTATATCGATAAGCACGATTTCTTAGTAGATTACTAGTACGCGCGGCTAGAAGCCTTCTAATTAACCAATCCTACTATCAAAAACAGCTTTATAGCTAGTGGTCTAGTACTATTAGATAGCGAGAGAGTGCTTAACAAGCTTAATATCTCTCTATGAATACCGACACTACTAAGCAGCCGGCTAAGTAGCAGATCTAGCGAATTTATACCATAAACGCCTAGAACCGCTACTTAGCTATTTAAGTAAGCTTCTTTGTTAAAAGATCTACTAAAGCGACGGTTAAATAGCCCTCCGAGCCTATCAAAAGAGATGTTAGACTAGTTAATCAAGGGGTGCGCTCTAGCGCTATATAGCGGCGCTTTACTAGCAGAGGATATCACGAATCTACGTATGGCGAATGAGAAGATAGTCAAAAAGCGCAATCGGTCAACTAAGAGGATACCCTGCGCAGAGGGTTTAACTATTGAAGAGGCTATATAGCTAGCTAAGCAGCTAAACTAGCCAGAGGAAGATGATAGGGTAGATTCGCATGCAGAGGTTGAATTGCCTAGTCAGCCAATTATACTAGCAAAGAGGGCACCGCCTAGGTGTAGTAGGTGCAGGGAGATTGGCCACAGGATTAATACATGTAAAAATCGCTATATCTAGTTAAATTGATCGGTTTTGGTTGAGATAATCGATTTTGAAGTGTTCCACTGGGGAAAAGTGTACGGCACAACCGGGTGTACGGCACAACCGGGAATTACGTTAACGCATAGCGTAACCGCCTAAGTTCGGCTACCCGCCTTCCTTCTAACTACGCAATCGAATCGACAACACGAACGTCTAAACTACTAATCCTACCTCTAATCAATCACCCGCTAGGTTCTGCCCTCGTCCTAAGGAACCTAGACAGCTAGTAATAATAAGACGTACTAGGTCTAATAACTCCTGATATTAACTACCCCTGCGTCGGTCACTAATAAAAGGCGAAGTCTTAATAACGGCTCTACGCCAAGAAACCCTACGCCTCGGACAAACCCTCGAGGTCAGGGGATAGAATTACAAGAAACAGCTCCACAAAAAGAACGCATCAACAAATAGAATTGATAGAAAGGATGATGAAAAGACTAAGATCGGCAGGCTACTAAAGCGGGGTTCACTTCCCGGTGTTACCGCCCTCGTTAGTCAGCGGTCACCTGGTCCTATAATCCTGCCGAATACATACGAATACATAAAACAAACGCAAAACCGCTCCTGCCGTCACAACGGCGGGTTGAACCATCACTATGTGTGGAAAATTTCCGAGTGTACTCCACCGATGTCCGGCGGAACATCGGTAGTCAAATATGGAGTGCGGCACGGATGTACACTCGACTTCGAGAATCTCTACACTTCACGAGTTGACCCCTGATATCCACTTAAGAGTGTAGTTCATACTGTTCTTTCTGTAAAGCGAGAGGATATTGGCTCCTGCATCATGATCTCCTTGTTCCGTTCCGATCAAACGTGCGGCTAGTCGCGGTTTCTCATGGTCTCTGTTGTGGCTTAAAGCCGTTAGACAGCTGGAGAGTCCACTTTGAAAGTGTGAATGTGTTTCACCCTGATAGAGATAGCCGTCTGGAGCTATACTGTATGTCCGCGCTACTCGATGTCTACTTCAGCAGATTATGTCCTTTAGAGGCGACGGCACTAACTCGTTCCAGCTCCTCGCCATCCCGAGGTACCAAGCTTGGTTAAAGCATTTTCAGCTATAGATGCGAAGCCGTTAAGTTGGGATAGAGAATCAATTAGTAGCACCTGCCCGTTCGGGATAGCCCTATAGCCTTGACTGGATCAGGGTTATCAAAGTAAAACTATAAAATACCGAACGTAGACAAGGGGTTTCATAGTCACACTTAACTTTATTATCATTATTATTATTATTATTATTATCATTATTATCATTATTCATTCGTTCACGGATCTGTCAGGCCTAAAGCCCGACTTCCCGGAAGGGCATTATCTGAGATCGGAGCTCGTCCTTGGGTCGCCGTGGTCAGCCGCTCCCATGTCATCTATTCATTATACCTCTTGCGTACATTCTGCAGTTCCAGGAAAAGAGTCCCAACTGTGCTCGCGAGCTGTCACGGGTAGTTCAAGCCCGCGTTGTGTCCTTCACACTCCTAAGCTGGCCATGGAGTCGTGTTTGCTTCATGAATTCAACCGTCTTCGTAGCATGAACAGCGTGTCCTAGGATTTCGTAGTCACACCGGACGGTCCTTTGACAAGGTTACGCACAGTATTCAAACTGTAACATTAATTTCAATCCAGATCTCTCCGAACGGACCCACAAGCAGCTGGTCAATGCTGTGCCATTCGAGAAGAAGTTGAAGCAAATCAGATTTGAAAACAATCAGATCCATCTGGTCTCCAAATTCTTCCGGCTTGGCAGCCAAATTTTCACACGGTAATAAATCTTATTCTTGGAGTCAAATCTAAATTTACCAGACAAAATGTCACAGCATGGTCTGCGGTCGCAATTTACGAGACAACAAGGGACTTAGTTTAGAATTGCTTGCACCTTGAATAAGAGGTCCAGCGCGAGACCCACTGCTTCTATCCCATAGGAGTCTACCCAGGCATAGATGTCTTAGCCCCGTTGCGGCTTTATTTCAGATGATCATTAGCACCATTAGGCTAGACCATCAACCATCGTCCTGATTCTTAGTGTCCCTGGGACGTCAAGTCCCACGCGCGAAATTACCTGTTTCTCTAGACATCCGCAGGAATGCGTACGGCAACCTTCGTATTCCACTGCACGGCCAACGATATCCCCTTATTCAACACACACTTGATTGCAATAATTCATTTTCCCTCTCGCTCTTCGGTATTCTTTTTTCCTCAGTTTAGAGCGAGGCTGATCTCAGAGAGCAAGCTCTATATATCGGTCCTTCACCTATTAAGGACATCTTTGCGGTTCGCTTCGATGACTTTAACAAAGATTATCGCGCCCCTGTTACTGTTTGCGATAGCTGTTCAAGAGTATGCAAAAATTTAGAATGGCAGAACCTGGCGCAAATGTTAGCGGAGACAACTTGCTTTCCTATAGGCAAATTCAAGTCATTACAAAGCGAAAATCTGTCGCACTCTTATTTCTTGCGGGCCTTGCTGCTCTTCCTCTTTCTGTCTTCTGCATGTTTGTCTTAATTCCTCGCAGACCGCGAATTCGATTGTTCCTCTCTCTCTTAATTCCTGTTCGTAGGCCTAGCTTGCTCATCGACGCATATCAGGCGGCCTTTTTTTAGTGAAATATGCCAATCCGTACGTCTTGCTTGAAGTTCTTTTGACCGATGAATACTTGCTTGGGCAGGAAGTAGCCTCCGCGGGAATTTTTCCATTTTTGTTATTTACAATGTTCTCTCCCGATCACCATCATCGGCTTTGTCGAGTCCACGTTACTCACCGGAGGACCATAGGATTTATTTCTCTACATCCGAGCAATACTCTCTTTCTTCTTGGCTGCTATTGGGGGATTTCGTACGACGTTCTGTCACTACCTACAGGAGATAAACACTTGCCACCAACCTACTATGAATAATCAGATGTCATACACGGACCTCATAATTGAGATGCTCGCCTTCAAGAATACTCTACATATGCAAGGCTCATCCAGCCCAGGAGATAAGATCTGTCCGTTGATCTGCGATGACCTGGCATTAGATTTGCAGACCAACTCGGCTTTAAAGTCAGCGCGCTAGGGCTCGCCTGCTCCGCCACTCAGCACATTTGACTAGGCATGCTGGAGATTCTGAATTGACTCGGAGTGTTGCGACATAATAATTGATCCTCTAATCATGAATGCTCATAATTTGAGGGTACGCTGTCTTCGTGCCTCCGTGCCCCCATGCCCATATTGCTGCCCCCCCCCCCGGGCCGCCAGCTCCAATGGTGTATCACAATTGAATGAAATCTCGAAGAAGGAGGAGAGTTAAAGCTTCACCAGCCGAGAAAGCAAAAAGAGGGGCCTAAGTCACTCATGGAATGCACGATTGTTTTTCAAGGAAAGGATTAGGGTTTATGAACAGAATAGAATCGCTTTCTGGTGCAACTTAGAGACGAAGAATTCCTTGCCTGGTCGGGAGTGTCTGAGCAGTTTGATCTGAGATTCCCGAGAAGAAGTCGGAATTTTGTTCAAGTATACTGAAGCACAATAATCTAGAAACAGCTGGCATAATAGCGGATATAGGAAATGTCATCTTCATCAACCCATTCCATCCACTAGTTATCTCTCTTTGGCCCAGATCTGGCAGTCCTGGATCGCAGATCTTGACTACATTAGGAGGTAACGTCCTTTGATAGTCAAAAAGAATCTCCCTCCCAAGGGAATTTACACCGCGTCAAGTTCACGGTTCCGAATATCCCATTACAATTTCGTGTTAGTGGCTTGAAGGAACGTTAGGAAAATTCTTCGGTGGTGGGGAGAGGCTCTTCTGGCGACGCCCCCAGGGTAGGGTGGTCTGCTAAAGAGCTTGACTTCTAGTTCAACACGGATGACCATGCAACATGAATATTTATCTCAAAGAAAACGAACGTGACTGAATTCCGTCATGCTCTATCCCGAACCTATCTAGAATGTGCTTGAAACGTTCGTCGTGAATATGCTCTCTCGGCATATTCGCCTTCCAGCTTTGCCATTTTGTGTCCTCGTCGGCACTCAATACAGTCCAGATACCTCAAATAGGAGGTAAATTCTCCTCCCAAAAGAGATCAACGTCAAGTCCAAAGAAGAATCGTCGTACTCTTTCATCCCTGCTCATAATGCCAGCCAAGCTGGTCGCGCCCTTAGCATCCAGGGAGCGAGCCAATGCAAGATTATGAATAGTCAAAGACGACCTGCCATTGTAGATACCGTCCATTTCCGCTGTAGCTAAAGACGGCCCAGAAGCTTAATCAGCAGGGACGACTCGAGCCGTTTGCCAATATATGATTCCTATAGTGTTCAACTTATCATCCACCATCAGGTGATCCCCCTTGTCGTCCCAATGTTTGAGGCAGAACTGTTCCGTAGCTTCCAATGAAATCTCTGCTGGCTTCGCTGCGAGGACCTGCACCTGAGATTTCAGATATGAGAACACTCTATAAGCATTGACGCGAAAAGACGTGAAAAGTTGGCCGTTGGTAATTAGGGCCATGTTTTGCTCCACAAATGCAGTATAGTAATCGTTCGATGTATTGAACGGCCCGCATGGGCTCAGAACAAGAAATTTGTCACTCGCAATCGCGGAGACTATTGACTCGAATGGTGAAGGGCTCGGTAGAAGAGACCCAGCCTGAGAAAATGGATGGCTTTTGAGTCCAATAAGAATATCTGCCAAGCTGTTCCAAATTCTTTCTTTGTCCTTGTCATCTGCGAAGCGCTTCCCGCGCGGGTCTTGCAAGGTCCAAGTCTTGCCAGGTATTCCTTCTATGACTAAATAGCTCACGGCCAACTAGTTGTTACTGTCGCAACTGATGCCATAGTCGAAGGCACGAGGAGCCGGCACTTGAGTAGTCTCGAGGAATTTGAGAGTTGCGTATTTGCTCCTGACCAGGTAGTTGGCGAGTGATTGGGGGATACTGCTATTCATTCGAGGAACTCGAATAAGCCGAACAGAGCCATTATCAGTGAAGCGAATACGAGCGTGATAGTTCCCACAGCCCATAAATAATTCGCGACCCAAGGCTGGTGGGTGCTCAATATCGCATTTGATACCGCCATTTAGTGCTGATGCGCGCTTGCAAACAGCCTTATCATTGACTTTTCGCGCGAGTATTTTGCACTTCAAATTGTACTTTGTCTTCGAACAAGTCATATTTAAGGGGCTAGAGCTATCAGAGCCAATCCATATACAGGTATTAGAAAGACGTACCTTGTCATCATGCATATGGAATAGTAGGCGGCGATGGGTTAAGTGAGGTCGACAACTGCATCGCCCACAGAGACCAAGACCTCGAGCACTTGGTAGAACATTGCCCGCAAAATTACAAGTACCTAAAAACCTATCAGGCATCGAGGTCATGGCGAACTAGTTGAGTAAGTAATGTTGTGCGGAGGGGGCGGTTGAGCGGGGGCCACTTTACAAGGTACCATTGTAATCTAAATAGCGGGCCACCGGAGACTGGAACATAATACACCAACGATCACCTATAAAGTAATATTGTCGAGATATGATCCGGGCTCAATATCTAGGAGACGCGTGTTTCTGAAAGGGGGAAGGTGCATGAAACTTATACAGAAAAAAAACTAAATCCTCCCTTCCTCGATCAAGTCTCACCTAGTCCTCTAACAGTATCCCTACTCTCCCAGGGTAGGACGTTGCGAGTATTGATTGTCTTCCTTTGAAATAGTGGTCGTAATCCCAGTCTTTCAACTGCCACTGGGTACCTGTCGAAAGTAGTTTTTTACCTGTCCACAGACGCTGGAACCAACACAGAACCAGGACAGAGGGCAAGATACGGAAGTTTGGCACAAACAAACACAATATACGATATGCACTGCTGGTCTGAATCTTTAAATTGGTATCTGCATATTGGCTTGGGTAGGTTCAAAGTCCAGATTTCTCCGATACTAACGGGCTGCATAAAAACGAGAGCCGGCTAGAACCCAGTCATTATATTTCAAAGAGCTGAGAGAGTTTGCCCTCTTCGGATGTTTGCCAGCTCAACCGTCAAGTGTCTTGAGCATCTTTCTCCTCGTGCAAGTTTTTTCCCTCTTCCTTGTCTCGTTCCTCCCTCCCAGACTCCTCTAATTCAGATACCTTGCTTCTAGATTACTTCCTTGCCATTAGATCTGCAGGTCTGTCAAAAGATGATAGCGTAGTATAAAAGGTATAAATATACGTAAATAAGGATAAGTTGCCTAGATCGTGACGTCCTCTCCGAATCTTCTAACAGAGACCACCCTTTTGTGATCATTCCTTCTATTGAACCTTCCTATCCCTTCCATGCCTTCTTTCTGCTACGTACAACCGAATCCCCAACTACAATCTATATTAATATCAAATATTTAGTATCGCTACTATTGATGAAGTATTTTAGTATATATTTAGGGGTTAGTATATCTAGGAGCTCATCTAGATTAATTCCAGAAATGCATAGATAATCTTACGAACTGTCGGATGTTTATATTGGAGCGAGCATACTATTATATCCTTGTTATTAGTCAGCTAGATGACTAGTAGAAAGATTTTAGTATTGCCTTTCTTTGGTTTTCTATAAGCTTAGTAGCCTATACTAAGATATAACCAGCTCTTCTAGATCTCTATCCCAGCCAGAGCGGAGGGCTTGAATCGAGTATAAAAAGCTGTAGTTGCGAATTCTTAGGATTAATATAGCCTAGTTAACGATCCGTGGGCTACTCATCAGACAAAAAGCCTATCGTCTACGTACGGAGAAGGGAGAAATTTGGCATTGTAGTACATCTGGATATAAGACTAAATTTTCAAGATTTCCAAGTCTTATCTGATCTTCCAAGATGCAGACATCTGGACGTTATATATGTGAATCATTAGTGAAATACAGGGGCACGGATCCAAAGTTTGTGCCCTTCGATTTATACAGCCTCTATCTCTAGAGGCAAGTGTTCTTTAAGAAGCCCTATGAGAATATACATCGTATGCTGGTCGCTAGTAGTGTCGATCTGTGTGATTTGTGATGATAATAGGCTCTGATTTTGTTAGAACCGGTAATAGGAAAAACAAAAGAGGCAATTGATACATTCTGCATGATTGCCATTAACAGATCACTGCGGACACAGATAAATTTTCATACTGAACCAGTCAGGTTACATCCCAACCAAGTGGCGTCACAATGAAACAGCACGGTGACACAGGAATATCAAGCTCAACAATTTTGCAGGAATCTGTGTTCTGCATCACCTCGATCAGCAGTCACGCACGCCCACGTGTACCCGTTGGTATCCTTGAGCATTGCAGCCGCCACCTGATAGCTACATACACCCGGCATATTAAGAACAGAATCAATGGCCTTTTCAACCTCATTCCCGGTGATAGCTGATGTCTTGCTTGGCGCCACCTGACACCACATCTTATTCGGAGCACCATTGGCAAAGATACTGAAGGGGCCGTTCAGTTGAACGGGATTGAGGGAAAAATACGACTGGTACGATAATTTTGCCAAGGCACTTTGCATATTTGGGTTGACTGGACAGATATGCATATGAACTTGATCCTGAGTCACCGTGCGAGCCGGATTGATTGCCAGGCCGGTAGTACTCAGGTCTGCGACGGACTGACCGAAGTCCCAAGCAAGGGAGGCAAGACTCGGACTCATTTGTAGGTCCAGCAGGTTTCGAATTGGCTGATTGGGTGTAGCGAGGTGTTGATTGAGCATCCACCATCCACCGGGATTACTTTCAGTACAGTGACTCGGATTCTGTAAGCACTGGCACAGAGAGTGTAGCCACACTCCGCAGGTATCGCAGTCACTGTTCGAGGTGTATGTGCAATCGCCATTGCAATTTGCGAGGGAGAAGCCTGCTGGTTCCGATCCGCAACTTCCACTGACCGTGCATCTATTGTTGCAATGCGAAGCACTTGTAGAAGTTGTAAAATCTCGGCACTGACAGTTTCCAACATTGTTGTCGAAAATCTCCTTACTGGTGCAAATGGATTGGCTGAAGACGTTTGCAACCATAAAGAAGTACGAGAAGATCAGGATACGGGCCACATGTTTCTGGAAATGCATGGTGCAGGCAAAGTGTGGTATGGTGATGTGTTTTTTTTCTTTCTCCCACTGGGTGTCAAGAAGCCATCAATATACCTGTTGATTGTTGCAACCCAACCAAGCAGACGTGTACTCTTTTATATACTTAGCGATCGCTCTCAGACTACTCGATGAGAGCGGAACGTTCCAGCCCAAATCAATCTTCCACTCGGAGTTGTGAATAAGAGCACTTGGCCAATGATAGTCATTGCTGCCATTCGAGGGTGGTTACGTAGGATAATTGTTATTTTTTGTCTGGCTGAATCGTACGATTGACCAGATGTACCGTGAAAAAGATACCTTTGACAGGAGGGTCAATGAGGACGTTGATGGTTAGCGACCCACTAGTAACCCATGGCTCTGTATCGGAGGATAGAGCCGATCGACTGCGTTGATGTATCGCGAAGTGCCACATAATCTCGGCCGTGTCGAACTACAACGGTCGCACCGAGGGCTGGCCTCTCTAATAGAACAGCTAGCGTTGATTATACCTCCAGAACTAGGAGTTTTGCACATGGTACCAACCGGGCTAAAGAACTGAAGGTGGTTACAGCTTGGGGTTTATAAGGCCAGATAGCTATACTCCACCCTCATTTAGGATTTCTAAAGGGGGGTTTACGAAGTGGCAGGTAACGACTTCCAATTGATCATATGTCGAGTTTCTGACCCTTGGTTCATCTCTGGCACTACGGGAGAAAGAGCGAGACATCATGTTGCAGAATGATGAATCAGTGGCTGAAGCGAGATTTGGCTCGAACAGATGCTCTTCAATTACCTGCTCATTGGTCCGTCCACCGGTACCGTCATCTCATGTCATATCGACTTTGTCGGTGGACAAAAGTGCGCGTACTTGGAATTCAGGCAATGTTGAAGGACAGAACTCGTTTGAAGCTCATAAAAATCAAACTTTGCGTTCTTTTGTTGTAGCTGCAGCTTCTTCAAATTCCTCTAGCAAAGCCCATCGCGGGCGCCTTCAACAGCGGGAGCCCATTGATTTTTGTGCTCCCTTCACATAATCTTTATTAAACACCGAACTGAAGGAACCTGGCAGCATGACTACTTTCACTGAGAAGTTCGGTGATTCTAGGACACTCAAATTAAAAACCAGAGCTCCTCTTTGTATAGGAGTCTCCAGCATGTGAACAAACGAGCGTTGCTGAGATGATAGATGGCCTACTCTCCGCTCATCTTTAGGCGTTCGGCGAGACCCCACCACATAGGTGTATCAGTACGTAGTCTTGTTTCCAATGTTGGCTCCGGGACGCAGTACAATACAATCCTAGGTCCGTCTAGAAATGTTAGAGTAAGTACACTTTTGCAATCATGCGGCTCCATAGCACCCGGCTGCGAAGCGTACTTCAGGTGAGTAAAGTGGTTGACTATTCTACGAGAAAGGGAGAGAGAGCATAGTCCCTGCTTTCCACTTTCCCGGGCTCAATCTGATTCGAACTAATGCGCCTTCTTCGATTCCCTCGTCGAATGTATCAATCCGACCGGAGGACAAAATGAGACCCAGGTTCTCTCTCTGCAAGCGAATGAGTGGGTTTGTAAACTGTGAGGCTGAGTTCTGCACGGAAGCACCAACAGGCGGGGTGTACATCCTCGACCCATCTGTTATGCCCCTGAGATTCACCTTGTAGGGAATTGGTTTCGAGGAACACAAAAGTGCATCAGACCAAAGCTCCTCCGACGCGGCCTATCCGCTCCTGTCAGCTACGCCTTTCTGATCTTCGACGATGTCCTCTCTCCTGATTCCACACCACCTGGCTCTTGTCACGGCTTTTCTCCGTTCATGTTCGGAGAAGGAACAAACAACCCCTATCGCCATTGACTGCCGTTGAGAAAGACCCAAATCAAGGGCACGAGACCATGGAAAAACGTGTAACGCCTCCAGGCAGCGTGGCTTTGGTCTGCTGCCTGCGACAACAGAAAGCCTAATGCCGTACACTCCCAACAGGGTTCTCAGCCCCGAGAAATTATCGGATAGTCTACCCGTCTCGTAAAATCCTTGTCATCACGCCCGGAAAAAGAAAAGTGACTGAGCGTGGCATTCCCGAGAGGAGCTGAAGGAGCGCCATGAGCAAACTCTCCTGGACGGCTGACGGGGGCCTCTGCTGAGTCGGAGAGACCCGCAGCTCAGTCAGAACTGTGGGGGAGGAGAAGAATCAGGAGAATGATTTTCGACACTCGACACTTGCGTTGAGTGAAAGTGTTAAAGTCCGTCATCGCCTCACAGATCTGAATCCATGTCCTTTATGAATTGATGATTCAGGCGGCTCTCTGTCCGTCCCACCCACGACGCCATGAACTCCTCGAGATCATCCCCATCTAGCCCAGTCGAGTTTCTCATCACGGGCGGCCACTGGAACAGCGAGTACCAAGTCGCGCATAATGGGACGGTCTTGTACCACGTGGAAAATAAGAGTCTCTCCCCAGATAAACCGCATCTCATCTTCTTCGCCGGCAATACCACCGGGGGTCCTGTCGTGGGATCGGCCGACACAGGCCGTTTCTCCTCGGATGTGCAAATCACCCTGGGCGATCCGCATTTTCCCAAAACTATCACTGCCACCAAGCTGCACAAGAAGGGCATGGTCTCACTCCGGTATATTATGGAGCTGGAGGTGGACCGCGAAAAGCGAACGTTCACGTGGAAACGGACCGAGCTGGCCGACAGCTTCGGGCCCACGGCAAGCCTCAAACTGACGGACGAGGCGAATGAAATGGTGGCCATTTTCTTGCCAGGCGGCGGTCGCGTACAATCGGATGGCGTGGTGAAACTGTACGCGGATTTGGGGGAGAGTTTCAAATTGATGACGTTGATTGCGGCGCTGGCGTTGCGGGAGAAGACCAGAGCCCAGTCGACGAAGCCAACGGCTGATCTTCGGTTTCCGGTGGCCTACTGACAATACCGCTGATGGATCATTTCCGACTGAAATTTCTTGGTGAAAGTGTGGTTGTGGGCAGAGTTCGGTCTCGCAGAGGGCAGAAACATAACTCGATCGCACGTGGGAAGCCTGTCCAACTTCGGTGAGAGGATGCCTTGATCTGGGTATTGCGAGCTGTGTTTCACATAGGGTCTTCTGAATCAATCTTTGACTTCGAATGAGGGATCATCCTTGAAGATGTATAGCTGTATAGCTGGATCTATCTGTGATAAGGCCGGAGCGGTCTCTTTGAGTAATGAGGTCATCGCGCTTGGATGGTACTTCTCCTGCAGAAAAAGCGGAGGCAAAGATCTACTTATCTTCTAGATCATCGAGGAATCCACAGCTCCGATCGGTGCTACAACTCGTCCTAAATAGTTTCTCAGCCAGGGACTATTCGATTATGTTTGTTTTTTGCTGGCCTGTTCTGAGCGCGCCCAGATACATGCAAATCCCTTTTCAATTGCTAGGATGAACTTCATCTAGAAAGATGTCCCAAGCCCCCAGTCCACCTCTTCATAGAACAAAAAGATCAAAACCGAAGGAGTGAAACAACCATCAGCGATGCTAACTTCTGCCATTTTGAGCACAGGAGGTGGAATGGGCGTCTTCTCCACGGGGTATTTAATGCCAGTATACGCACTGTATTGCAAACCAACTCTGACTTTCAAAAGAAAAAAAAAGAAGGGCTCAAAGGTAAACAAGTCGGAGGCTTTGAAGATCACGAATATCAATCTCATTTCTGGCTTTGTTGTCCTTGTCTCCTCTTACCACATATTTTGTGCAATGGGGTAGAACGTGTAAGCAAATTGACATGTTTTTATTAGATTGCAACTAGGTATGGCAATCTGATCAGATCTTTGGACCAGAAAGAGGAAGAGGGTGCAAAGGGCCGACAAGCAAAAGACTCGAATTTGTAAGGCCGCCCCAATCAGATTTAAATTGATAGAGGAGAGTAGATAACACCCCATTGTGATCAGGACCGACTGATAAGTGACAGTAAACATACAGTCTTCGATGGCCAGCGGTCGAAAGGGTCATGTGACCGTGGAAATGCGATCAGGCGGACTCTAGGGCGGTCAGAAAGACGCCAAAGACTCTTCGGTCGGCGAGCCGCTTTCTTGGACGATCCGAACTGGACTGGCAAAGCACCTCTTATCGATAGCACAATCGATAACGTCTAGTGGAGAACAGATAAGAGATAAGCTGTCGGAAATCTTTCATCTTTTTTCCCAACGCTGGAAACCGACTTGAGCGACAAGCACACCTTCTCATCCCGTCGGACCGCAATTCAAAAGACGCAAGATGGGTGTTCAAAAGAAAACTCGCAAGTTTGCGGTTGCTAAGCGTACTATTCAACTCCGGGATAACCGTCTGTACGTCCTCGCAGATCTCCCTCATCTGGCCCTCGATTGTGGCGCATCCACCCCCGACTATCAGGGCTTCATGTGCTAATGATGAACGCAGAAAAGCTAATGACAAGTCCGCCAAGGACGAGAAAAACAAAGGCAAAGATGATGTGATTCGTGAAGCGTGTGTTATTCTCCCTCAGCTCAATCAGTCCCGATGTGTCATGTCAATGTGCTAATCATTCGACGATCGCCGGGCTTTTCAGACCGCAGGTTCCTTCTTCGCTCTTCTTCCAGTACAACACGGCCCTGACGCCACCCTACTCCGTCCTCGTTGATACCAACTTTATCTCTCACACAATTCAACACAAACTTGACGTTATCCCAACCATGATGGACTGTCTGTACGCCAAGTGTATTCCGATCATCACGGACTGCGTTCTTGCCGAGTTGGAAAAATTGGGCCAGAAATACCGTCTGGCCTTGCGAGTGGCCAAGGATCCTCGATTCGAGCGCATCAAGTGTGATCACAAGGGAACATATGCAGATGACTGCTTAGTGGATCGAGTCATCAAGCACCGTGTCTACATTGTGGCCACCAACGATCGCGATCTCAAGCGTCGTATTCGGTACGGGATTTCCTCTCGGGCTAACGCCTGCAATACCACCGAGCCCTTTGTATCTTTTGCTGACTTCTGTATGACAGAAAAATCCCCGGTGCACCCATCATGAGTGTCGCTCGTGGTAAATACGTGATTGAACGACTGCCCGATGCTCCCGAGAAGTGAGTGAGATGTGTGCTCTTGTGTATGTGGACCACTGCTGGGGGATCTCAGACACACTGAACTCCCATCAAACGCATTTTCCGGGCCCCTCTTCAGACAGAAAGCCCCGCCGCCCAGGCGTCTGAATATGCATGAAAATCCGCCTGCCACATGATATATAACACTCTCTTCGCGCTTGCTTTTCAGTGATGGTCATGGAAACCGCTTATCTCCCTCCGGATCCCCTTCACAACACATCTTTTCTCCTTGCGATACTTGTCCGCAGGCCCTCGACCATCGAGTCGTTGTCTTTTTTGTTTTCTTTTCCTTTCTTTTTTTTATGAATGATTCCCTCTCATGTTGCCATCATTTATGGGAACTTTATGGTTTGAGCGAAAATTTTTCATTCTACGTGGTGGTACGCCTTCCATCCCGTCCCGGCAAAGGTCACGAAAAGAAGTTTTGTTTTTTGTATATACGTGCAACTATCTGGCCAACAAAGTCACTGCGACACGTCAAATTCCAAGGACTCAGTTCCGAGTTTGTCAAGCCAGAAGAGCTCATCCTTTCACTTCTCAACAGAATGTTGCAAACATTTTCTGAACCAAGCGATGGGCAGTTCCATTCCCTGAGAACCGCCGAACCATCTCCTGACGAGACGGAATGAGGCCATGTAAGGGAGGTAAATCTTGTAGAATCAACCGATTCCGCCCGTCAAGGTGCTCACTATCAGGCAACACGCGCAACAACTGCTGCAGAATGCGAAGCGAATACAGAACAGCGTGGATCTGAGCGCACAGATGAATATCTATCCATTCCGTTCGTTTCCCCAAGAATCCCTTGGTCAAGAATCGTTCCAAGTGTACTGCGTCAGGCAGCGACGCCTGGTTCTCAACATCGCAATAGATATCAGCCAGGGCAAACATGATCCAAAATGTAGATTGATCATCTGCCTCGAAAGCGTCTCGTGCCAGTTGGAGACTTTCTTCGACACTCGAGAGATTCACACGTGCAGTTTCTGCATCGTCGAGGGTGATTTGTTCGGCTACGACACGAGTGCCTCGGCGTGCATATTCGCTGATACCAGAGAAGCGCTTGTCCAGCAGATACGCCTGGTTAAGAAGAGAGTACCCTAGCACTCGATAGAAGCTTCCAAAGCCCCACGAGCATCGCCGGGAAGAGTCTTCTACCAGAATACCCAGGTAAACATGCGGGTTGCCGGTGGCGCAGAAGACATCGCGGCGCTCATATTGCCAGACCAGTTCAGAGACTCGTGGGTCCAAATCACTGACGGTCCGCAGATTACTGACCGAGAGTGAATCTTCAGCAGCTTGCTGATACTCGCGCTGAAACTCCCGGTACTTGACAGACACCGATCCTTCCTGTCCATGGGATCGACGAACCAGCTCCGCAAAGCCGAGATGAGGATCCTCATTCAGATGAAAGGCGAAAAGCTGAAGGTCATGAATTCCGAGTCGACGGGCAAGATTTCGCGGGTGCAGCCTCATCGCATTGATCCTGTAATTGGAACTCGAGTCTAAGCCCGAGCCTGAGCCTGATCCAGATCGCGATTGCGATTCAATCCCTTTTCCATCACCGATCCCACTGATCAAATGCACCGAGTTCAGGAACACCACTGACCCATCCGCTCCAAGATCATGCACGATCAAGTCAGAGTCATTAGTCAAAATGGCTGATCCAGTCTGTTTCGACACATTCGCACACTCTACATCTGCCTCTCCGGACGTCATCACTGTGAGATCAGCCCACGGGTAATCTCCCTCTGGCAGATCCGCCGTCTCGCAATCGGTATAATACAGAATCTGCGCTCGACTCCACCGAGTACGTAGATCCTCAAAGACTGCCGAAACCATGAACGGGTTCTCAGGGAGATTCTTCCACCGAGCGGGGAGAGTTCGGCCCTGCCATAATTGATGAGGTGGAAGAGAGACCTCTTCGCGCCACTGTCTGCTGGACGTGGGCTCTCTGCGACGAAAGGCGTCGAGTTTCTGTCTGGATTTATCAATCCGTGCCAGTCGGGTTTCTCGCTTGGAGACGGGCAGTGCTCCGTCGAAGCAGATCTTGCGTCTGGGATCGTTGTTAGCCGCGAAATCCAATAAAAAGCACAGAGAGAGAACAGGATGTCTCAATTGACAAATATTCGACACACGAGACTGAAAAAAAAAGTCCCACGCCAAAACCAATCAAGCAATCAAAAAACAAAAAGACAGAAAGAGTAGAGCAGGACAGAATTGCATTTACATTTGAACGCCTCGCCTCGACAACTCCGATAGACAAGTCACCACGGCACGACTGACTTCGTCGCACGTCGGCTGCACATCCAGCACATCATGCGCAGGGTTCATCCAGGCAAGCAGTCGATAGTAGAGGTGATATACCAAGCTAGGTCCATCGATGACGACCGACCGAACCCGAGCGGTTTCATCAATAGTATGCTCATCCGCCTCTTGGCCCGCGGGGACCTCTCCAAGCACGACTGAGTCGGCGTAGGGGAGAAGGTGTTTGGTCAGCTGTGGAATGCCCATGAGAAAGAAATACCTATTTGATGCGAACAACGGCGGCCAGAATGAAGAATATGTTTATTAATGAGCACAAGTAGTTTCGAGTTCAAGCCGTCAAGGATAATTGGCAATTGGGCCAAGTCGGAGCCGGAGTGTGGATCTGCAACCCGCCCAAGAAGCAAATTTGGCGAAGCTGAGTTGAGTTTGTTGAAACCACCGCCGAGAAAATGCGGCAACGGTGGTGACTTGGTGGAAAATGAAATGTTCGCCAGCTATGACTTCGATCAGTCGGTCTATGTGTCAGAGTCAAATTGGTTTGCATTGGTGTCGCGATGGCTCTCTTCAAAGATTTCTACCGACTCCGAGTTCTGTGAAGTGGACAAACACCTAATGTACAGTGCATGCTTAGATGTACGTACTGTACATGCTGCAAAAGGTCTATAGACGGACTAGTCGATTTCCCTCGTCACATAAATTAACATCGCTGCGTTTTCCAACTCCACGAGTGAGAAGAATAGACAAAAAAACAAAATGAATCAACGAGCTGAACGCAAGAAGCCAGCAACACCACGACAGTATCCTACAAGGCCGGCCAAGCGCTCGCCTTCCTGCCGCTGCTCGCGAGCCCAAGCCGCCAAAGCATCCCGCAGCAGCCGATACTCGGGCTCGTCGCGATGCGAGCAGAGAGCGACTGTGTCGGAGTGAATCTTCAGCAGAACAGCCATCCACGCGTTCACCAGCTCAAAGTCCCGGCGCAGCTTGAGGCGTGCAGTGAGCGCCTCAACAAAAGTCGCCAATTCAGAGAATCCGTTACGCACACGGGGATCCAGAGAGCGGATCTCAAGGTCGGCCCGTGCAGGCGAAAGGGATTTCATATGCTCAACAAGAGGATCAAACGAGCCACCTTCGTGTCCGGATTCCAGGAGTCGTGTGATGGGAGATTCTGCGGGACCAAGATTACCGGACTGAAGTTTGGACACGCGAGACCGCTCCGCGTCCACGGTCTGCGTGAGAGCTGCCAACTCGGCAGCGTCGGCCGCGGCGGCGTCTTTAGCGGCTTGAGAAGCGCCAGGGCCAAGCAGAGAGGGCAAGAAGAAAGGTGCCTTTTCAGGGGCTTTCGGGGCTTCTTTCGGGCGATTCCGTTCCTATCATTATCGCGGGTCAGTATTCATTCATTCAGGTCAAGTCGTCGCGAGAAACAAGACTGCTGCCTGGAGCAGGGGTATCGTACCCGAATGGAATCCAGATGCAGCAATGTCTGCCATCTGCTCTTGGGAACCAGACTCAGTGTCACCATGTCTTTCTGGAGTTGTTCAGTGGCCAGCACTGGCCCCTCGGACTCATCCACTTCCTCTGCGTCCACAAACGCGGCCTCGACCAGTCCCGCACCGCTCTCACCGGAAGAGGTAGGCACAGCCACGTCTTCGATTACATCGTCATCCATATTCTTGGTCGAAACGGGCATGAAAAGGGATCGGTTGCTCCAAAGGCTGATTCCAATGCTACCGGCGTGCGCAGTAGCAAGGAACTCGCCAGTTGACGACATTGCCAGCGACACGCAAGTACTGGAGACGCGGAAAACATCGATGAGATGACCCGTGGGCAGATCCCAGACACGGACGACGGAGTCCATGGAGGCCGCGACGATCCAACGTCCGTCGTTGGAGAAAATAAAGTCATTGACCTGACCCACACAGCCCCAGAACTCACGAACCAACTTTCGGGTCTCCAGATCCACCACGCGAATGGAGAGATCGTCACAGCTGAAGGCAACCAGATCGCTGGTCTTGCTGTAGCGGAGTCCCGTGATGGCCGCCATGGGATGCCAATCGAGCTGATCAATCAATGTGCCCTTGAGAAGATCCCAGAACTAAAGATCACATTAGTCACGTCGGGTAGCTAGGATCACTGGCTTGGGGGCACACCAACATACCTTGACTTTGCCATCCAGACCACAGCTGATCACCGTTCGATTCAAGTTGTCGACCATAAGACCAGTGACCGCTTTGGTATGCTTGTCCGCCGAATAATCCACCACCGGCATTTTCGCTTTGCGAGGCTTGGGTGCGCGCGGAGGGAAACTTTGGCGATGCTGACCGGACTGCATGTTGAACATATCAATGGCACCGCCGGCTGATCCAACAACGGCGAATGTGCCGCAGGGAGACATCGCAACGCTCTGTAACAAAAAGACAGAAACACACACGTGTTAGCGTCGAAAGTGGTGTAGATGGTGACGATAGTGGGCTTACCTTGACTTCCGTTCCGTCACTAGTAGCAAAGGCCCAGCGACCAGCCTTTTTCTTGCCCCAGAACCAAGTCCGGGCATGCTGATCACCCCGGTGCCCGGTCACGACACTCTCCCAGCCGGTGGCATTGGTGGCATCCGTGGTCCCAAACTTAGGATTCGACCACACTGGCCCTGAAGTAGCAGTGCCCATACCACCATCCCGATTGAGCGAGCTGGCAATACAGGTCACCTCAGGCGCCTTGAGCGCCTCGGCCGAGGTCATTCCGGTGTGGTCCGAGGGGCCCATCTTCTTGGCCTTGCGCTCCACATTGCCTTGTGACATTTCTGCGTGCTGGCTGTCTTTGCGAAGACTAAGGCCCCACATACTGCAATCCTTGCTTGCACTCAAGAGCCACTTGCCACCAAATTCGGAACCGTCCGACGAGGCCGGGAGGAACTCGATCGTGTTGACAGCCGCGGAGTGACCCGCTCGAGAATGCAATGGGCGGGGAATGGGCGAAAATGGCGTCTCGTCGAAGATCCACGTCTTCAAGGCGTTGTCATCGCCCGACGAGACGAGTACGGGCTGACCATCCAGGAATTCAACCCGGTTCACGCCCATTGCTGAGATGTTGTTGGACACTCGGTGGGCACCTCGAAGGATACCCGCCACTCGACCCCCGTTGTTCAGATCCCACATTGTAATATCTCCCGTTCCGCTCGTAGCTGTGGCCATCACGCCGGCCATTCGTCCATCGTGACCAGCGCCAAGGCCATCGCTCCGAAAAGCGATGGATGTCACCGGGGCAGCTCGGGCAGCAGAATTTCTCAGAGACAATACCAATTCGCCAGAATCGACATTTTGAATCGCCAAAGAACCGTCCTTGTGCGCGATGGCGAGAAGGGAAAGGGCCGGGGTGTGCTGCATTGCCGTCACGGGGCCCGGCTGTGAAGAGGCGGATGGAGGCTGAAGAGTGTGGAGAAGCTTGCCGCTGCGCAGGTTCCAAATGTCAACAGCACCATCGGTGCGACCAACGAAGACTTTGTTGAGGTAAGTGGGCATGGTGCACATGACACCGGAATAGACTTGGTCTCCCGATGCACCGGGAATCGGCCGGGGTCGCAGACTGGTGTAGTGCTCATAGCTGCCATTCTTCCATACTTCCAATCCACCTGACCAGCAGCCGACCACCCATGAGCCAAATACCGCCAAACGTTCAATGGGTGCATCCAGTCCGGGGCTGTCCAAGGACGCTACTCGTTTTCCACGTTTGAAGACCCAGATGCCACCGGGCGACCGCGGTCGAAGGTGGCCCCATGCTGCAAAGACCTTATCTTGCCAGGCGAACGTCGCAGTAATGGTCTCAGGAGTTTGTGGTCGACTCAGGAAAATGAGGCTCAAGCCCTTGCGCACATCATAGGTTTGCAAAGTATGACCGACTGAGGTCGTGATCTGGAAGGTCGATTTGCCCAGGCGCACAAAGGTGAAAGGGACCGAGGTCGGCGATACAAGACCTAGAGTCTATTTCAAAGAGCAAAGCAATGTTAGTACCGTAGTTCGTCAATTTTCACAGAGCTTATCTGATTTGGCAGCCTTGCGGTGCTTTTATCTTTCTCTCGGTGAGAGAGTTCAATTGGAGCAGTAGTCGTACCCTGTAAGGTGCAAAAATCTTGGAACCTCCTCGGGAAGATCCTTGTGCCTTCTCGAGAACAGTCTTCTGCCTCTTGGCCAGAGGCAGATCAAAGGTATCATTGGCCAGAGCCGGCATTGTGATGCTTTTGTCCGGTTACGCTCGTGAACCGTCTCGATAATTTCAGGCGGGATTTTTTTTTCTGCGGGAGCTTTCAGCCACACCGCCTTCTGGCATCCCCAAACCGCACCTTATCGGCCCGCAATCACTTGCCTTCTTATCACTTATTATCGGCTTATCGTACCGCCAAGCTCGAAAAGGTTGTTTTCGTAGCTCTGTTTCAATTGGACCTGCACAGACGCCGGAATTTACAGCAGGATCCGGTTGCAATGGAATTAAACTATCGTACTGACAATGCGAATCAAATTGGATTCAAAGGGGATATGGTTCGGTTTGGTTGTCTGTAATTTGGAGGAACACACTGGCATACTCGTCTTGACTCGGAGCTCTCAATATTGCATCAGCCACCGTAGCTTACTAGATGTATACTGCCTGTTTATACCCGTCGGGCTGCGACGATTCGAGAATAATCACCACACAGCGTCACATTTAGCTGCTTAAGGCCAGTGCCGCCAAGGGCAAAGAAACATGCCCGCCCTGAGAAGGTCGTTCAAATACAAACCAGCTATGTTCTGGCAATGCGGAGTCGCACTATCATCTCGTTCTTTTGTAAGGAAAAAGAAGCAAAGAAAGAAAGCACAAACGTATTTTGATGGGGCGCTTCGGTCTGTCAAATTGGTGATCAAGAGATAGCTGGAAGGTGGTGGCTCGCAATCTGGCTATTTTCAACGTAAACATTCTATATGGTCCAAACTACATCACTGCCTGATCACTTGATATACTTCCCAAAGGAAGCAAGAATAAGCAAACATGCAGCACTAGGGCGAGTGCGTTCCACGCCGCTCTTTCGTCACTGGTTTGCGCTCACGCATTGCGGCTTATTAGTGCGAATCTGGCAAGTTAGTGGCTGGCGGTGGACCCATCGCTTTACATCTAGATAAGCAGAGTTTCCTTTTTCTTGAGCTTTGACTCGATGTTTGTTTTTCTGTCCGATGATAGATTATTCGTAGATTCTGCTATGATTGTAGGCCGTAAGACCGTCAGTACCACGAGTTATTTCGGACTATGTTCACTTCCATAGAGTCACGGTTGATTGTCGATTGTCGAGTCGTATCGGGGCTGGCCGAGACTCTCGGCGGTGGTCTCTTTTGCATGCGGAAGAGCCCAATGAGGTCACTGGAAAAATGAGTCCATGCGATCAGCTGCAGCAGTTCATGAAATTCTTCTCTTGTTTCGCCTTCCCTCATTTTCAATAGATCACGAGAATTGCAATTGCTTCAACCTCGGACTGAACGCAAGTCTTGACTTGATCAAGTTCCACGGAACCAGTTCCACATTCGACCTCGTGGACAATCGCACGCCCCCCACTCTACTTGAATCCCTCTCCCCTCTTCATCCTCCGCTTGTCTTATCGCCACACCGCACCCAGGATCGACCCGCAGACCTCTGACCGCATCCTCGACATTCTTCCCTTCTCCTGTGTCCCTTGAGATCCTGCCATCAAACACTCAATGCCATGGATCTAGACAATGGCTCATCGGGTGCTCGCTCACCCCCAGATGCCGAATTGTTGAGCGCTCCTGCCGATAATGCCCTCGTCTCAGACTCGTCCCTTCTGCCGGTCTTGGAATCGACTCCGGATTCAAAAGGCCTCTCTCCGGTCGACTTGTCCACGTCCAGCAGGGTCCATAATCAGCATTCGCCAGTGAAGGCAGCCAGAGGTGATGCAACGCAAGAGCCTCGTTCGGGAAACAGAATGGGCCATGTGACCCGCTCCTCCAGTCGTGCCCGCCGGCGGTTCAGTGGGAGTACGGCGGCCAGTTCAATAAGTGAGATGGAGGCGAGTGGGCCAAAACCGTGGCGACTGGGGGTGTGCGCGCTGGACGTCAAGGCCCGCAGCAAGCCGAGTCAGAATATCCTGACTCGTCTGCAATCCAAGGGAGATTTCGAGGTCATTGTGTTTGGTGACAAGGTGATTCTCGACGAGGCTGTGGAGAATTGGCCTGTCTGTGACTTTCTGATCGCTTTCTTCTCGGATGGATTCCCTCTGGACAAGGCAATTGCCTATGCCAAGCTGCGCAAGCCGTTTTGCGTAAACGATCTGCCCATGCAAAAGGTGCTGTGGGATCGTCGACTTTGTCTTCGGATTCTCGATCAGATGGGAGTGCCCACTCCGAAGAGGATGGAGGTTAATCGAGATGGTGGACCCGTCTTGGAGTCGGCCGAGTTGGCTCAACACATCCTCCAATTGACCGGGGTCAAATTGGACGGCCCGGAGGACGGAACGGGTGGTGGCACCCCGAGAACGCAGAATGTGTCCATGTCCGAGGATGGAGAGTCCTTGATTGTGGATGGCAAGACTTTGCGAAAGCCCTTTGTGGAAAAGCCTGTCAATGGTGAGGACCACAATATCCACATCTACTTTCCCAACGATCAGCAGTACGGCGGTGGGGGTCGGAAGCTGTTCCGCAAAGTGGGCAACAAAAGTTCCGAATACGACCCGGAGATGACCATTCCACGGTCAGTGACTGAGCCCGAGGCCAGCTATCTCTACGAACAATTTCTACGGGTGGATAATGCAGAGGATGTGAAAGCCTACACCGTGGGGCCAGATTTCTGCCACGCCGAAACGCGAAAATCCCCTGTAGTGGACGGCCTTGTTCGACGCAATACCCATGGCAAGGAATTGCGCTACATTACCAAGCTGAGCAAAGAGGAAGCAGCCATTGCTTCAAAGATCTCGAATGGATTTGGCCAGCGGATTTGCGGCTTCGATATGCTCCGCGTTGGCGATAAAAGCTACGTGATTGACGTCAATGGGTGGAGCTTCGTCAAAGACAACAACGACTACTACGACAAGTGCGCCCACATTCTGCGCGAGACCTTCCTCGCAGATCTGGAGAGACGCCGAGGCGAACCTGCGACAGACGTGGTGGATTCGCAAAGTGCAGAGGTCGGCTCGTCACGCCGAAGTATGACAGGATCCCATCGACAGGCATTGAAAACGCTGCTCAAGTCGCCGAGTACATCCAGACTATATGGAAATTCGGGTGTTGTGCACAAGGCCCCCGAATCAAACGCTTCTGAAACGGCCACCGGCGCGCCGTCGGTCACATCGTCAAATGGCCAAGCGGAAGTCCTAGATGTCTTAGGGAACTCGGCGGTGGCGAGTCCTCGGGATGCTCAATTTGAAAATCGCGGGCCTAGTCCATCCAACACAAAGTCACCCGCGGTTTCTATCCACCAGTCAAACGATGGCATGGCGGCTCCCCCTCCCCCACCCCCGGCATCGAAGCACTCGTGGAGATTGAAGGGAATGGTGGCGGTTATTCGCCATGCTGATCGCACACCAAAGCAAAAGTTCAAGTTCACATTCCACAGTCAACCTTTCGTTGATCTTCTCAAGGGTCATCAAGAGGAAGTGGTCATCAAAGGCGAGGCTGCTCTGTCTAGCGTGTCCAATGCGGTCAAGGTCGCTATGGATCAGGGCCTGGAGGACATGGACAAGCTAAAGCTGCTCCGTACTTCACTTGAAAAGAAGGGTGGATGGCCTGGTACCAAGGTGCAGATTAAGCCCATGTTCCGTAAACGCAGACCGGAGGAAATGTCGCCAGAGATGCGGGAGCGTGACTCGGAGACGACGGCCACTCCGGCCGCGGAAGAAAACATACCTGAAGAGGTACTGACGCCCACGCCGGGTGAGACGGGAGGTGAGGCCGGGGTAGACAGTGACCCTCTTCGTCGGCCCCAGACCCGCAGTGACTCGATCTCGGGTGCCACGTTCTCTCGCTTCTCCGCCGTGGAAAACGACTTAATTCTGGACAAACTGCAGCTGGTGATCAAATGGGGCGGAGAGCCAACCCATGCGGCACGTTATCAAGCGCAGGACCTGGGCCTCAACATGCGAGACGATCTGAAGCTGATGAACAAGGAGGCACTGAGCAACGTGCGACTATTCACAAGCTCCGAACGGAGAGTAAGCACGAGTGGTATGTGCAGCCACCCTAGCTACTCCAGTCTTTTTTTGAGGGGGGAGGATTGTGTTTACTAATAAATTGGTCTAGCGCAAATCTGGGCATCATCGTTCCTCGATCAGAAGGAGATTCCTGAGGACTTTATCCAAGTTCGCAAGGATCTGCTGGATGATTCTAATGCCGCCAAGGACGTCATGGACAAGGTCAAGAAGAAGCTCAAGCTGCTATTGCGAGAAGGATTCGCGCCATCTCAATTCGCATGGCCCAAGGACAGCAATATTCCCGAACCATCGGTTGTTCTTGCAACGGTGGTTGAGCTCATGAAGTACCATCGAAGTGTCATGCGACACAACTTTCAAGAGCTCGAAGCGTCGGCATCGAGGAAAGGGGAAGACGCACTCGACCAGGAAGATGCGGAGAATGCTGAACTGAACAATGTTCAGGGTCGTTGGTGCGCCGGTGAAGACCCGCGATTATTCAGGGAGCGCTGGGAGAAGCTCTTTGCTGAATTCTGCGACACTGAAAAGGTCGACCCAAGCAAGATTTCGGAGCTCTACGATAGTATGAAATTTGATGCCCTGCACAACCGGCAGTTCCTCGAGTGGGTCTTTATGCCTCCCGAGAACGACCGGGAAGAAGACGATTGCAGTGGCTCCAAGGGCCGCAGTGCCTCCAAGTCCGACTCAGCCTCCGACAGCAAGTCAGGGTCGGAGCCGGCGAGTGAGCGCACAGAGGAGCGCGGCGAGACGCAGTCATTTGGCCACCGTTTCAACTGGAAGAAACGGCTGCACGCGCTGGAATCCTTCCCGCAACTCCGAGCTTTGGACGATTCGTATGACCATTACTTCAAGCTCTTCCCCGGTTCCAACTCCACCAAGTGCAAAGTCGACGAGCGGCTGTCCAAGCTTCGTGAATTGTACAAGTTGGCCAAGGTGCTGTTCGACTACGTAACGCCCCAGGAGTACGGCATTACCGATAGTGAGAAGCTCGAGATTGGTCTGCTCACATCGTTGCCTCTGCTGCAAGAAATCGTGCACGATCTTGAGGAGGTCCAAGCCTCTGACGACGCAAAGTCCTTCTTCTACTTTACCAAGGAGTCCCACATTTACACCCTGCTGAACTGCATTCTGGAAGGTGGGATTCAAACCAAGATTGCGCGTCGGGCTATTCCCGAACTCGACTACCTTTCTCAGATTTGCTTCGAGCTGTACGAGTCCATCGACAGTGAAAATGAGATTGAGCCGTACTCATACTCCATCCGCATTTCCATCAGCCCCGGCTGCCACGCCTTTGACCCACTTGATGTGCAACTCGATTCTCGACACGCCATTGGCTGTGCCCCACGACGCAGCCTCACTGCTCATCAGGATTGGAAAGAAGTGATTGAGACTCTGAAGGCGAAATTCGACACGTGAGCGCCCCGGATTCTTACGCGATCCTCACCTTCATTTTTCGTCATCGCTTGAACTAACGGATTGAAACAGGGTCAAATTACCGAAGTCGTTCATTGCCGTGAACCTCAGTGACAAGCATTTCGCGTCCTCGCCGGTTGAGCAGGGCGTTTAGTCCATCAGTTCCGAGTCCTCCGTGCGTCATACCAGTATACGACAACTATAAATAGTGGGCGCCGCCTATTATTCCACTTTTCCACTTTTTCGGTTTTCGTTGGCTCGACGATTCTGCGTTACCCTCGACGGTACCTTGCTTGGATGCCACGAATCGTGTCTGTATTAGTACTGTGCTTTGTATATAAATAAACGCCCCAGTCATGCTGCTTCCTGAAATGCGGCTCAAGGTCCGCTGGAATGGGTGCTTTTTTTGACGGACCAGCTAGGATGCTTCCGATTACCACCTCAGCTTAGAAATGGACAGCCGAGCAATCGGGCAATTTTTTTTTGACCAGAATTGACCAGAATTGACCATAGTTGGCTCTCTCTTCATTTCTTATCTTGTCTTGGGTAGTATTCAGGACAGTTCCTTCATCCATATCAGATGCTGGAGGCCTGGTCCGGCTCGGGGACGACTATAAGCGCTCCTAGCTACATTCGGCTTCCTCGTGCCAATCTTGTGTCAGCTTATCTGATCATCCCTCTTCCTCGAGCATATAACCGTCTCCTGCCCTCTCTTCCTTCTCCTTTCCAAGCTGCTATTCTCCCAGAAAACAAAGACTGAAAGCGAACTTAGTTATGTCGCCGCTCGAAGTTGCCGCGACGGTTTCAGTCGACGAGGCTGCGCGGACTCTGCGTTGGAGTCCCTCGACGGGACACGAGCGTCAAGTCGAATTAACGGACCTTGTGGGCGTTGTGCGCTCTCCGACCTCGTCCACATCTGAATATCGCGTACTGTACATCGACCGGAACTCGGCTAATAATAGCCCAAATGAAACGCCGAGTTCCCTGTGTCAAATTGATATAGCTTCCATTCCTGAAGGTCTCTCTTCGCATCTGCAAGAGATTCCTCGCCATCTGCGTCGGGACAAGCCCATCCAGGTCATCATCTCGACTCGGAGCGGGACAGGCTCTGCGAAACAAGTCTTTCGCGACAACGTCGAACCTTTTTTACGCTACTTGGGACTGAATTACGAGGCAATTGAGACACAGTCCTCTCAGACTATTCTTGAACTGGCCCGATCGCGCTTTTTGGAGGATGCCTGTGCTGGCGTTCCCCGAACGATCATCCTCCTGTCCGGCGACGGAGGACTCGTCGACTTGATTGATGTCTTTTCCAAATCGCAAAGAGCAATTCGAGCAATGCCTGACATAGCCCTGGTTCCCTGTGGTACTGGCAATGCCATGGCCAGCTCAATCGGTCTACGATCGGGCCCAGCCGGCGCTCTCCGCGCCTTGCTCTATGGTCGTCCGACCTCCGTTCCGACCATCGCGGTGAACTTCTCCCCCGGGGCCCAGCTGGTCATAGACGAGGGCAGACAGCGCGCTCCCATCAGCGAGTCTCCCGAACTCGGGTCTGACCAGACCATGTATGGTGCCGTTGTCGCGAGCTGGGGCCTTCACGCCGCCTTGGTCGCGGACAGCGACACGACTGAATATCGGAAATTCGGCACCGAGAGATTCAAGATGGCCGCGAAAGAATTACTTTATCCTTCTGACGGCAGTATGCCTCATCGTTTCAGAGGCCGGATTACATTGACCAGCCCTGACCTCGACCCCAGTGCCAATCCAAGTACGAGCGAAAGGAAAGGTCCACGCACCACCGACCCTCATCAGCACACCTTACCCGAGACGGAGCACATGTACGTGCTGACAACTCTTGTTCCACGCTTAGAAAAGGACTTTTTAATCTCTCCGGCCTCGAAAGCGCTGGACGGGCGGATGCGATTTCTCCGATTTGGACCTTTGTCCGGGGATGAGGCGATGCGTCTGACTATGCTGGCGTATCAAGGTGGGGCGCACGTGGCGGATGATTTAGTGACATATGAAGAGGTCGATAGGGTGCGGATCGATTTTGATGAAGATTTAGAGCGATGGCGACGCGTTTGCATTGATGGGAAGATTGTCATTGTTGAACAGGGCGGATGGATGGAGATTCGGATGGTGACGAGACGGGTTTTGAATTTGATCAAACCTGCCGATGCCGTTGAAGTGAGAGAATGACAAATGGTAGGTTTTGCTGGTATATACTGGAAAGAAGAAATATGGATATATCTGAATATGAACAGAGTCATCGAAGCAGATTTAATACGCAATGACTATCCCGATCTTGCCTGAAATGTCCCATGTCTGTCCGATGTGTAGCTGGATTGCAAGAATAGTACATGGGAGTACATGACCACGTGCCACCTCGTAGGAGTGGCTACATTCGAGCGATCTCGTCGGTCAATTCCCAAAACACGACCAAGCTGAAATCTAAGCAGGGGGTTTGCCATCAGTACCTCTGAAACTGCTACGCTCCACCACTCAACAGTGACCATTTTCTACACAAGATGCCAAGATTGTTGCCTGTTTCAGTTGTCCTCACCTTAAATGCCGGCCGGGCCCCACTGGGTTGTGTACCGGCTGCATATTCAATTGCTTGTGTGGGAACATTAAGGTAATGATGTACATTCGACACTGCATGACTAGTCGTTCCCTTTTCTTTCTAGAATAGAGAACGTACAATCTGTCACTTCAAACCATGCCCCCGCACTGATCCAACTCAAATACGAATTATCCAGTTTTTCGATCTCACAGTAAGTATAGATCTGGCTGTCGGCATGCATCGATCATGTACAATGTACATTCACTGCGGCAGCCGCGGAGGCTACGATGACCGAATCTTCCGATCTCCGCTTAAGCTCAGGCACTCTCTCCGCCCGGCTCACATGAGCAACAGTCACGGTGCGGGATGATCTAAGGGCAGAACGATTGCAACATTCCTGGATCTTTCGGGTGGATGTGAAGCTATCTGGTCTCTCTTTGGGAACGTTCATGTCTTGCTAGGCCATGGAATACATGGCCAGATCCGATGCTCATCACCCCCCGAACGTATTCCGCATCACAGACTCCCGACCAAGGAATCAGTGCCAATAACGACACCGCGAGTGTACCCTACTTTACGACACTCGGTGGCTGGCAGCAGCCTATCGATCACAGGGTACCAACAGCCGATATGTTGTTGGTTCACCAGACTGGAAGCGTTCGCGTTGGAGAAGTTTTTCGGTATGTCACTGCAGCAATTCCCCCGAGCGACTCCAACACGTGCTGGAAGGGGGGGGGGGGGGGGGGGGAAGCTTCACTTCTGGCCGCTATACTCGAGGAGGGTGTGATCAGAAACTAGCAGGTAACTTGAAAAATAGCAAGGCTGACAAGCTTCTTCTGGGATCACTGCAGATACACTTTGACCTACACTCCCGCGGCCGACCCTATCCTACCTATCCCCTCCGAGCTTTACGTCAAGATCAAGAATACCTCTGCGATTCCGCTTCGCGCCGCCTATCTCCATGGGCCGTACACGCTTTACACGGCTTGCTATCCGTCCAAATTTGATCCAAATGCCAAGTACAATCACCAAGATACCGAGGGTGTCCCCCAGTTTGAGCCCTACCTGAAGGCGGGCGGGAGTTGGGATGCGATGATCAAGATGCCGGCGCGCTTTGGGGACTCCCATAACCTTGCGGCGGGTCAACTCGGCCAAGGGAGCGACCGGAGTATGACTTGGGTCATCGAGATCGTATCCCAGGTGATCTTTTCGACTACCGCCGCGGTTCATTTTGAATTACTGGTGGCTCGCGATGCCAACTCGATCGAGTATTTCTCATCAGGAGGATCAGCGTCGAACAGTCATGGACCTCCCGGGAAACTGCAGGATCACTGGAAGGAAGAGACTGCACGGGGCCACTCGGCGATCGCAACCAAGGGAGTCTACTCCAAGTCGACGACTCTGCGCGTTGACGATACGAGTAGCCTGTGGAACACGCCGCCGCTGCCGTCCTGGGCGTCTGAACGGGCGGATGGCCCGCCCGAACGAGCTGACAGAATCTCAAAGGATGAGGTACCCGGGACAACGACCGAACAGTCCAAGGGTAAATCTGAAAGGAAGAAGAAGAAGATTCATTTGGTCGTCATCACTCACGGGCTGCACAGCAACCTCGGTGCAGACATGCTCTATATGAAAGAAAGTATCGACGCCGCGGCTGCGAAAAGAAAGAAAGTCACCCAGGAAGAAAGGCAAAAAAGGACCAGGAACGGCGCTGTCACCGGCAGTGCCAGTGGAGATGAGGGAAGCGGCGACGATGACGATGAGGAAATCATCGTGCGAGGATTCTCAGGCAATGCTGCCCGCACGGAACGAGGAATCCAGTATCTCGGCAAACGATTGGCCAAGTACATTCTTTTGATGACCTATCCAGATCAACCATATTATCCATTGAAGCTCAACCGAGTCAACACTTTCACTCGTGCCTTCAGTTCTCGGCACGAGCAGGATCAACAGACTAACAATCCACATCCATCGTCGGACCATCACCACCCGGATTCGGAGAGCGACGACCATGCCTACCAGATCACAAGCATCAGCTTCATTGCTCATTCCTTGGGTGGGCTGGTCCAGACCTACGCGATTGCCTACATCCAGAAACACTCCCCGGAGTTCTTCGATCGGATCCAGCCGGTCAACTTCATTGCACTAGCCTCCCCATTCTTGGGTCTCAGCAACGAGAACCCAATGTATGTCCGCTTTGCTCTCGATCTTGGACTTGTGGGACGGACCGGACAGGACCTTGGGCTCAGTTGGACACCACCAAAGGTACGTAGCGGGTGGGGCGCCATCATTGGCGGCCGAGGGGATTCAGGGCACGACCAGGGCCATAACGACCCGGGATCCAAACCCCTATTGCGTATTCTTCCGTGTGGCCCAGCACATACGGCCCTGAAGAAGTTCTACCACCGCACAGTCTACTCCAATGTCGTCAACGATGGAATCGTGCCGTTGCGGACCTCGTGTCTTCTCTTCCTTGACTGGCGTGGTCTCGGTCGAGTCGAGAAAGCCAGGCGAGGCAACGGCCTGGTCGGTACGATGGCGGAATGGGGATGGGCCGAGCTGACCGGCGCTAACTCCAAGTCACCTCGACTGGCGCGCCCAGACGACGTCCCCCGCTTGGGAGAAGTTCAAGAGGCGACCAAGAACGGATCGGTCGACGCTAGGAAAGATACAAAAGCGGTGCGGGACGAAAATTCATCGCTCCGACAAGAAGAGCCAACGTCACCGAAACCGAGCCAATTCCTGGCTAGGCGGAAGTCATCTTTATACAACGACAGTGCAGCCTCTGCAGGAATGGACACAGAGAGCAGGAATGGCGAAGATGCCAATCCCGGTCCCCTAGCCAGTCTTTTGGCCTTCTTCCGGCCGAAAGAGACGAAACGTCCTCGTTCGAAGAATAAACATGCCAAGATCTATAAACGAAGTCAGACTTTGGCCAACTTTGACTCTGACGAGTCGCCGTCACCCCGGGTTCGTGGCAACTCTCTCTACGAAGAAGAAGATGTCGGCGTCAACACACCTCCCAAGACCACCTTCTTCGAGTCGGCAGGCGACCTGCTGATGCCTCCTCTCCCGCCTCCCGACTTCATTTTGGATCCTGCTGCCCGTCCGCGAACGATTTTCCACGACCGCGTCTACCACCCGGAAGATATCCCTGCTCCATTACCCGCAAAGCGTCGCACTCTTTCATTCAGTCCTACGCATCCCAAGCATGCTGCCACCGCGCCCGCCAAGACGACCAACATCCCACCGACATCCCCGTCGGGCTCAAGCACCAAGAGCAATGAAAGTGGACTGAAAGTCGAGGAAAAGATCGCCCGGGCATACCACCGCGACCTGACCTGGCGCAAGGTTCTGGTTCGACTGGAACCCGACGCCCACAACAATATCATCGTGCGTCGCATGTTTACCAACGCCTACGGCTGGCCAGTGGTCAAGCACCTCGTTGACACTCATTTCGGTCCCTCGTCACAAACCGAAGTGGACGACACCTTGAGGAGCCACGATGAGCGGGCCAAGGCATTGAACGTGGGGCCCACCAGCTCAGGCGAGGAGGTGGAAGAGCAATCGGACGTCACGTCCGAGGCCGATGGTGAATCGAGCGAGCATGACCCAAACCACGCGTCTGCCTCGAATGAGGCTCTTCACCTCCGCGGCCTAGCAGATGTATTGCCCGGGAGTCATCAAGCTCCGGAAAGGCTCCGGCTGCAGACCCAGTTGCCGTCGGACCTCGCCGACATCTCTCGGCCGGAGTCGGCGCGCGAGACAGATCATCAGAGCGATGAAGATGATAGCCACGAGTCCGGACTGGGTGTGGACGAGATGCATGCGGGATTTCTTCCCTCGCCCGTATCGCAACCCCCGTCTGAGGTCAATCCATTCCGTGGGTCGGCCGAAGCATGAATCCTTGGGATATTGCCATCTGTTTGTGACTTTCTAGATCAATAATACCCTGTAATTAATCAATGTGTACATAGACATACTCTTTTTCTGCACCATTTCTTGACCATCTATTTGCTTTCCATCAGGCCTCAATCACCAGATAGACCCTCAGACTCACGCTCGGGAGACCTCTCTTTTCCCGCCCTTGCAATTCCATCTGCTGATAGTCCTAATACTCCAGCCGACCTTGAATAAAACTCCAAAACTCCCGCACAATCTCCTCCTGACTCTCCCTCGGCGCACCCCGAATGGCCAAATACTTCCTTCCGTTCAACGAAGTCTGCCACCCATCCGGGTTCCCATCCACCATCATCCCTCCGGCCTCGACCAGAATCACCCACGCCGCACACACGTCCCACTCCCAACACCCGCCCTCCCAGTATACATCCATCGTGCCCTCGGCCACGGCACACATGTTCAGCGCCGCCGACCCCAAGCTTCGGAATGACCGGACCATGGCGCCCCCATCTTCTTTCGCTTTGCCCAATTTCTCAAACGTCCTCACCTTGGTCTCCCAGTTCGGCCCACTCCGGTCCGAGCCCCATTCAATCGCAACCAGCGCGTTCGACAATCCGGACAGTGGCTCGACCGCGGTGACGTTTCCCTGAGTCTTGAGGGGAAGACGAGTGCTCTGATTCCGGAAGGCTCCATGGCCGCGAATCGCGGACCAGAGGGTCTTGGTCGACGGGTTGAAGACCACGCCGACGGTGGGGATCCGATTGACGGCGAAGCCGAGGGAGACGCAGGCGTAGGGGAAGCTGTGGACAAAGTTGACGGTGCCATCGATGGGATCCACGATGAAGGTGGGCGCGTCGGTGAGGGGTTTCTTGGGATCATAGGTCTCTTCGCCGTGGAATCTACATGGGATTGGGGAATTAGCATGATTGTATACCTGGTATGCCTCTACGTGTATTTTGTGGCTCACGATAGCTGGGCATATAGGAATGAGATGGATAGACGGAACATGTCCATGTGAATGAGTAAGATGAAGAAGATGCCTACGATTGAAACATACTTGTAATCCGGGTATTTCTCCTTCAACGACGTCGAGATCATATTCTCCACGGCACGATCATATTCGGTGACGAGATCGGCGCCTGTCATGGAAGCAAAGCACAAAGACACGAAATTCCTGGCGTCAGTCTATGTCATCCACATGAAAGAATCCGAGACTAGCATGCATCATGATCCATTTTCAGTTCGAGAGAGGAAACCCCATACTATTCTTCTTCGAGCCAGGTCCGCTGGTATCGGGCAGAGCATTGTTGATGATGTCCCCGGCCTTGAAGGCCAGAGAGATGAGAAAATCATGGATTTCTTGTAGATTGGGACTGGACATGATGGTTGATGGACTTGTGCTTCAATGATTTGAAGCTGCAGCAGGGGAGCAATTGAAGGGAGACACGAAATCAAATAAAAAAGAGGTCACGACGACGAGATTAAAAGTTTGGGAAATTCACACTCCCCCGCGAACTGGCGGCCGGAGACGAGGCTCCTCCGGGGTTGGATGAGGGACCAGTGCGGGGGCAGGAGGGGTACTTTTTTATGCATACGAAAAGTGTACTGTGTGGAAGTATCATATCATTTCTTCAACAGTTGGACTTGTTTGGCCAACCATTGACACAGAAGTATAAATTTCTTTTTCATTCGAATTCCTCGAATTCCATTCCTCATCAGCAGTCTTTTACTGTAGATCCGTCGCAACTGTACCCTCCTTGTCCAGTCTCAATTCCAGTCCCTCGGTGACGTCGCCCCCCCCCACTTTGTCGCGGCAGAAAAAAAAAGTTTCGAGTCAACTCCGATCGGACTGGTATAGTTCACAGCTTCCACTGAACACACACGAACACAAACGCACACACCTCCCCTCCAGAATGCCTACAGAATTAGAAGAGGTGAGAGAGGTGATAATTCACCCAATATTTACATGCTACGGCTGATGCGCTTTTCTCTCTATAGCTGGTGGAATTCCTCCACCACGGCAACACCCAGATTCGACAGATTGGTAATGAACACCCCCCCCCCCGGAAGCACTCGACGACAGTCTGCGTCGTCTCTTTCGGATGTCCTCTTTTGCAATTGTGACGAGTATGATGCTGATCAGAGGGTGTCTCTAGCCGCCGAGAATCTTGTGGGCTTCTCCACCGCGCAACCGAATCTCTTCAAGGCGCATCAATTACTCCCCATTCGAGACTTGAAGCTGCTCGCCAAGGACTACACTGTGCGTTGGACCGGGATCTCAATGGTACCTGCGAAAGGAGACGCTTTTTTCGGCTGACACAAAACCGGCCAGCCTATTGCCAAAAATGCCTTGACTATGCTCATCAACCTTTCCAGCGACCAGGAGGTTCTCGAGTGCTTGGCCAGCGATGACGAGTTTCTCGGAGTCGTGCTGAGGAAGCTCATGGTCAGTACTTCAGTCGTGCCTCAGAACTTCCACCCTTGACACGTCATTGAAGTCTCCGGAAGACTAATTCTCCCTCGGCCTTGGTAGGACGTGAAAGAACCTAATGCCGACGAATTCACCATGCTGCTGGCCAATCTTGTCAAATCCCCGCACCTCAGCAAGCTCCACACCATGAAGCGCAAAGCGCCCTCTGATGTCTCCAGCTCCGAGAACGCCATCGATCAGCTGATGGACTGCTTCGTCAAGGGTGCTGAGGGCGGGTTGAACAAAAACGCCAACTTCGACTACCTATCCTACATTTTCGCCGATCTGTCGCAGACGGAGACGGGGAGAGCCTACTTCACAACTCGCCAGGAGTACGACGGAGTGGTCCCCATCACCAAGTTGACCGTTTTCACCGAACACAAGAGCGATATTCGACGAAAGGGGGTCGCTTCAACCATCAAAAATGTGGCCTTTGATGTCGCTTCACACCCCATGCTCTTCAGCGAAGACGGTGCCAACCTGCTTCCCTATTTGCTGCTCCCGATCGCCGGCCCGGAGGAGTTCTCCGATGAGGAGATGCTGTCAATGCTTCCTGATTTGCAACTCTTGCCGCCAGACAAGAAGCGCGAGAGCGACAACACCATCCTCACCACTCACGTGGAGACCCTGCTTTTGTTGACGACCACTCGCGAGGGTCGCGAGAAGATGCGCGAAGTTCAGGTGTACCCCTTCATTCGGGAATGTCATCTTCACGTGGCAGATGAGGAAGTGCAAGAGGTCTGTGATCGATTGGTTCAGGTCATCATGCGCGACGAGGAGGGTGAAGGGGACAAGACCGAGGCGGAATTGGCCAAGGCTCAGAAGCAGATTGAGCCTGCGCCCGAAGCCAAGGCCACGAACGAGGATGAGCAAGTGGTGGAGTTGTTCTGAGCGTGACATACCCTTTTCTTTTCTCTTTTTTTTCTCCCTCTCTTGATAGACCCATCCTTCGTGAGCCAAAAGTTCATACCACATTCTACGTGTCTCTGCGGGACTTGAATATACCATGTACACGCAATTACCGGCCAGGGCTCTGACGGGATAATGATTGATATAGACTTGCCCTGCTTGGATACCCTTGTTCGATTTGGAGGTCTCAGGTACCGCAGCCAGTATCTATGACTCGAACACTCAACCGTCGGGTGTGACACGACGTGCACTCGCCGAGTTACGCGAATTTTGCGAAGAAGAACTATGCGTCAAACGTATGAACCTCAAATGGTGATGCGATGTGCTGCTATACCATCGATAGCCGCCAGTCCGTAGTCAATGAGTCTATAAAACATCTACTCGCATAGAGCTATGTGTGAACTGCTTGCAAGGTGGAATGCCACTCTTTCCTTTTTTTTTCTTTCGTTTTTTGTTTTTTTTTTTCAAGAAAAAAAAACGAAAGACATCTCTAGTCTCCGTGTGAACTTCAGGTTGAATCTGTTCATCTACGTTGGCTATCGTTTCCAAACACGGCAGAGTGGGCTCAATTAAATCTCCGAAGCCGTCAGGGACAAGCTTCCCCGCCAAGTCGGACCGATTCGATCGAGATCTCGAACTCTGACGTCGACCCTCCACACGCGTCCGTCCGCGTCAAATCTTTTTCTGTCACCGACACAACGATGGAGACGAGATCATGAACACAGAGACCCGAACGTCTTGCTGAAACAGAGGAAGAGGGAAGAAAGGGAAAAGGTTCAGGGAAACCGCAATCGCGGGCCGCAACATTGCCGGCTTTTCATGTCGCGCACTCCACTGCTTCGGACGTCGCCCGCGCTTGGCTCGTCCTCATACGGGGCAGTTCGGATTCCGCAAGACGAAGAGAATGAACACGATCACGACAGGAGGGAGATACACGTTTCGCTGAGTGAGGACGAGTCTTCCGACGAAGTATCCCCCAGGCAGCTATCTCGGACCCGGGCGAATTGCGAGGATGGCGTCGGTGGTCCCTCTGGTGAAGCGCAACGACGATACCGGCGATCATCCCAATCGACGAAACCTTCGCAGTCTTCCAGTCAACGGCGGCGGCGGCGAAGAAGCAGTGTTCTCCATAGGGATGGACATAGTCGCCGACCATCGTCGGCCACGTCGGATGTGGGATTGGGGCCCGACTCCAAGTTCTCGTTCGCAACAGGGCTCGCGGTACCAGGAAGTCCGGTGTTGCAGGATACACTATCTTCCTCGCCGTGCATGACCACGGATGAGGAGGATGTTTTGGACACTGAAGACGAGGACACGAAACCATTCGATGAAGACCCCCCGGATAATTCGCCGTAAGTGTGGTTCTAAATTGGCCTGGAGATGTAACTCTTGGCGTTCTGGCTTGCAAGTCATGCATACATGATTGACAGATGAGTGGATAGATATGCGCAAGTACGCGCAAGCGTCCCGGCGACAGATGACATTACTCTTTCGATCAATAGTGAGTACTCGCCGTCGCTACGGGTCATCGAAATGGCCGGCCTCGAGTTCAACTCATGGTACGCCCACTGACATTATTCGTCCGTGTCTAGCACCTCGCATGTGGATCCTTTCGTTGCTCTTTTCCTTGACGGGATCGGCCGCGAATCTGTTTTTCTCTCTCCGTTATCCGAGTGTGGCTATCACGCCCATCATTGCACTGGTTTTGGTCCACCCTTTGGGCAAATCCTGGGATGTGCTTCTGAAGCGGTCAGATGATCCGATTGAGGTGTTCGAGAACGGCACACTGAGCCGCCGGGACTTTTTACTGAATGACACCAACATCGCGCATCTGAGCTGGCCGGTCAGATTGAGGCTTTGGCTTGGTCAAGGGCGGTGGAATGAAAAAGAGCACGCCTGCGTGTATATCAGTAGTAATGTCTCCTTTGGATTCGCTTTTGCTACCGATGTGAGTCATATATGCCTAACAACCACGCCAATATTTCGACGGTCAGGGCTGACAGCAGTCTTCCACAGGTGATCGTTGAGCAACACAAATTTTATCACCAGGAGGTGCCTATTCTCTATCAACTGCTGCTCATCATCTCGACTCAAGTTCTGGGATATGCATTTGCTGGACTGACCCGGCGATTTCTTGTTCGCCCTTCCGCCATGATCTGGCCCGGGACTCTGATGTCCACCGCCATGTTTTCGACCATGCACAGGTCCTCCAACAAGAAGGCGAATGGCTGGAGTATCTCCCGCTACAGGTTTTTTATCCTCGTGTGGGCGGCTGCATTCGTCTGGTATTTTGTTCCAGGCCTACTCATGCCGGCACTGAGCTACTTCAATGTGGTGACTTGGTTTGCGCCTCAAAACGTCGTGGTCTCCAATTTGGTAAGTCCTGTGTACGGGGCTTCTCTCCCTGAAAGATCCTCCAACGCCTCTCTGACGGACATAGTTTGGGGTGGCGTCTGGACTCGGAATGTTGCCATTGACATTCGACTGGGCTCAAATTGCCTACATCGGATCGCCCCTTCTCACGCCATGGTGGGCAGCGGCAAATATCGTCACCGGTCTGGTCGTAGTCATTTGGGTTATCGCGCCCATTCTGTGTCAGTGACCTATGGTTCCTCAATAGCATCGAAGATGTCGCTGACTGACTGGCTGATTACCACAGACTACAAGAATGTGCTCTTTTCCTCATATATGCCCATTCTCTCCACGGCAGTGTTTGATAATACCGGACGTCCTTATAACGTCAGCCGCATCCTGACGCCAGAGTTTCTCTTTGATCAGAAAGCGTACGAAGAGTACTCGCCGGTGTACCTTCCCATCACTTACGTTCTATCCTACGGGGTCCAGTTTGCCGCGCTGACCTCCCTCGTTACTCACACCGTTTGCTGGTACGGAAAGGATATCCTGCACCAAACGCGCAAAGCCTTCGAGGAGCGAAAAGAGGTCCCCAACGTTGAGCCTTATCAGCCTCTGACAACACGGGACGAATCAAACTCCCCTTCACAACAAAGTCGGGAGCCATCACGAGTCAGCTCTCACGATCCGGGCCGTGAGTTGCCTCTCGGGACAGAAGACGTGCATTGCCGCCTGATGCGACGCTATGAGGATGCTCCTCTCGCGTGGTACTTGATTGTACTGGTCCTCATGCTGGTCATTGCCACCTACACGGTCGAGCAGTAAGTTTGCGCCCCTCAACCCGTGACAGATTCGGGCCACCACTGATGAGGGGGTCTTTCCCGCCATAGCTACCCTGTCCATCTGCCATGGTACGGCCTACTTCTGGCTCTCCTCATTACGAGCATCTTTTTCATCCCTGTTGGTATCATCATGGCTGTGACCAACCAGCACAGCAGTCTCTATCTCATCTGCCAGCTTCTGTGTGGCATTGCGTTTCCCGGTCGACCAGTCGCCAACATGATCTTCGTGACTTACTCCTACATCAGCTCAGCCCAGGGCATCAAATTTTCGTCCGATCTCAAGCTCGGGCACTACATGAAAATTCCACCCCGCATCCTGTTCGCTGTGCAAATGGTCGCCACTCTGGTCTCCAGTTTGACCCAGATTGGCGTACTCAACTGGATGTTTGCCTACATCCCGGGTCTCTGTACCCCTCAAGCCCTCAATGGGTTCAATTGTCCCATTGCACGCGTTCATTTCAACGGCAGTGTTCTCTGGGGCGTCGTTGGACCCCAGCGCTTCTTCGGTCCGGGTGGCCTATATCGCCCTCTTGTCTGGGCGTTCTTGATCGGAGCCGCGGCGCCCTTTGCAGCCTGGCTTTTGGGGCGTCACAGCAAAAAGAGTTTCTGGCGAAAAGTCAACTTCCCCATCCTCTTTGGCAGTCTTAGTTGGATACCCCCTGCAACCGGTCTCAATTTCTCTATTTGGGCACTGGTCTGCTTCTTGTTCAACTATGTGATTCGTCGTCGCAGGACCGCTTGGTGGGAGAAGTACGCCATGACCCTCTCTGCGGCGTTGGACTCAGGTCTGGCCTTTGCAGTGGTGATTGTGTTTTTCTGTCTGGTATATCCCGGGTGGGTTGACGGGTTCAAGTGGTGGGGGACCGAGATCTATAAACAGGGTTGCGATTGGACGGCTTGCCCTTATAAACGTTTAGAACCTGGGCAAAAATTTGGGACATGAGACGATCGAGGGCATTGGGGGGTGCTTGGCACAGTTGGCCAATGCTGACGACTGATATGCTACATGAATATATGAATACAATGGCATGCGACTTCCGCTTATAGTCACGGCCCGATCATGTATTATACAGACTTTCTAAAATTTCAAATGATAACATAAGAACGAGCCTAGACAATTCCATGTTCTTTTCGGTCTCTGACTGCATGTAGCATATTTTTCAGGTACGCAAACTGTCTTGCGGCCTTTTTTCCAGATCAGAAATGACCGGGCAGCAGACACTGGGCGATGTTTGTTGACCGCATCCCGCAGTGACGAAGGCGGCAGCAGGTGAGGATTACCTAAGCGTGTCATCACTGCCCAGCCCGGGCCCGCGCTGGAACCTCCAACTCTCACCTCACCATCCGCCTCTTGTCCGTCTTCGTTTCATCAAGTCGACCCGGCCTCGTCTTTCCCTCGTTGGTGGATGCGCTGTAATATCGCTCAACGGATCAAAGCGGACGTGATCACTTTCATTCCTCACCACAGGGACCATGTCGACTCCAGGTAACGCCTCCAACGGCCCGACCCCAACCGGACCCAACGGCGGTCCTCCTCCTCCGATGAGGCTTCGCCGCCCCAAAAACGCCGGCGATCCTCTGGTCCGACCTAAGCGACGACCGGCGCGACCTCTTGGAGTTGCCCCCGGTGCCGGTGCGACTGTAGCCTCAAAGACCCTGCCCTCGCACCCTTCCTCTGTTCACGGCCCTGCGCCTCAGCCAAAGCTTCCAGCTACTCGACCGCCTGCCGCCCCGGATGCACGCTCCGTCAATGGATTCAGTGGACCATTGCTCTCCGAGAAATACGTTGATTACCCTCTCGTCACCACTCGGAAAGCTTTGCGCGAAGGACTCAAACATCACATTGCCCGTTTTGCCGCCAAGAAAGCCATTGATCCACGCGATGAATCCCAGTTTACACGACCCGTCCGACTTCATCGCCGCGACCCACGAGCTCGAACTCACGAGCATCACGGCCAGAAGATGGTCGGCCCTGATGGCCAGCAGTTGGATGAGGCGGAGCGAGAAGCTCTCGAGGCCCGCAAAGCCGCGCGGGAGAAAGAACGAGCGGAGAATTTGGCGCAGATCGCGCCATCAGTGGGATCAACGGCAAAGAGACCAAATGCACCCAAGCAGAAGACACAGCAGGTGTTCAAGTCGGACATGACCAAGGAGGAAATCGCCCGAGCTCGGATCAAGTACGAAGAAGCTCTGCCGTGGCACCTGGAGGACTTTGATAATCGCAATGTCTGGGTGGGCAACTACGAGGCTGCCTTGTCGGAGACATATGCCGTGATCGTGTTTGAGAATAACAAAATGCGAATGATTCCTGCCGAGAAGTGGTACAAATTCACTGCCAAGCAGCAGTTCAAGGCGTTGACGATCGAAGAAGCCGAGAAATTCATGTCGAAGCGCATCAAGGATCCGAGATGGTTCATGGAAAAACAAAAGGAAATTCAAGCGAAGAAAGAACTGGAGAGCTATGCCAAAATCCACAAGGTGTATGCCGGAAAGTCGGGCGGGATGTCGGGCAGGGAAGGCCTGGAGGCTAGCGAAATGGACTTTGAAGAGGACCGATTCGCCGATGACGAGGAGCATGCCGATCTGTTCAACGACGAGCAGGATGAAGATACAAAAGCCGCCGAGCGGCGTATCAAAGAAGACCAATTGAAGGCCAACGTCTTTGACCTGAAGAACGAAAAGGATTATGAAGATGAAGAAGAACGAGAGAAACGGGAGCGAGAAGCGCGCCGCACATTTGGCAAAAAAGTTCGCAAAGCTCTCAAGAAGCGAGAGCGAAACTTTGACTACAGCAGTGGCTCTGACGCGAATCCATACACGGACGAAGAGGTGAGAACGTATCATCTTTCAAACTATTGTTGCCGTACCGGTACTGACGCTATTTTTTTTCTCTTTCGGCAGAGCTCTGATGATAGCGAGGTGGAGCGACAAAAGGAAGAAGAGAAAGCCCAAAAGGAAAAGGAAAAGGATTCGGCCGTGTCCACCAAGGGCAGCAACACACCTTCTGGCCGACCCAAGCATACTGATGCCTTGAAAAAGCCCACCGGGTCTCGAAAGCGACTGGGATCCCCTGGCTCAGATGCAAGCGGTACTGACACCTCTCGAAAGAAGGCGAAGAACAAGCATCAGACCTCCGCACCCACTTCGCGTCCAATGTCCCCCTCTGCAGTACAGGTGAGCCAATCCTCTAGGTCTCATTCCCAGTTGTTGCATTTTCCGCCTAGACTAATCAATCATATAGCCTGGTAAGAAACGCATGCGAGATGATACTCCCGGCCTCACTGGCTCCGGCAGCGAGATCGATATCGACGCTCGATCTGGAGGCGAGCTGGTTGAAAATGGCAAATTCAAGAAACTGAAACTGATTCTCCCCCCAGCCGCTTCCCGTAGTGGCACCCCTCAAGGATCCCGAGCCACCAGTCCCGTTGCCGGTCACCAATTCCCTGGCAGCCGAGCTGCAAGCCCCGATGGCATTCGAGGCAAGTCTCTTCTCTCCTCTCCTCTCTCCCTCTTCGGTGACCCGTCTTCCGCACCCATTCCCAGAAGAGTTTTGCACTTTCTGGAAGGGCTATACTAATGCTCTCCCCGTGGAAGTCTCAGGCGCCGGCCGCTCCACTCCTGTCCCATCAAACCAGCCCTTCCCTACCCCGGCCGAAATCCACGCTGCGATTCCAGCCACTGGTATCACCAGTTCCGACCTTTTGCGAATCTTCCGCCCTCGTATTGGTGAGTCCAAGGAGAATCATCGCCGTTTCATTGCCATCGTGAAGGATGTTGGCTTGTACGGTAAAGAGGACCGTCTCCTGCGCCCTGGCACTTGGAAACCCACTCAGTAAACACACACACACCCCCCCTGTTACGCGGATGCGTCGATGAAGATGATCATCTAAGCACATTGCACGAGTTTGAGAGGTTCTAGATACGGGATTGCTATCCTTCTCATCAGGTCCAGACGGGAGTTGGGCGAATCGATTGGATTGTACGATTAGATTACCTTGTGCAATGAACAACTACCCTACCTCCGCTGTTGGTAGCCAAGGATTGATGGGTTAAAAAAGAAAAAATCAGACCCCCTTTGATGAATGAATACCAATCTATCAGGAAACAATCAGGCCAGTCAATACCTAGGTACAGCGCACTTTTCCTATACATAGGATGTCCGTCCACATCCCTCATGTCCCGTCCTAGTTTATCTTCATGTCCATGTTTCGATATATTGAATTACGTGGGACGACATGAACTTTGCTGCCGTCCGTCGCCCGGACACTCAATCAGACAACGACGTAGCGGCGTGGCTACGTCCTGTATGTAAGCCCGGGCTGTTGATGCTAATTGAGGATTTATTAGGTAGCACCTAGTCAGATGTGTAAATCCAAGGTACAAGGCAATTCATGACAATGTGTAATCAAAACACAGAGCGAACCCGACGTTCTATGAGGAATTTTTTGTTGAATTGGTCAAAAGTGTATATAGTCTAAAGAGCAGCACTTTGCAAATGTATTGAGAGCGAAAAAAAAGAAAAATAAAAAATGACGGGGATGGAAACGAAACAGCAAGCCAGAGAGACCAACACAGATATACATGCATCAAACATATAAGGATGAAAATTGGAGACGAGATCAACAGCGCCAAGTGGAGAAAAGATCTTTGCAGATAATAGAAAGACATATCACATCACACGAACCAAAGGGGGTGGAAGGGGCAGGCTTCGAAGGCCCATTCTAACGGATCAGATAAAATGTCGAGAGAAACCCCCTCCAAAAAGAAACACAACAATGACAAGTGCGACCCAACCGATCGCAATGGGGAATCACATCACACCGCAACAGACCAAGACAAAACAACGCACAAGTGCCAGAAAAAAAACAAGGAGGCGACTTCTTACGCCTCACGGGCAGCATTCTCAGTGCCTTGCTCGTACTTTTCCCAGTTGGCCAGAATGGCAGCAATACGGGGAGAGTTGGTGAGGCGGTACACATCCTCGAAGTACTCCTTGGTGATCTCGAAAGGACGGGCTGTGACGTTGGGAATGTACTTGCCGACAAGCTTGGAGGGGTCGATGGTGGTCTTGTTGATCTTCTTGAGCAGGAAAGAACGGAAGGGCTTGACGCCAGAGCGCAGGAATGTGCTGTGGAAGGGAACATCAATGCCCTTGAGGGGGATGGTGGCAAATCCACGCTCCAACTGGATGGGTCGAGGCTTGGCCTCGGTCTGCTTGACACACTCCTGGATAATGCTGACCAGGTGAGCCTTCAGATCCTCGAGAGACATGCTCTGCATGAGGGCAGGGATGTCGATGTTCTGGGCCTTGAGGAAGTTGAGCAGGTTGGTCAGGCAGTCAAGAGCGCGGAGCTGTAAGAAAAATGCATTAGAATTATGATCATTTCGAAAGGCGCGGACATGGGGCGGAGAAACGGGACAAAGAACTTACATCTCCAGCGGCGACGTATTGCATGTTGGCAACGTTGTAGTTGACAATCTCCAGAAGCCAACCGGTCTGCTCGGAAATAACCTCAACGACGTACTGCAGGGCCTGCTCGTTGAAGGTCTTGGAGATACGGCTAGGGTTGACAGCACACATGGAATAGTTGGAGCGACCCTGCTCGTCACGCTCGACAGCGACTTGCATGGTCAAACCACGGTAGAACACAACGGAGACCAAGCTCTCAATGGGCATGACATCGGCAAGTGCAGCCAGCGCGGAGTATTCACCAAGAGAGTGACCAGCAAAGCTGCTGTCGCGCTGAACCAAACCCTTGGAGCGCATGTCCTCGAAGCTGGCCTTCTCCATGAGGGTCAGAGCAGGCTGGGTGAACTGTGTGGCCGACAGGAGACCAGTGGGAGAACGGTAGGTGTAAGAAGCAGTGTTCTCATCAACCTCCTTGAAGATCTTCTCGGACTTGATGGAACCATCGGCGTTGACTGACTCGAAGGTCATGGCCATGTAGTTCTGGCGAATAGCCTTACCACGGGGGCCACCAAAGTAGACAGTCAGCTCCTTAGGATTGTTCTTGACAATATCGATGATGGAGAGGCCATAGTTCTCCAGGAAGTGACGGTCGGCACGGTCCCACACTTCACGAGCAACGGGGCTGCTGGCATAGAGTTCCATACCCATACCCTGTTCCTGAGAACCTTGGCCGGTGAAGACGTAGGAGGTCACGGGCTGCTCGACCTCAGCCTCACCGGTGAGGACCTTCTCCTCGGTCTCCTTGTTCATGGCCTCAACCTTGATGATCTTGCGACCAGCGATCATACCAACGTGCTGCAGCTTAACAGTGATCATGTCATTGGGCAAAACCATGCCAACGAGAGAAACTTGGAAGCCACGGACACGACCAATGTTGTTCTCGGCAGCCCAGGTCTCAACAAGCGAACGCACAGCGGCGCTGCTGTACATGCCATGAGTGATGGTGCCGGGCAGGTTGGCGTAGCTGGAGAAGACACGAGAGACGTGGATGGGGTTGTAGTCGCCGGACACACGGGCATAGGTTTCGTTGGAAGCCGGGGCGCGCAGTTCCAGAGCGGTCTTTCCAGAGAGCGGAATAGGGTTCTCAAAGTAGACAGGCTGTTCAATGGAGGTACCATTGCGCTGCAGGTAGTCAATGACGGGGTTACCGTGAGACACACCAGCCTCGTATTCGACAGAAGCCACCTGGATGACCTCCTTGGTAGGCAGCTCCAGAAGGACCTGACCGATGGTTTGAACGTTGCTGAAGACAGTCTGATTCTTGAAGCGGATCAAGGACTGGAGGCGGAAGGTAAGAGTCTGGCCCAAGAGCTCAGTTTCGGACTCATCCATGCGGAACCACTCCTTGGAGCGGAGAATAGCAACATCACGGCTGGTAGCGAGGTGGACCTGCATGGGCACCTCATCCTTACGCTGGAAGGTGTTCTCGAAGTCGGTGTATGCACCGCGGTACAGGAACTGACTGGTGACCTGCATAACGGGCTCGCCGTTTCGCTTCAACGTACCGCAGACCTCGACCATCTTACCGGATTCCTGGTTGATGACGGCATTGATCTGGGCAGTGGTGTCCAACACATCGCCAACCTTCAGAGGCTGAGCTCCAGGGAGCATCTTGAAGCCGTTAGACAGGTGAACCAGCTTGAGAAGATCGCCGTCGATGGTGCGGGGGAAGATTGGCTTGGTGATGGCCTTCCAGCCAGCAACGATAGCAAAGTCCATGGGAGCATAAACCTCCTTGCCGGGACGCTCAACGAAAGCCTCGCCAGTATTGCCAACAGCGTGAACGAAATCAGCAACAGCCTGGCTGGTGATGGTCTCACGACCACCGTCGAAGGTGGCAGTAGTAGGGGTATCGAAAGGCACGTTCTTGTCACCGAACCAGATACGGTAGTAAAACTCCTTGATGCGGTCATTGCGGTCTCCCATAACCTCGCGGATGGGAGCATAGCCAGCCTCGGGGTGGTAAGTGAAGAGGAAGGTCAGAGGGACGACACCACCTTCCGCAGTGCGGCCCTCGAACATACTCAGAGCAATTTGGCCATTCTCGTTCATCTTTGCCTCGACCGTCTTAACGAGCTTGCCGGACTGGTAGGGCTCGCGCACGCTCACGACAGTCTTGGCTGGCTCGTCGGGGTTGGTGATCTCCACAAAGAGGCCGGCGGTAGGAGCCACGACGCGCTTCATGGGGTTGGTCTGGAACCGGTGGCCCTGGACGAACACATCCGCCAAGAAAAGAGCGTGACGCCACGAGTAGGTCTTGCCAGCCAACAGACGGAGCCAGCGATCCGAGCTCGGCAGGTCGGTAGAGGACGAGGACAAGCGGAAGCTGATCTTGTTGGCCTCCTCGGAGACGGTGAGACCCTCGGCCTCACGCTCGTCCACATTGTCCACAAGCTTGCCACCAAAGTATTCAATGGTGGGGATCTTGGACTTGTCATTGCCGTAGACGTCGCGAAGCAGGCCGGCGATGTGACCATTATGGATACCATCCAGGATGTCCTTGACGGGCTCATCAATGACATTCGAGAAGCGAGCGGCCATGGGACCCTGCAGAATACACACACGGCCGACATCCTGGTCAACAACAGCCTCAAGGTCCTCGCTCTGCCAGAGAGAGTCCTTCTTGAAGAAGTATTCAAAGTTCTCGTCAAGAACAGGGACGAACGGCACGGGCTTTTGGCCACGGCGCTGGCAGAGCAGCAGGAAGTGGTGAACATCCTGGGCGTTAATCAGCTGCTTGGCGGCATCGGGGTACGCGGCCAGGATATTGTCGACGGCAGGGTAGGGGGTATCCAGCTCGGAGTAGTTCTGGAGAAGCGAAGCCTTGCCACTGGCGGTGGTGAAGCGCTCCTCAACACGGCGCAAGAAGTCGCCAGTCAGACGCTTGAGCGAGTCGTCGATCCAACGAGACTCGTGCTTAACGTACATCAAGTCGACCATGCGGTGGACAACTTCGGCGTAGGTCATGTCCTCAAGATCGACAGTTTCACCGGCAGCGTTGCGACCGAACCAGACCTTGGAGAAGTCGTCGTTAAGCTTCTTGATGATGTAGTTGCGCATCTTTTTCAATTCAGGAACTCGCTTAGCCTTGTCGAGCTTGAAAATCTTCTGGTCCATCTCCTGCCAGAACAACACACCACGAGTAGCGAGCTTGTGGATCGGCTCTCCCATCTCGGACAACACAGTGACAACGCCGCCGGCGGCACCCTTGTAGGTCTTTTCCCATTCATCATTGCCAACACCGGGGGCATCGGCAATAGCCTTCTTCGCATTCTTTGAGGTGTGAGCCTCTTTAGCAATCATCATGCGGCTACCAAACAAGCAACCGTCAAAAGGCATTGGGGGATAACCGTATTTGGCAGACCAGGCACCCGAAAGATAGGGGTAGGTATCCTCTGCGCCACCGAAGCCACTACCGGCAACCAGAACGATGTTGTCCTGCTTGCGAATACGGCCGTACATCTGGAGAATAGGCTGGTGGAAGTCCTCGAAAGAGTGGTGACCACCACCACGTCCACCAGTCCACTGCAGGATAATGGGGAACTTCGGGTTGGCCTTGGCGATATTGATAACCTGCTGGATAGCGTCACCAGAGCCGGGCTTGAAGGCAATGTGCTTGATTCCCAAGGTCTCAATGTACTCGTTGGCGACCTCGATGGAAGGCACACCGGCACCGATAGTCAGACCCTCAATAGGCACACCCTCGGCGCGCAGACGACCGATCAGAGGAATCTGCCAGGCCATAGCGCGAGGGTTGACGTAGATCAAATTGACGGTAATACCGCGTCCGGGCGGGATGACCTTCTCGATCTTGTTGAGAGCGGCAGTCATCGTCTTCGCATTGTAGTAACCACCACCAGCCAACTCAATGTGATAGCCCGCGTTCATGGTTGCAGCCACAAAGTCCCAGGCAACGGTGGTGGGGGTCATACCGGCCACCATAACGGGGGGGATGCCCAGAAGACGACTCATCTTGGTATCGACATAGGTCTCGCCAGTAGAAGTTTGCACCAGACGCGGGCCATGTTCTTTGACCCAGTCCACGGCGTATCTGACCGAGTGCTCATCCCGGTCGAAGAGCTCTGGCTTGTATCCAACCTCGGCGTTGGTACCATCCATTTCACCAGCCAGAATGACGCGAACACCAGTACCGTCCTTGTTGCGGTTCGTCAGAACACCCAAGCCAGAGATTCCACCGGGACCAAAGTCAACAATGTGGGTGGCGCCCGGGAAGACAGTGGCCTGCTCCCAGTTCACAGCATCGTGGGTGATCATGCGAATCAGAGCAGGCACGGCATTCTCATCACCGAGCTCGCGAAGGTCCTCGCCAGTCTTCGTGTTGAACACGGGGATCTGAAGGGATTTGGCGGGGATCTCGACCACATCTTCCAGGTCCTCCAAGATACGGTCGTAGGCGGAAGAGAGGTACTGGCTGTGGAATGGAGCAGTGATAGGCAGGAAGCGGTTGACAAAGCGGACCTTGCGCTGCGTGAATGGTACGCGGTTCTGGTCCAGTCCCGTGGGGGCCTTGACCTTGCGGAGACGCAAGTTCAGACCGTAGAGGGAGATAGGGGGGCCCGTCACGACGAAATTCCGAGCACTGTTGACGAGGGAGATGGCGATGTGGCGATCCTCGGGTAAGTGTTGGTTGGTAGCATCAATGTGCTCCTGGACCGCACTGAGGGACAAGTCGCGAATGGACAGCATGGGGGTCGGAGTGCCCTCACCGTTCTCGACCGAGTCTTGGAGCACGGAGGGGGCCAGAGAAGTGCGAGGATAGGCCTGCTGGCTGCGCAGACCGATCCAGAACAGCATGGTCAATGCATTGCGAGCAGCTTTGGCAAAAGATTCCCAGCTGGTCGCAGTAGCGATGGCGGCCGCGGTGACGACACCTTGGGAGTGACCAGTTGTACCACGGATGCGCTCCACGAGATCACCAGGCTGCTGTCCCAGGACCTTGCAGGTCACGGTGTAGTGAGCCAATTGGACGAGACCGATCAGGGGCAGACTGACGGGGGCCGACACGAGGTAGTCGGTATCTGGCTGGGTGTCTCGGTCTCGCAACCAGCGCATAATGTCGAGGCCCTTGGGATAAAGCTTGCTCGCCTCGGGCTCGCGAGACAGAGTCTGCAGAAGCTCCGCGGAGGACACGATCAGGTCCTCCACGAAAGAGGGGTAGGTCGTGTAGACGGTTCGCAGCTCGTCAAAGTACTCCTCAATGTTACCCTGGCCGCCAAACACGGTATAGATGCCCGCCGCGTCGTCTGAAGCCGCACGGAAGAGTGCCGAGTCGTACGGCTTGGTGGGGCGGTTGGCGGCCGCGCGACCAGCATAGTAGGCTTGAACGACCTGGTTCTTCTTGACCACAATGCTAGAGAGGGCAGCGGCCACGGCGTGGACGTCATTGCCGCGCATGAACGCTCTTTCGAATTCGTTCATGACGAGCTTCAGAACTTCCAAGTAGCTGCCTTGGGCGTCGTCCTCGCCCTCCTCGACCTCGTGAGCAACATGGCCAATGTAGCGGGCGACCAATTCCACGACGGAGGATGGCTCGTCATCCTGGGCCAATTCATCCGTGGGCTCGGGTAATGATGTGGTGAAACTGTCCTTCAGCTGGGAGGCATGGAAATGGAGCGAGGTGGGGACGAGGAAGGAGAACTCGAGAGAGCCGTGTGAGAGGATGAGTGGGCGCAGCGACTGCGAGGACCGAGGCGTGTTGATACCAGTCTGAGGACCGGTGGATGTGCCGTACATGGTGAAGGTCCTAATTTTCGCCTCTGATGAACCTGTTCCTTTTTTTTTGCCTCTGAAAGACCCGAGTGAGATGGGTCAACTGGAAAGTGAATTCTGGGGAGCGACAAGCTGTCAGTGAGGCTCCTGGTTGAGATTGAGCTTTCTCGTCTTGTTTCGACACCACCAAACAAAACGAACTACCACCGCAAGTGGCGCAGCAATTCAGCTGGCGTTCCTTTGGCGGGGGAATGGACTTACACAATATAGCCGTGTCGGCCACGAATGAAATAAATTAAATAAGGTAGGAGGCAGAATTCACACGAGCATCAACAGGTCAAAGGAAGGGAGACTGAGAGCAAGAGGGGGTGGGGGTTTGGAGAGTATTGAAAGGGGGAGAGTAGATGGAGGAGGGAAATGGAGGGGAAGGAGATGAAGCAGAAGACACGGAGTTGGGAGAAACGGAGAGATCTTTTGGCTCGAAGAATGTCTTGTCTCTCGCCGTATTTCCAGACCAGGAGTGGGCAAGCAGACCGCAGAATTGGTGGTCTGGTGGAACGGTGACTGTATGGGAAAAAAAATTCAAAAATTCAAATAAGCGGATTCGGGTGTTGAATTGAAGTGGCCCTGATCGGGTATAGTGTCGAGGGGGGACCCGCCCCAATACTCTGGCAGACCCCGCCCGACACGGCGGAAGAGCAGGGGCCTTGCGTGTAGTTTGCAGTACTGTACAAGTGGTATCTTAGGATCATCTTTTAACATTACTGATACAGACAGGCTAGACAGGGAGACGCACGATACATGGTGACAGAACTTTGTGCAATTCAACATTGATAAAGGACGGAGCACATAATGACTCAGATACAAATATGACTCCTCGTCGATCGACTGGGGAGTTAACAGAGAGCTCCAGATGTATAATCATACCTCATGATTGGATTGAGCATCGGGATCACAGCATTTTAATGCATCACGAAGCTTGAAAGCTGTGAGCCACACTCGGCAGATACATTACGCCGAGTAAGTCCACTGACGGGAGCACGGGTATGGATAAGGGAGGTCTTTCACCAAGCCAGAATGGCTGTCCAATTGCCGGGGTCCAACGAGGATTGGTCTGCGAGATGAGATTCGGCCGGTTCTCCAAATACCGGTAATTTATCAATAATTCGCACCTCGACCCATTTTTGAGCAGTACAGGACCGTACGTTCATCTTCGAGTGTCCTTGCAAATGAGTGCTTTTGTAGCAGAGAGGGAAAAGAAATTCACGCAGGTATATACGAACGCATCACGTACAGTAACTATGTACACAATTCTGCATCCAGTAGTGTAGTGAACGTACGTAATGTCCCCTGAAAATCCAGCGCGGCGGTCAACAAGGAATTGATACATTCGACATCTCTCATTGGTGCCTGGGGGCTAGAGTACTTTCGGTAATCGCTCGGCGTCGCTCTGCTCCGGCACGAGTGACGATCAAAGTCCCATGTTCTGTGTAATCATCATCTGCCGTATAATAGGGACCTCATCCAGTGTGAACATTGAACAGGCACAGATGGAATTAGAGGCTTCTAGCCGATCCCTCGCGGGCCGACCATACTCAATGGCGACGCCAAGACAGGATCTGGCGGAAGTCTCTTTGACCAAACTCCGATTGATCGGGTCTAGCGCGACGGGTCAATGGGGCATGGATGGAGTGTTGGGAGTGTCCCCATTGGTGGCAGGCGGTCTGCCAGGAACGGGCTCTTGTACCCGCCGCACGGGTGTTCTGATGAGCTTCCAGAGCCCCCCCAACGGCCTCACCACTTCTCCCATCCCTTCTGCCCGCGGTGCCCACCACGTAAGATGCACAGAGTCTGTAGCCAGAACTCCATGAGGGGAGAACTCTGGCCTGACCAGGTGGCTCAGAGTGTGTCTCCACGAAGGCTCGACTGTTCACGGTGACCCACTGGTCACGTCTTTTTCTCCCAACTGGTCTTCCGGATACTGTAAATATGGTAATTTCTCGGACACAATACAACATCATACCACAACAATGGGTTGCTGACAACTGTGTTGAGATTTCCATGAACCGACAGAGCTCATTTCCCGATACAGGCACATCAGCGCGCCATTCATTTTGTAGGGGCATATCAAACCCAATGGCTTAGACATATGCTGTAACCCCGATGCCACTTGACTCGGGAGGTCTTAGTGTTGAGCACCACGGCATCTAAGTGCATACATCTGGTGGAATCTCATCAAGCTTACATGCTGACCCGCTACGCCAAAGTGTCGGCTCTGAATCTCCGCGCGGCATGGATGATCAGCCGATCAAAAATTACCCCGAGGGAGGACATAATTACATACAGACGTACTTGGTATTACAGTACCCATCAGTCCCCATCCTCCTATCGAATGAGCCTATCGCGTTCCCACCTTTTTTTTCCTTCTCGACACTTTGGTTTACACTCCACCGAGTCCCATTCTCTAGCATCCTCTGGATTCTCCTCCCCCTCCTGCCCCTTCCCCTTCTCTTCCCTTCTGGTGATCATCTGGGACTCTATCTTCTACCACTTCCTAATACTCGTGTGCTTCCTTTTCCTGACCTCTCTCCCTCCTCATTTACCTCCTCATAGACCTCATTCTTCTCGCGGGCAAGAAGCGACGAGTCTCCCCCGTCGCGCCCGAATTCTGGACGCAATCTTTTTGACGACCTATCCTAATTACCGTTAAAAAAAAGTCGATTCGGCGTCTTCAGTGTTCAAACCTGTCGTTGATTCCCCAATTTTCCGTACATTCTCACGACTAGATACAACACACGCACACATTTCACACGCACACCTCTTGACACCACTCACCATGCGTCCTGAGATTGAGCAGGAGCTGGCTCACACCCTGTTGGTGGAGCTGCTCGCCTACCAATTCGCCTCCCCAGTCCGATGGATTGAAACTCAAGATGTCATTCTCGCCGAGCAACGGACGGAGCGTATCGTTGAAATTGGTCCCGCAGATACTCTCGGTGGTATGGCCCGCCGCACACTCGCCTCCAAGTACGAGGCATACGATGCTGCCACCTCGGTACAGCGTCAAATTCTCTGCTACAACAAGGACGCCAAGGAGATTTACTACGATGTCGACCCCGTCGAAGAAGAGCCAGAACCCAGCTCTGAAACACCTGCGGCTGCTGTCGGTGCTGCAGCTCCGGTGGCTGCGGCTCCTGCCGCCGCCGCCGCTCCTCCCCCCAGTGCTGGCCCGGCTGCCGCAGTGGAGGATGCGCCAGTATCTGCCGTGGACATCCTGCGGTCTCTCGTGGCCCAGAAGCTTAAGAAAGGCTTGGAGGAGGTGCCATTGACAAAAGCTATCAAAGATCTCGTTGGAGGTAAGCTTGCACAAGACCTGTGGCTATCGGGCTGGAACTCGGTTTTAATGAAGCATATACTAATGTTCGATTTTCACGCTTCTTTTAGGCAAGTCTACATTACAAAATGAAATTCTCGGAGACCTGGGTAAGGAGTTCGGCTCCACACCTGAGAAGCCAGAGGATACTCCGTTGGACGAGCTTGGTGCTGCCATGCAGGCCACCTTCAACGGCCAATTGGGCAAACAATCTTCCTCCCTCATTGCTCGCATGGTTTCCTCCAAGATGCCCGGTGGCTTCAACATTACGTCTGTTCGCAAGTATCTAGAGACACGGTGGGGCTTGGGCGCGGGCCGCCAGGACGGAGTGCTGCTGTTGGCCATTACCATGGAGCCTGCTGCTCGTCTGGGCTCTGAGCCCGATGCCAAAGCTTTCTTGGACACCGTGACAAACAAGTACGCTGCCGCTGCGGGCATCAATCTCTCTGCCCCTGCGGCTGGGGGTGACAGCGGGGCTGGCGGAGGTGGCATGATGATGGACCCTGCCGCCATCGATGCCCTCACCAAGGACCAGCGCGCCCTCTTCAAGCAGCAATTGGAAGTAATTGCTCGCTACCTGAAGATGGACCTGCGCGCTGGTGATAAGGCGTTTATGGTTTCCCAGGAGAGCCAAAAGGCTCTTCAAGCTCAGCTTGACCTGTGGTCTGCTGAGCACGGTGACTTCTACGCCTCGGGCATCGAGCCTTCTTTCGATTCCCTGAAGGCTCGCGTGTACGATTCGTCCTGGAACTGGGCCCGCCAGGATGCTCTCAGCATGTACTACGATATCATCTTCGGTCGTCTTCAAGTCATTGATCGTGAGATCGTCAGCCAGTGCATCCGCATCATGAACCGTTCCAACCCTCTGCTCCTGGACTTTATGCAATATCACATCGACAACTGCCCCACGGAACGCGGCGAGACGTACCAACTCGCCAAGGAGCTGGGACAGCAGTTGATTGATAACTGCAAGGAGGTCATGGATGCGGCGCCCGTCTACAAGGATGTGGCCGTTCCTACCGGCCCTCATACCACCGTGGACGCCCGCGGCAACATCAGCTACGAGGAAGTGCCCCGTGCCAGTGCCCGAAAGCTCGAGCATTATGTCAAGCAGATGGCCGAGGGCGGCCCCATCTCGGAGTACAGCAACCGGGACAAGGTTCAGAATGATCTGAAGAACGTGTACAAGCTTATTCGCAAGCAACATCGCCTGTCCAAGGCCACCCAGCTTCAGTTCGACTCTCTTTACAAGGATGTGCTTCACGCGATGAACATGAACGAAAACCAGATTATGCCCCAGGAGAACGGCTCCACGAAGAAGTCTGGTCTGAAGCGCACCGCCGCCCTTCGCCCCGGCAAAGTGGAGACCATCCCCTTCCTGCACCTCAAGAAGAAGTCCGAGCATGGCTGGAACTACAGCAAGAAGCTTACTGGGGTCTACCTCAACGTCTTGGAGTCTGCCGCTCGTTCCGGTCTTTCTTTCCAGGGTAAGAACGTGTTGATGACCGGTGCCGGTGCCGGGTCCATTGGTGCCGAAGTCCTGCAAGGTCTGATTTCTGGTGGCGCCAAGGTCGTCGTGACCACCAGTCGCTTCTCCCGTGAGGTGACCGAATATTACCAGGGCATGTATGCTCGCTTCGGTGCTCGAGGCTCTCAATTGGTTGTGGTGCCCTTCAACCAAGGTAGCAAGCAGGATGTGGAGGCCCTTGTGGACTACATCTACGACACTAAGAAGGGTCTCGGCTGGGATCTCGACTTTGTTGTGCCCTTCGCTGCCATCCCTGAGAACGGTCGCGAGATTGACTCAATTGACTCCAAGTCCGAGTTGGCCCATCGTATCATGTTGACCAACTTGCTCCGCATGTTGGGATCTATCAAGACCCAGAAGCAGACCCACGGCTTCGAAACCCGTCCCGCGCAGGTGATCCTTCCTCTGTCACCTAACCACGGTACCTTCGGTAACGACGGCCTGTACTCCGAGTCCAAGCTGGGCTTGGAGACTCTCTTCAACCGTTGGTACTCTGAGAGCTGGGCCAACTACCTGACCATCTGTGGTGCTGTCATCGGTTGGACCCGTGGCACTGGTCTGATGAGTGGTAACAACATGGTCGCCGAAGGTGTTGAGAAGCTGGGCGTTCGCACATTCTCTCAGCAAGAGATGGCCTTCAATCTGTTGGGTCTCATGTCCCCCGCTGTTGTCAACCTTTGCCAGGTCGATCCCGTGTGGGCCGATCTTAACGGCGGTCTGCAGTTTATTCCCGACCTGAAGGGCACGATGACTCGTCTCCGGACCGATATCATGGAGTCCAGCGACGTTCGTCAGGCCGTCATCAAGGAGACTGCTATTGAGAACAAGATCGTTAACGGGGAGGATAGTGGTGCTCTGTACAAAAAGGTCGTTGCCGAGCCCCGTGCCAACATCAAGTTTGACTTCCCCAAGCTCCCCGACTGGGAGAAGGAAGTGAAGCCTCTGAACGAAAACCTCAAAGGCATGGTCAACTTGGACAAGGTTGTCGTTGTCACTGGTTTCTCCGAGGTTGGACCCTGGGGTAACTCCCGTACTCGCTGGGAGATGGAGGCCTATGGCAAGTTCTCCCTTGAGGGCTGTGTTGAGATGGCCTGGATCATGGGTCTGATCAAGCACCACAACGGCCCCCTCAAGGGCAAGGCATACTCTGGCTGGGTTGACGCCAAGACTGGCGAGCCTGTTGATGACAAGGATGTCAAGGCCAAGTACGAAAAGTTCATCTTGGAGCACACTGGTATCCGTCTGATTGAGCCTGAACTGTTCAAGGGCTACGATCCCAAGCAGAAGCAGCTTTTGCAAGAAATCGTCATTCAGGAGGATCTCGAGCCATTTGAGGCCTCTCAGGAGACCGCGCAGGAGTTCAAGCGTGAGCACGGAGACAAGGTCGACATTTTCGAGATCCCCGAGTCTGGCGAGTACACCGTCCGCCTGCGCAAGGGTGCCAACCTTCTGATTCCCAAGGCGCTCTCCTTTGACCGTCTTGTCGCCGGTCAGGTCCCCACCGGTTGGGATGCCAAGCGTTACGGTGTCCCCGACGATATCATCGAGCAGGTTGACCCCATCACTCTGTACGTCCTGGTCTGTACCGCCGAGGCCATGCTGTCTTCCGGTATCACCGACCCCTATGAGTTCTACAAGTACGTTCACTTGTCCGAGGTGGGTAACTGCATCGGCTCTGGTATTGGTGGTACCCACGCCCTGCGTGGTATGTACAAGGACCGCTACCTAGACAAGCCCGTGCAGAAGGACATTCTGCAAGAGTCCTTCATCAACACCATGAGCGCTTGGGTCAACATGTTGCTCCTGTCTTCTACGGGTCCCATCAAGACCCCTGTCGGAGCTTGCGCCACCGCTGTGGAGTCTGTTGACATTGGTTACGAGACCATTGTCGAGGGTAAGGCTCGGGTCTGCTTCGTTGGTGGATTCGATGACTTCCAGGAGGAAGGCTCGTACGAGTTCGCCAACATGAAGGCCACAAGCAACGCCGAGACTGAATTCGCTCACGGTCGCACCCCTCAGGAGATGTCCCGTCCTACTACTACTACTCGTGCCGGCTTCATGGAGTCGCAGGGTTGCGGTATGCAGCTCATCATGAGCGCCCAGCTGGCCCTCGACATGGGTGTGCCTATTCACGGTATCATCGCTTTGACCACCACCGCTACCGACAAGATTGGCCGCTCCGTCCCCGCGCCTGGCCAGGGTGTTCTCACCACTGCCCGCGAAAACCCTGGCAAGTTCCCTTCGCCCCTCTTGGACATCAAGTATCGCCGCCGTCAACTTGAGCTGCGGATGAAGCAGATCAAAGAATGGCAAGAGTCAGAGCTCCTCTACCTCCAGGAAGAGGTCAATGCCATGCAGGCCCAGAGTGACTCGTCTTTCAATGCCTCAGAGTACATGCACGAGCGCGCTCAGCACATTGAGCGGGAAGTTGTTCGTCAGGAGAAGGATGCTCAGTTCAGCCTGGGCAACAACTTCTGGAAGCAAGATTCGCGCATCGCTCCCCTGCGTGGCGCCCTTGCCACTTGGGGTCTCACTGTCGACGATATCAGCGTCGCTTCCTTCCACGGTACCTCGACTGTGGCCAACGACAAGAACGAGTCTGATGTTATCTGCCAGCAGCTCAAGCACCTGGGCCGCAAGAAGGGTAACGCCGTCATGGGTATCTTCCAGAAGTATCTCACTGGTCACCCCAAGGGTGCTGCCGGTGCCTGGATGTTCAACGGGTGCTTGCAGGTCTTGGACTCTGGCCTCGTGCCCGGTAACCGCAACGCCGATAACGTTGACAAGGTGATGGAGAAGTTCGACTACATCGTCTACCCTAGCCGCAGCATTCAGACCGATGGCGTCAATGCTTTCTCTGTGACCTCGTTTGGTTTCGGTCAAAAGGGTGCTCAGGTCATTGGTATCCACCCCAAGTACCTGTACGCTACTCTTGACCAGGCTCAGTACCAGGCCTACAAGACCAAGGTCGAGTCCCGTCAGAAGAAGGCTTACCGCTACTTCCACAACGGCCTGATCAACAACAGCATCTTCGTGGCTAAGAGCAAGGCCCCCTATGAGGATGCCCAGCAGAGTCAGGTCTTCCTCAACCCCGACTACCGTGTCAGTGTAGACAAGAAGACCTCCGAGCTGAAGTTCTCCACCACTCCCCCCAAGGCTGAGGAGCGGGAGAGCACCCGCCAGATGGTCGAGTCTCTTGCCAAGGCCCACGCTGCTGGCGGGAATTCCAAGGTCGGAGTGGACGTTGAGAACATCGACGCCATCAACATCTCCAACGAGACTTTTGTCGAGCGCAACTTCACCGAGGCCGAACAAGCGTACTGCCGTAAGGCTGCTTCTCCTCAGTCCTCCTTTGCTGGTCGCTGGAGTGCCAAGGAAGCTGTGTTCAAGTCGCTCGGTGTCAGCAGCAAGGGTGCTGGAGCCGCCTTGAAGGATATTGAAATTGGAAGCGACGCAAATGGCGCTCCTATTGTCAACGTAAGTCTTTTTCCCCTTCTTTTGATTTTCTTCTTTTGATTTTTCTTACTGTTTCTTTTCCTTTTTTTTTTTTATCCACGTCTCTGCCTCGGAGGAATTACCGCTTTGGTTCCCTCTGAGCGGCCCCGCCAGAATTGATTTGATCAACAACGCTAACGGAAGATCCTCGATTTAGCTCCACGGCGCCGCCGCTATCGCCGCCAAGGAAGCCGGTGTCAAACAAGTCACTGTTAGTATCAGCCACAGTGACACTCAAGCCGTCGCGGTCGCGGTTTCGCAGTTTTAAATTACGCAGGCCAGAAAATTCGGTAGCCTGCAAACCTGACCAATAACCACAACAAGGCAGGCCTCTGGGATATTAAAACGGATGTATAGATGGTCTTTGCGATTTCCTTTTTCTTCCTCCCCCTTTTCTTTTTTTTTTAATGCTCATGTAATACGGTGGGAGGGATGATCCTGCAATGCGGTGCTGATTTTGTTGTGACGTGATACCTGATGTTTCTTTTTTTTTTGCGTTGTTGAGTACCTGTCTCATCCGGTTATTTGAGAGAGTACATCTTATTATCTTGTGGTTGGAGGCGGTACACCTACACACCAACTGGAAGAGCGGACCCTGCGCTCTCAGAAAAGAGAAAGGGCATTAGGGGAATGTACTTTTTGATTCGGCAGTTCGAAGACTCTTTTTCTTTCCATGTTATTTGTTTATTTTTTGTTGGATAAATCATTTAGACTCTATGATTGTGGCTCCGGCTAAGAGTGTGTTTCAACTCTTGTTCGCTGAGAATGGATTACCGATATTCTTATGGTTCTTGTTCGATTATTGCGTTGGTACACTTGAATCAGAGTGGGTTCAAATTGACTCGTCTCAGCAATTTCATACTCAAGTCATTCAATCTGTAGCAAATGAGGTACTCGTGGAATATGCACTGAACTACATATACTGTACTTCTATGCGGAGACAGTAACTGTTGTACCTTTTCGAGTAATTGGATGTTCACCCGAGGATTCCAATCGCTCTTGGAAGAATCCATATATATTCCGTTTTCCACCTTGTTAACCTTGAAGACGTCCCATTTGAGTAGTTCATATATGTCCATGATGCTAATATATCTCTCTAAAGTTATCTGTGCCGTATGCCTACAAACGGATCGTCTACAGTATGTTGTTTTCAACTTGTCATATCTAACATAACTCCCCCTGTTTCTTGTAAACTCGGGCCTCAGTCTACCAGACGCAGCCCGGTTGGTCATGTACCAGGCCGTACTCTGCAGTGGTTAGGAACTGTGAATCAATTCTATTTACAACCTAGATAGGTACGAGCTTACTACTTGGTAGGTAGGTAGGTAGGTAGGTAGGGGGTACATCGATGGTGGACATGTCTGTCCAGTCTAGTAGAATGGATAGGTACTGCAAATGGATGTGGAAATTTACTCCTCAGCTCTCATGGATGGACTATATGGGTACTTTTATACTATACGCTAATATTGTATCTTAGTACACGGATGAGACCCAAAAGATGTGTCAAGCGGGTAAGTTGAATTGATGGGATATTTCTTTTATCAAACCTACGACATGTATAGTTACACTTAATTTTTTCCCCTTTCTTTCCCTTCTGCAGAAAGGGGGAAAAATGAAAAAAAAAAGGCAATCAGTGAAGATTGTGTTGCAAAAAAAAAAAAAAAAAGAAAAAGAAAACAGGTAAGCAGACACTAAACTTCCTATTCAAAAGTTCAATTTCTTTATAACCTCGACCCGCTTCAATATTTAGCCATCCCAGTATCAAACATATCAAATATCAAGCTTCAAGCATCGATTTCACCGCCACTTCGAATTTTTACAGCCGCGCGATTCAAAGGACCCCAATTCGCACGGGGATTAAGCTGATACCGCACAAGACGCTTCTTGGAATGAGCCGCCGAAGCTTCCCGGCCGAGAGCCGCGTCGAATTTGACTTCAAGCGTGCTGGGGTGTGTGGAGGGTTGGGTCGGGGTGGTTGAATTGGTGTTTTCCTCGACGGAAGTGGCTTCCTTCTTATTCTTCCTCTTCCCCTTTTCCTTTTCTTCCTCCAGCTCTTCCTCCTCCCGCTGCTGCTGCTGCTGCTGTGGTGGCGAGATAAATGATTGGCGAGATCCAGATCGATACAAAGAAGCCTCGACCTTGGTGACCAAATCAGTGATATCCCTTCCGGACTCGACTGCAGCAAGAAGGTCGTTCTTGAGCTGTGCAAGCCAGGGATCTTGACTCTGCCCATCGGTGGTGGTCATGGTGGTTGTGGTGCTCTTGCGCAGATTCTCCCGGCTCTTCGCCATGATAGCTGCACCGGCAGTCCCGGGCTTCAGAGAACTTTCCTTCACGGGAGAATGTTGACGGACCCACTCCCGCATGACTTCCCAGATCACGCTCCAGGGGGCATCCGTGCGGATCGAGTTGGGCTTTGCATGGCTGCGAGTCGAGCGATATCCGACGGAGCGCAGGGCGCCTCGGAACTCATCTTGTGGGACAGTCGAACAATGGAGAACTTTGGAGAGAGCGCTCAGGGAGAAGTAGAAGGGGTATGGCTCGTGGAGGGCCGGATTGACGCGGGGGATGATGGCTGGATAATCGGTCTGTTCCTGGGCTTGCTGGGATCCAGTCGAGTCTGTATTGGACGATTTAGGGGGTGGATTTTGGTGTTGGTTCTGGTTTGGCTGCTGAGCGCTGGGCTTTGTCAGAGCAGGACTCAAATCCAGGTCTTCTTCCATGGCGGTGGTCAGCATGCCCTCGATACGAGGGATTGTCTGATAGACCTCTGGGTCGAGTTTGGGCAGCGTGTCCAAAATACGCTGAATAAAGTGTGGGTTATGGAGTGGACCAGCCCACATGGGCCCTGCGAGATGCGTCTTGAAGCCGCAGTGCTCGCAGTAAGTGTTGGCCGTCGGACCCTGGGCCAACTTGAAGTGGTAGACAGGCCGGCCGTTGCGATCGAGCTTCTCTCGGGACGCGGCGAGAGGCTGAATGCTCCATGCGCCGCATCCGGAATCGCAGTTGTACACCACCATGGAGTTGCTTGCTGTGAACTTGACTTGAGCCGGGGAGCGAGTCACCCGCACAAAGACACGAGCGTAGAAGTCGATCGAGAGCGAGAGCAATGGCTCAATGGCGATACCATACTTGGCCGCCGACATGGCCAGACTGTTCAGAATCAAGCGCAGACCAGCCTCATGCGAATGCAGGCCCTTGACCGGATTCCCGCCGTAGAGGGAGAACGCCTTCTCCGCATACCCCGTGGAAGCCCAGACTCCAGCGTCTGTGCATGTAACACACAGGAGACCGCCATCCTTGACAGCCTGCAGGGCTGCATCCAGGAAGGGAGCCGCGGTGCCATAGGGATCCAAATCAATCACATCAAACTTGCGAGAGGGATCACCACAGGCGCGGTACATGTAGGCGCGGGCATCACCGAGGTTTGGCTGGATACGGTCCTCTAGTTTATTGTACGCGATGTTGGTCTTCATTGACTTGATGGCTGATTCAGAGAGGTCGTTGCCCACCACTTTGGTCACGACGGGCAATTCAGAGGCATATCGCAGAGCGCGCAGTCCGGTGGCGGAGAGAGCATCGAGAACGGTGAACTGGGACGGAAGAGTAGCGGGGGTGGAGGCGGCGGCAGTAGTGGTAGTGGTTGTGTCGGGCTTGGATTCCGAAGGTTCGGTTGGAGGCACAGATGTAGTTGTAGCAGTCTCTTCGCTCGTCGGCCGGGCGGCTGATTTGCCCTCCTTATCTCCTTCTCCCTTTCGAGCTGTTGCGTTTGAGGCCTTTTCGTTCGGTGAATCCTCGCGCTTGCGCTTCATTCCTTGGTTGGCACCGTTGTTCGAGGGGCGTCTCTTTGATTTCTGGTCCGCCTTTTGCCTTTTCACGTCGGCCACATGTTCACTGTATGCGCGAATAGCAAGCACACTCAGGTCTCGATTGAATTGTTGAATTGGGTTGTAAAATACAGATTGGCTCTCATCGCTGTCGGTGAGATCTCTCCGTGTGCCCTTGGACGCGGCCTCCTGGGCTCGGGGATTCAGAATGTGCGCTAATCCTTCTTTGATCACATTGTACTCGACACCGCCATGCTGCACCACCTTGCTGGGTCCTCCGTCGGGAGAAGTATCCATCATGGCTCTCGAGGTGCTGTTGAACAAGGCCCGTGGGGAACTTCGTAGTAGCGGGCGAGTAGATAGGCGCGAGCGTGGACAAGTGCGAATGCGAAAAGCAAATGGCAGATCAATGGCGCATTTCGGAATGTGGATGAACAAGAAGAGGTGAGCCCGTGGGTTCATGGACTCATTCCCAGGGTGCAAAGACCAATGCGACGTCGATTTCTATCTGTGTGGCACGTCGGGTGGTTTCGTCGATAAATTTGCGCGCCGCTGAGGAAAAAAGAGTCTCCGCACGGACCATGTGACTGGTGTTTGAGCTTCTCCAACAAGAAGTGATTGGTCTTGGTCGCGATGAAGATTCGACCATTGTTGCTCCTCAAATGGAGACGAGAATCCGGAAATGGTAGCTTAAGCTGATAGTTGCCGATCTTGTTTTGGAAAGAAAAGCGTATAATGTAAGGTGTATTAGAAATTAAGTCATAATGCAGCCAATGTACTAAACTGTAGTCTGATATTTGCACATCCCGTCATTCGTCGTGAGCCATCAAGATCGTCAATGCTCTCCCATCAAATAGCTGTTAGCAGCCGAACCGATCAATCCACGACATCCCTCGTAAATTCTATGATCGTATTTCGGCACAGCTTACAGCCACTCTCCAATGACGGGCACATGGCTGTATAACTGATCCCATCCCTGAGCCTCCCAACCTGCTCCTCGACCAGCGCGCCCGATGATCCCCAGACCACCTGCTAACCAAACCGCCGCTCCCATCGCCGCCACACCATTGACCACCCACCACATCTTGCGCTGACGCTTGACCCGATCCTGGTTCTCCGGCTGACCCAAGTACCCTTCCAACGAGCCCTTGGATGCCATACCTCTCTCCTTCCTCGCCGTGGTCACTCTCCATCCCATCCAAGTAGCCCAGCCTCCGACAAAGTGCCAGACACTCGCCGTCACGAAGACCACGTAGAAGAGATTCCAGAACACCGGGCTGCGCGCAATACCATGCGCCACATAGCCCAGTCCCACTCCGGAACTCCCGCCGTCCACCACGCAGGGCGTCACGCGATTCACCACGGCATGAAGACCGACCAGCGGGGCAATCAGATATCCCAATCTCGCCTGGGTCGAGACCTTGGGCCAGAATGAAAGCAGATGACGCTGGGCGCGGGTCTCTGCACCGTAGAGACGAGCACGACGCGCGCCACGGATATTTCTCAGGGCAATACCGGACGCGATGTGCGCGAAAATGGGTACGGTGAGAACGAGATGTTCCAGTCCGGGGGCTTGATAGACGGGTCGTGTGAGGAGCAGGTAAGGCTCGCTAGCGGGCACGGAGCGAGTGATAAGTGGGATGATCGAGGTATTGACAATGTGAAGGACGAGGAAAGCCGAGGGTGGGTAGGTTGAGTACTTCTGAATGCCGGAGACTGAACGGGGTTTTCACTTCTGGTTAGATCAAAAGTCGAGGGATTGGAAGAGACGAACGCCATGAGAGTGACACTCGACCAGGATGAACAAACAGCACACGTACGTAATGCATCCCAGCGGTACGCGCGCAATCCTAAACTCGGTGCCGATACGCCGCAGACTCGCGAGGGCTTTTCCTCGACCGGTGGTGGAAAGTAATCGCCATTTTCGAGAGATTCGAGCTCTGGCGTGGAGAGGTAATCTTCCATCACGGGAGACGGTTCCAGCTCCCGCATGGAGAGGATGGACTTGGCGTCAACATCCTGTGGTTTGGCGTCTGGAGCCAGCATCTTGAGGGAGAACACAAGGTCTAATGGTAGAAAGATACCACGGAGAGAAGAAAAGGAAAAAGACAAGAGATCTCAGAATCTACTGAGCCTCATGACAGGCGGTGAATTGTTGGGGAAAAGAAAACCGGATCCGAAAGAAAAAAAAAAGGAAAATAATCCAAGACGAGCAGAGAGCCTTGCAAGTTGGCGCCGCCACAAACAAATCCAAGAATCACCGAAGCACTCAACGAGAAGCAGTAGACCTATTACCCAAGAGAGGTTCACCAAAGCTCGTTTCTTTGTATCTTGAGCTTGCTTCATACTCTCTTTTTTATCTTTTGACACAGCCAAACTTCACTCTCCTCAACTCTTTGCTCCCAACCTAATCCCTCTTCTCATCCCGCAATTATCTCCGGAACTTCTGACTGGACGCAACCACAGCAGATCGTCATTTGCAAGCTCCACCGAGCACCAGCCCGCAAAAAGACCCCGACGTCAGTTTTGGAGACTCAAGGACCATACCGCGTCACTTCGCTTGAAACATTGAAACGGAATTCTCGCTTTTGCCTCTCTCTCTCTCCCTTCGAAAACTTTTACATCATGGCACCGGTACGCTTAAACAATCTATACCTCTTCGTCCGCTAGGTGAAAACGGAGAAAGCATGAGCCAAAACTAAACGCAATTCTCGCCAGCGAGCCTTTACCAATCCCGCACCCAAGGTAGGTGTGCATGCGCAATACGCACGTGAGGCACAACTTGCAGCTTCATCGACTCACCATCTCCTCCACTCTGCTTCCAGACCGAATCCGCTCGCTCTGCTCTGAGCGCATTCACCTGCACCCTCTGCAACAAGTCCTACTCGCGCCACCCCGAATACGAAGCTCACATCGGCTCTTACGACCACCAACATCGCAAGCGCCTTCAAGATCTAAAACAGCTCTCCCGTGACCCCAACGCCGCCGAAAAGGCCCGGCGGGCAGAACGTCGCGCCGATGCCGAAGCTGGGCTGAAAGTCCTGGATACGACGCCCAGCTCCACGGCGTCTGCAAGCGCTGCTGCGATAGGGAAAACGACGAAGCCTGGCGGTAGTGGAGGCGGCGGAGGCGGTTTCAAAAAGGGCGGATTTAAAAGCTCGTTTGCAACGGTCAAGGGTCCTTCGGCGCCAGTGAAGAAGAATGTCTTGGGGGATGAGGATGAGGAAGAAGGTGACGGGAGTGGGAAGAATGGGGTCAAAGGCGAGGAGACGATGGACACGGTGCAAAAAGATCGAGAGTTAGAATCTCGGCGCAGTGGGGATCTACAGGGCAAAGTACGTGGTGTCGAGGGGGAAGAGCGAGAGAGTGACACGGACGAGGAATATGCGCGAGATCGAGAAGGAGGAGGATATTATGACCCACGACGGCCGACGGGGTGCCATACTGGTTGTCCTAGTCGGGCAATTGGTGTCCAACCATCGTCGTGATGGACGAGAGTCTTTCGAGAGGGAACAATGAGTGAAAACTCACAGGCCGGGAGAAAGAAAGAGAGAGGGAGATGAACGATGGTGGGCATGAATATCAATGGAGCAATGGAGTTCACTTTCCATGGGGTACAGGTCGGCGTTATCGGTTTCTTTCTTTTGCCATGATGATATCTTTTTCGCACACCATCAAGCCTAAATCCGTCGTCTTTGCAAGGTACACCATTGACCGCTTCAAGGTCTATGGTACTGGGAATACAGGTCTATCTTACGCTTGCAAGACACACTCATCGAACCCAGATCAAGGAAGATAATCGTACACTATTTTCAAATCTGTCTAGGCAGAAATCGAAAAAGAACAAATAAAAAAGGGAGTTCCAAGGCGGGCAAATAGTGACATGATTGGGGGGGGGGAGGAGACGATCATATGGTCGAGAAGATTGGGAAGGGGGCGGGAGAGAGAGAGAGAGAGAGAGATACGGCCAAGGAAATGAAATATGTCGTAGATGCCGGGTGAAAGAAAAAGAAGACAGACAAGATGGGAGAAAAGGTACTAGACACACAAAAGGGTTTTATTACGCCACGCTCACTTGCGCTCCGAAAAGAACTTTAAACCCGCAGCAGCTTAGCGGCCTGGGTGACAATGGTGTCCTCCTGGGGGAAGGACATGTTCTCGAGACCAAGAGCGTAGGGGGTGGGAACCTCGGCACCGGTGACACGGACAGCCGGGGCAGTCAGGTAGTCGAAACCGTACTCCATGGACAGAGCAAGGATCTCGGAGGCGACACCAAACATGGGGTAGCCAGACTCAACCACCATCAGGCGGCCGGTCTTCTTCAGAGAGGCAATGATGGTCTCAACGTCGAGGGGCTTGATGGAGCGCAAGTTGATGACCTCGGCGTCAACACCGTACTTCTGCTTCAACTCGGCGGCGGCAGTCAGAGACTGGCCGACACAGCGAGAGAGAGAGACAATGGTCAAATCCTTTCCGGCGCGCTCAATCTTGGCCTTGCCGATGGGCAGGACGAAGTCGTTCTTCTGGGCGGCCTCGCTCATGGGGAAAGCCTGACCGTACATAAGCCTGTTCGTAGGAGAAGGGCAAAAAGCAATGGTCAGCCATCTCTGCACCATCCATATAGTTTCACACTTGGTGATTGGGGGCATTGGGTGGGCGGAATAATTGAAAAACTCACTCGTTCTCCAGAACCACAACAGGGTTGGGGTCACGGATAGCGGCCTTCAGCAGACCCTTGGCATCCTCGGAGCTCCAAGGGGAGACGACCTTGAGACCGGGAATGGAGCCGTACCAGGCAGAGTAGTCCTGGGAGTGCTGAGCGGCGACACCGGCGGCGAAACCGTTGGGACCACGGAAGGTAATGTTGCAAGGCTGGATACCACCGGACATGTAGTGAGTCTTGGCGGCGGAGTTGATGATCTGATCAATGGACTGCATGGCAAAGTTGAAGGTCATGAACTCGCACTAAATCGGTTGGAAAGATAAGAAGTTAGCCTATCGAAACTTTGGCACTGCATGACTTTTACTCCCAAATCGCCGCGTCTCGGTGTGCTGTCGGGTTCGCCATTGCTCTCGCTCTCCGGAAAAATACTCACAATGGGGTGCAGACCAGCCAGGGCAGCACCAACAGCGAGACCGGTGAAACCGGCCTCGGTGATGGGAGTGTCGATAACCCGCTTGGGACCAAAGCGGTCCAACAGGCCTCGCGTAACCTTATAACTGCAGATCGAAACTAGATCAGCATGCGATCTTCACTCAAGTCTTCTTTGCTCATGCCTCGTTGCCTTCCAACAGCGAATCAAAGGGTTCCTTACGCTCCATTGTACTGTGCGACCTCCTCACCGAGAATGAAGGTCTTCTCGTTGCCCTCGAGCTCTTCGGCGAGCGCCTCGTTCAAAGCATCACGGACAGTGACCTCCTTGACACCACCCTCGGTGGCGTAGCTGCGAGTACGCAGAGCAGCCTGAGCGCAGACGGAGGGAGCAAAGGCCGGACGCTTGGCAAAGGTCGACAGGCGCGAAGACAGCAGCCGGGAAGCTGGGCGGAAAAGTCGAGGAGCGGCCATGGCGGGGAATCAAGGTAAAAGGAATTAGGAAAAGGATACAAAGAAAGCAGAAAAGGAGTAATGAAAAGGGTCTATACGGTCAGAAAGAAGCCGCACAGAGTCAATTGAAGACCACGAGACCAGAAGACCGAAAAGGCGTCGTTGGAGAAAGGGAAGGGAACCCGCGCATGAATCTTTGAGATGCAAATCCGAAGATGTTGGGCGCTGAGTCAGCAGAAGTGCTCATCAATCTCACCGGCCGCTACTTCGGTAATCGTACAGTATCGCAGAGCCAGTCAAAGTTACCCGCAGATGTCGCTGTCTGTTTTTGTTCCTGTAAAGTTGGCACCAACGAATGCACGAACTTACAATACCTTTGTAACAATACAAACTCCCATCACAGAGTCACCTGATTGTAAGCTTCTTTTGATCCAATTACTGCTCGGTACCTCACATGACTCCGCAGGAGGCCGCCGGATAGGTCCAGTTGAGGTATTGGGTACTGAGATTGACTAAGGCTCCTTCCCTAGTTCCATGTACTCCGTCCTTATCTTGTCTTCCGATAGAGCTCTCGGCGGCCGGCGCATATCACGGGAACCTTGAGGGCTGCCCAGCTCATTCTGGTCACCCAGTAGCTTGTCTGCTGCTCACAATTCCACATATTTCCACTGAACTCTCCCATCACTATAGCATACCTGTTATCACCCCAAATATTACCACCCCTAGGTTGAATGATCCTTCAAACTGGGACACATTCTCTTCTTCCCAGCTACACACCAGGATGCGGTTCTCGGTGTTGCCCTGGCTTGTCCCGTCGGCGCTCGCCGCTCAACCCTCCGCACCGGCCCCCATCTCCGCTCCTCTGCGTGAGCTCCAATTCGGGCAACTCAACTTCCTCCATACGACAGACACCCACGGATGGCTAGCCGGTCATCTACAGGAGTAAGCTGTGTCAGAGAGCCTTCTCCCTTCGATGGAGCGTGCGTAACTGATCCACCCGTCGCAGGCCATCGTATTCGGCGGACTGGGGTGACTATATCTCATTTGCGGAGCGCATTCGAGAAAAAGTAGAAGGGAATGGACAAGACCTACTCGTTGTTGACACGGGTGACCGGGTAGAAGGCAACGGTCTCTATGATTCCTCCGAGCCCAAGGGTGTCTATCTTTCAGAGATACTCCGTCATCAACATATCGACGTGATCACCTCGGGCAATCACGAACTGTACAAACAGAACACCTCCGAGTCCGAGTTCTTGCATACTGTGCCCGATTTTCGAGGCAAATATCTTGCCTCGAATATTGATATCCACCATCCTGAAACCGGCGAGCTCGTTCCATTGGCCCAGCGCTATCGAAAGTTCACCACTAAAGTACAGGGCATCCGGATCGTAGCATTTGGCTTTCTCTTCGACTTTACCGGTAACTACAATAACACGGTGGTTCAGCGTGTGGAGGAGACTATCAAAGAAGAGTGGTTCCAAGAAGCCATTCGGGACCCAGAAGTTGACCTCTTCCTCGTGGCGGGCCATGTCCCCGCTCACTCAACAGAGTGGCAGGCCGTATTCGAAGAGATTCGCCGGACTCGCTGGGACACGCCTATCCAATTCTTCAGTGGCCATCAGCATATCCGGGACTATGCCAAGTACGACTCGCAAGCTGTCGCACTGGCAAGCGGCCGGTTCATGGAAACCATCGGGTTCATGTCGATTGATGGACTTGCGACCAGTAAAGGACTGCGCAAAAAGTCCCAGGTGAGCTTCAAGCGCCGCTATATCGACAACAATCTCTTCTCGTTCTACCACCACACGGGGTTGAATGGGACAAACTTCCACACCAACAAGGGCCGCAAAGTCTCTGAGCAGATCAACAAGTCACGAACCACCCTTGGGCTTGATCAGGTGCACGCATGTGCTCCCAAGGACCTGTGGATGTCACGGGTTCCATATCCCCACCCGGACAGTGTTTATACCTGGCTGGAAAGCGAAGTCCTTGCTGAAACCCTGAAACATGAGACACCGACCGAGAATCCCTCTGTGGCCATTTTGAACTCGGGAGCGATCCGCTTCGACATCTTCAAGGGCGCCTTTACCCAAGATACCATGTGGTCCATTTCCCCCTTCACGAATGGTTTCCGCTACGTCAAGGACGTCCCATTCCAAAATGTGCAACTCATCATGGAGGTGTTGAACAAGCAGGCTAAAGTTTTGTCTAGCCTCCAAGTGACCTCTGAGCCCTCCCTGTTGCCCTTGGCTTCTCCTGATCAAGTAGCCCGGCCTGAGGAACTTGTTTATGACAATGACGGGCTCTTTGAACAGGGTATTCTGTTCAAGAAAGGTGACCCCCGCCAGGCACCTCTGGCACCCTCCACCCTCCGACTTTGGCGGCGATCTTCTACCTGGGTACACCACCAAGGACGACGGCGGTGAGGATGGAGACGATACCATCCATGCGCCGATTTCTTTCTATAAAATTCCGAATTGCATTCAAGCCATGGTCTCCGCAAACAAGACAGATGTGCCGGAGAAGGTGGATCTAATCTATATCGAGTTTGTCCAGCCGTACTTGGCGCTGGCTGCCAAGTTTGCCGGACTAGACGTGGATTTTGTCAAGGAGAGCGCGGTGTATATGCCAGACACTACTCTCACGGATCTCATTCTGAAGTGGGTGAAGAAGCACTGGAAATGTGAGTCTTAGATGGCCAGTGCTCGTTTTCTTTTTCGCTCTCTGTGCATTTTGCATACCTTTATTGATAGTTCTGGGTCTACTTGGTGTGTTCCAAACGAAGACACGTTTTGTAAGCTTTGAGAAAGCCTTTTCTTTTTACTCTTGCAAGTTGGAGAGAGAGAGAGAGAGAGAGAGAGAGAGCGCGTAGATCGAGCCAGGCATTGCCCGCGTATATTTGAACCACCAAAGACAATATGATACACTAGAAATCTCATGATCTTCTCAATAGTGATTGTGTCACCACGCCTACTCATCCCCGCCGGTGAATGTAAACACCCCCTTGCCACTCCGGTATCCCCCCAGAGTGCCCTGGACGGCCTCGGCCAGCTGTGGTCCCTCCAAGTTCCACTTCCATTCAACCTTGTCCACGGGGATGTCCTTGAATCGGCCAGATCGCGTCATCTGCAGGACATCATTGATCGTATTCTCCTTGAGCACCGGGTTCTTGTCGCCCCACCGGCTGACCCAGAACCCATCGAACGAGAGATTCTTGAAGATCAACAGCCCCGACGGCAAAGCCACCGGCTGCTTAGACATAGCTCCATAAGTGACCATATGTGAGTCCGGTGCCAGTGTCTTGGCCATCGCCGTGGCGTTCTTGCCCCCGACGCAGTTCAGTGCCAGCCGAATCGGTTCCCGGCCCTGCCGCGTCAGTTCGGCAACCGTATCCTTGAACCCGCTCGTCATCATCTCTCCTTCGGTAACCACCGCGGTAGCACCCAGCTCCTTGAGCTCCTTCTTCAGGGCCTCGGTCTCTTCATGCGTTTTCCGTTCCCGAACCACATTCAGCGACTTGATCCCCCACTCGCGACACAATTGAATCGCCGCGCGGCCAACGCCGCTATTTGCCCCATTCTGAATCATCCACTCCTCTCCGGCGCGCATCCAGTCCCATTCACAGAAGTCGCGAATCATTCGGTACGCCGTCACCGGGTTCACGCTGACTGTACCGACCTGCAACGGCGTCAGACCGTCCTTGTTCTCGATGCGGATGAGCTGAGACTCGTCAAGTTGCGCATGCGTGCGCCAGGTACCCAGTCCCGTGCGTCGCATAATCACCCAATCTCCCTTAGTCAGTGTTTTCACGTTCGCTCCGGTAGCAATCACCTCGAATGCGCCTTCGTTTCCGCCGACGGCAGATGGCTCAGCGGTACCGAGCAGAGTCTGAAACGGTGGTTTACTGGGGTAGACGCCTTGGATCTGGTTGACGTCTGCGGGGTTCATGGGCGCGGTCAAGAGGCGTAGGTTCACCTGGGTACCATGAGGAGCGGAGATGGAGTGTTTGTGAAGACTGTGAATGTGATTCCAGAGAGATTTCTTCGAGTGAGCAAACAGGTGCTTTGTTTGAGACGGGAATGGAATTGGATTTCTCAAATTGCTTTTTCTTACCTCAGAACATCCTTTGGCTCGCCATACTTTGAATACACTAGAGCTTTCGCTTGTGTGTAGCCATACATGGAAATACATCGACGACTCTGGGAGGGAACAAATGCGCCGGGGCTGCAGCCGGTCGTTTGGCTGGGAGCGAGAGCTCTCCCAGCTGCGGCGAGGCTGCCGCGCCCGGCAGCGCCGAGGGAGCGCGTAGTCTGAGTAGACACTCTCATCGCGCTACGTGACAGCATTGTGTGATCCTGGAAAATCTGGGGATGTAAGAGAAAAAAGTCTCAACGAGGAGAAAAAAATGCGGAGGTGGCTGAGAAGGTGATCCGGTGGGAAAGGAACTGTGAGTGTCGGATGACGTCTTGGGGTTCTCGGAGTTGAGGAGTTCGGGCCGAAGGAACAATCTGTTGACTTGGACGAGCATAGCTGAGAACCTGATCTGAACCGTACAGTGTGTTTGCTGCATTATTGTCATGCTAGAGTCTTTTAAATCACACTCGTGTGTAGGCTTGAGGGATGTCTTTTTTCATTTGGTGTCAAATTTCTCAGTGACTTGAATAGATGGTGGGTTGTGTGAATTTCATCGGCATAATTGGACCATTCCAGTACACACGGTAACTGTCCAAAAATATAGTTACGCTCCGGTGTCCCAAGGCACAAACATGTGTGACAACACCGGGCTGGGAGTCATCAACTAAATTCATTTGGTTTTTTGTACATAAAAATACTAGCTACTAAATTCCATTGGGGTTGGAAAATCGGACATACTCACATGAAATGGAGAGAGGAGTCCAGCTAAAGGCATCGAGATCATTCCAAGACTGAGCTCACAGTGCCTGCTTACCGCAGGGACCAGAAAAGCCCTAATACAATATGCATACGTAGCCATATCATCGTTCGAGTTGGTAGCCACTCTCAATCTTTGACATTGGATTCAATCATTCTGGTACCCAAGAACACACACATACACACAAAAAACATATCACTCCCTTCATGAAAGGCCGATAATTGATCTGATCAGATGCTTGTGTATGGACACAACCCGCACTCAAAGTATCTCTCGAAAAGCCGCGGCCGATCCGGCGGAGTCTGCCGCGCACGGGCCCTTTGGCCTCGGAGAGGCTCGTTTCCAGTCCGTCACTCTCAACTTCTTTCGTGATATCTCCTGTTCAATCCCGAATACAGCAATCCATGTCCCTTTTACGCGAGGCGGAGAGGTTCTTGGTCAATCAACACAAAAGTGCACTGAATGCTTTCATAACACCACTGCCCCGCGCGGGGGCATGGCTTGATCGCGTAACGGAAGCAGAGCAACGCCGCAAAGAAGGTGCGGAAAGAGAAGCCGCTTGTTCCTAGCAATTGAACCCAACTGATCAGGAAAAAAAACCATCAACGTTACAGGCACGCCCAAGTCAGTTCTTGACGGGCGCTTGATTTCGGTCAAAGACAATATTTGCACACGCGACTTACCGACGACATGCGCCTCGGGAATCCTTGACCACTTCACCAGCCCATTCAATGCCACCGTCGTGGATCAATTAGAGGCTGCCGGAGCTGTTGTTGCAGGGAAAACCAATCTGGACGAATTTGGAATGGGATCTCACTCCGTGTATTCCAAGTTTGGCGCCGTCAAGAATTTGCGACAAGATGAACATGGGCAAGACCTTTCCGCTGGCGGGAGTTCGGGTGGAAGTGCAGTAGCCGTTGCCGCGGAGCAGTGCTATGCGTGAGTTTGGAGAGACACAATTGCTTTGAGAGTGGCACAAGCTGATTGCGAGATGGTTTACCTCATCTCTAGCGCACTGGGGACAGACACTGGTGGCTCGGTCAGACTTCCGGCAGCGTATACGGGAACTGTTGGATTCAAGCCATCGTACGGGTTACTCTCGCGATGGGGTGTGGTGGCATATGCCAACTCCCTAGATACAGTTGGGATCTTGGGAAGAACCACGTCATCCGTAAGAGACGTGTTTAGTATGTTCTCATGCCCAAGTACTGTTTTGGACACACGCACCTCGCTAACAGTTACCTGTACAGCCATCTTGAATAAGCACGACCCCCGTGATCCAACCAGCATCACCTCTCCTTCGCGATCTCGAATCCACACTCACTTGCAATCAACCGCACTTGCACCTCGATTGACACAAAATCCCCTCCGCATCGGTGTGCCGCTAGATTACAACATCTCCGAACTCACTCCGTCTATTCGCCAAGCATGGCATCTCTCTCTTGCACACCTTCAAAGCCAGGGACATACAATCCACCAAATCTCTCTCCCCGCCACAAAACACGCACTCTCCGCATACTACGTGCTTGCGCCCGCCGAAGCATCCTCAAATCTGGCCAAATACGACGGTGTCCGTTACGGAACTCGTGCCGAGGGTCCAGACAGCGACGGACAACCGGAGAGCTACCTCTACGCCAACACCCGTGGGCAGGGCTTTGGCGCTGAGGTACAGCGGCGGATCCTTCTCGGCACTTTTAGTCTCAGTGCGGACGCGATGGACAACTACTTCATCCAGGCCCAACGTGTGCGCCGACTCGTGCAGCAGGACTTTGATGCCGTCTTCGCGGCGGCGCATCCATTCGCGACAACAGAGTGCCACGAGACCAAGTCACCGAACTCGACGAACATCGATGTCATTGTTTGTCCAACAGCACCATCACCCCCACCGCGACTGGGTGAAATCACAACGGGCTCGTCACCCCTGGATGCTTACGTGAATGATGTTTTCACAGTGCCAGCCAGTTTGGCGGGGTTGCCAGCGATTTCGGTGCCCGTCACTGTCTCTGCATTGGGCCGGAGCTCAGAGCGCGAGGAAGTGGCGGGGATTCAAATCATTGGACAGTACGGCGACGATGAGCTGGTGATGAATGTTGGCGAATTGTTGGAGAACCAAAAGATGGTGGGCCAAGAATAGCACCATTCCGTGCTTTTTGTGAGAACCAGTGTACAATTTACAATGATACCAAATGTTTTTTTTTCTGTCTCAGGTGGAAACCTTTGTTGTCCTTCACATAGCTGATACGCTTGGAAGATTTCATTTCATCCCGAGATTTGACGCGGATACAGTATCTCATTTCCTGCCGTTCCGTTTGCATGGCGCCGAGGAATGCTCACGTGGTATCATTTTATTTGCTCCAATTCGGCCACCAAATAATCAATTCTCACCCCCAAAGACAGCTGGAGCTTATACATCATGTCATTTCAACATCCTCATCCCCTCCCGCCACGGAAGCTTCCCCGACATGAACAGGTGTCCCGGCAGTGCCAACACTCATTGCATCCTCAGCCAAGGGAAGCGCCGCTGGCGTGGCGCGATTACTATTCGCAACCGAATCGGATCCGCCACCGGTAGCAGGCGTTGCAAGCGATGCACCCACCCCATTCTGTAGAATCTCCGAGCCATTGATCGCAGCAGGTGCAGCACCGTCTAGTTCTGTATTCTCATTGCCAATGACATCGCCATCGATCCCACCCCAGGTGAACATGGCTTCGACCTCGTCTACAATGTCGGCGACGACATCCTCGACGATCTGATCGTTGAAGCGTTCACCCATGGGCCGGACCGGATGACCGAGCTCGTCTTGCTCAGGGGGCCCTACCCACCATGGGCCTTCGAAACGACACTCAACCGCGCCGCCGCCGTAGCAGCTGACGGCTGGGTAGTACCCGATCATGCCATCGTCGGCATTCTCGCGTTCTCCAATGCCGAGGTTGTTGGTCCCGTTGGCAAGACGGCTTGCCGGTGGGAGAAATGCGTAGAGCTCTTTGAAGGGCGTGCCCATCTTGACGCCATTTTTGAAAATCGTGATACAGGAGCCAGGTAATGTGCGAAGGGTCGGGTCTTCGCTGTTCATGGGGGAAGGCGGTCCAAAAGTAGGAGTCTCTTTGAGGTTAAAGGCATAATCGCGGAGATGTTTCGTGGAGAAGACGTTGGATTGTTGCCAACAAAAGTCGGATTTGTAGTGAAAGGGGATACGGTCTCGGATGATATTGGTAGCGACGGGTTTAGATTCGGGGACTGGCTTGGATCCATCACCATCCACGGCCGGGTCGTAGGTTCCCTCGACGATTTTCTTGTGCAGAGAGAGGGACGGTAGGGTGATAAGCATGCCGATGACATCGCCTTCGTTGATACCCTCGCCCTTGGGGAAGAAGAATTCGCAACGCATGCGATTGACAACTTCCCCGTTCACGTCCCGAATACCGTAGCCGTAGCAATCAACCCCCACATTGACGTCGAGATCTGCCTCGCGACGAGCGAATCCCAGCCGGACATGGCCACGTGGGGATGCACTAGCGCCGCCCTTTTGGGGAGCTTCCTGCCTGTCGTTCACGCGACCACTGATGACTCGGGCCTCGTAGTAATATGATCCCTCCCGAGCACAAATATTTGCGCGTGAAGTATGCCATGCGTCGCTCGTCGTTACAGCCCGTGCATCCTGTGAGAAAAAGATCGCCGCGGGGGAGTCTTCAAAGCTGAATCGCGCGTGGTATGGTTCCACGTCCGTCTGCCGATATTTGATATGTGGGAAGCCAGGGTCGCTAATGGCATAACTATAGCGGAAGCCGTTCTTGTTGGTGAGTTTATCAACGACCTCGTAGAAGTCCCACGTCTGGCCCAGCACCTGCGAAGATTTGGTAGTCACAAGGTTGAATTGGCGTGGTTGTGGAGGTAATCGATCAGAGACACGAGGCTCGGCGAGTAGCAACGGGCGCAAGATCGAAAGCTCTGAACTTGCCCGCGCAGTACTTGTCGCCGTTGTCCGTTTCTTTGGTGGAGGCGCGCCCTCGGGATCTAAGCCTTTGGCTTCCCGTTTTTTGCGACTGTCCCGTTTGTTGCGCTTTGCACGTGCGTCTGCACCCTGTACTGATGCGTTGCTGGCAGGAGCTGGAGAAGCTCGGCTGTTTAATTCTGATAGTGCGCCACTGAGGAGGGGGCCATTGCCGGGTGGGAGGAGAGGGGAGTTGATATTCGAGGATGGCGCAGACGACGCAGGAGCTTGTGTTGACGCCATGGCGAGAAGGCCAAAGAAGAGTGAGGCAAGGTCGAATCGTGAATGAATGGACCTGAATTGAATGTCAAGTCCACCGATGATCCCGCTGATTGTAATAGAGTGGTTAGCAAATCGCAACTAGAGATAAATTCAGCAAAGCTCATGGATTACAGATGATGTGCTTTGCGGGACTCGTCGTTGCGACACGCTCACTTACTGAAATGTCGCACAACTTCAAGCCGACACCGTATCGGAGGTGGAATTGAAGTTTCACGAATACCACAAGATCATTACAATAGCAGCTCGCAGAATTCTGGCCGTTTTGACTTCAATATTTGCTGCAGAACGCCCTTATACCATGTGAAACAATAACAATAGAAGAAGATATAAGACCCATCGGCCGCGCGAGTACTTCTGGAGCTCCGCGGCAGAAAAGCATTGGAGACCTCAGTGGCGGTCAGACCGCCACCAGGCGGTAGAGATAAGAAAAATGAGTGGATCCCCACCTGGCAAAAAAAAATATCACTGATTAGATCACCTGATCTGTAAATTTACACACAGCCGATCAACGATTGATCGTGGGACACTCGAGTTGCCAGGGTATTCCACGAAAAAACAACGTCTTTGGATTGAGTCCAGTGATTGAAGACTTCCATTATGCCTAAGGCTACCAGCTCTCGAGCCGCCGCTGCGGCGCGACGACACAATCCTCTGGCGGACGACATCTCTGCCGTGGGGCATCTCCGGACAAACAGCACCACCAAGAAAGGCAAGCGCCAGTCGCACGATGACGAGGAAGATGGCGAGACCGGCGAGCGCTACGTTGATGCGAAGATGTCACGCAAGATCCTCCAAATCGGACAGGAACTGGCAGAGGAAGATGCCGCTGAACAAAAGCTGCGATTTGGCGGGGCTCAGCCAAAGTCAAACTCGGCTTTTGCATTTGATACTCGATTCGAAGAGGACGCACCTTCCGATGACGAGAAGTACGAGAACGATAATTGGGTCGACGAGGATGAGGAGGAGCGTGAAGAAATTGTGAGGAACATTGTTCAGGGCCTACGACAGCCTACCCATCCCATGGCGGACCGACATTCTAACAAATTTCGCTTAAACAGGAAATCGACCCTAACGATCTCGACATGTTCAACAAATTTATGCCCGGTGGCCACGATGAAGACCCAATATTTGGCACGCGGCAGCCCGGAGAACAGCTACAAGGGCAGACAACAAACCTGGCGGACCTTATTTTGGAGAAGATCGCCGAACATGAAGCCAAGCTGAACGGTGAAACTGCTGGCGGAAACTATATTCACGGTGGTGGTGCAGCTGAAGATGCTGTGCAAATTCCAGCCAAGGCTGTTGAAGTATACGAAAAGTACGTCAAAAATTCAGTTCTCCGGGGTCCTGATCTCGCTCCAATTACTAATGCGCTTCCAGAGTCGGCATGATTCTGTCCCGCTACAAGTCGGGCCCGCTGCCCAAGCCTTTCAAGATCCTCCCCTCAGTGCCGAACTGGCAAACACTCCTCGACATTACCCAGCCCGAGAGATGGACCGCCAATGCTGTGTATGCCGCCACGCGTATCTTCATCTCCTCCAAGCCCGCTGTGGCCCAAGAATTCATCGCCACCGTTCTGTTCGACCGCGTTCGCGAAGAGATTCACGAGACGAAGAAATTGAACGTCCACACGTACAATGCCCTTCGTAAGGCCTTGTACAAGCCCGCCTGCTTCTTCAAGGGACTGTTGTTCCCCCTCGTCTCCAGTGGAACTTGCTCTCTTCGCGAGGCTCATATCGTCTCCTCCGTGATTGCCCGAGTTTCAATTCCCGTTCTCCACTCTGCCGCTGCACTGCTGCGTATGTGTGATTTGGCTGCAGAGCAATCCATGCGCTCGCTCGAGAGCACCGGTGCTGTGAACACCTTTATCCGAGTGTTCCTGGAGAAGAAGTATGCCATGCCATACAAGGTGATTGATGCTCTGGTATTCCATTTCTTGCGCTTCCGCGGCGACAACCCCGCAGATATGATGACAGACGGGCCCGGCAGCTCAAAGGCCTACAAGTTGCCCGTTCTTTGGCATCAGTCTTTGTTGGTGTTTGCCCAACGCTACCGCAATGACATCACCGAAGATCAGCGCGAGGCTCTTCTCGACTTGCTGCTTGTTCGAGGACACAAAGACATTGGGCCAGAGGTACGACGAGAACTCCTTGCTGGTCGTGGCCGCGGTGTTGTTGTCCTCGATCCCGAGCAACAAAACGCCATCGATGCTGGTGACGACACAATGGACATGGCAATGTGAATGCATGATAATGGCGTTTGATTTTCTCAAAATGTGTTGAACCTTTTTTTTCTAATGATTAGATACTCTTGCCGCGCAACATGCTTCTCACTTTTCTCAGGAATCATTTCCCTTTTCATCAGCCTCGCAGCGCGAGTCAAAAACATGAAGTAGATGACAGTGCAACTTTTATCGTTTCAGCGCACCACTCTCTGAACCTTTCCTGTATTTTCTGTGCTCCGAATATGCCCCCCTAGCTTTTCAACCCTATACAAGTACCGTTCACTCAATACTTTATACTTTTCGACAAGAAAAGCAAAGCCCCTCGAAAGCGATACAGAGACGCCAGATGTTATTGAGTTCCTCGAGTTTCGGCATTACCCGATGCTTCGCTCCATCTTTTACTTCTGAACAGCTCCTTGGCCACGGAATAAATTCTGATTCACGCAAATTCCAACCTGAGCGTAAGTCGACAAGTAGGTTTCAGCAAGTCTAGTTGCGACAACTCTAGGGACGCGATCATATGCGACAGACAACAAGTTTGCAACTAAAACTAATTGTAAACCAGCAGAGGCTCTCCACCTGCACGCAAAAGGCGTAGCCATAGGCAGGACCCTCGTACCAAGCTGATATGTACATTAGTCAGGGGTTCACTTTCTTGTCTGTCAACTCACGCGCCCCGAAGTCCTCGCATGAATGAAGGCTTAAAAAGAGTCGGTAATCGCCCAGCCACAGCCCTTGGTTGGTGTGTAGGCTCTGCGTGGCACTGCTTGACTTTGATGACAGCCTGCTATTCAAGTCCCACCCCCGGTGACATTTCATCACATCTCACGCACCCGTTTAGAGTGACTTTTATTAGGACCATTCTGTAATCGCTTGGAAGCACCTGACCGTCTGCGTTGCAGTCGAGAGTGGAAGGTGCACCAATCAAAGTCAATGATCAGAGCTCGCCGGAGCTCAGCATTCCACAAAATATTGTCCTGCCGAAGGTCATGGTGCACAACACCGAGACGACGGATCTCCTTCTCGGATTGAGAAATCGCATGCTGGACGGTCCTGTCCAAACCAGTACGGCCTACGCTCTCACCACCCCAGCCCATGAGAAGCATATGACGGATACTGCCTGCACGGTGAACGAAGTAGATTTGGGCCAGATTGATTGCCCCGAGAAAGACAGGTACAGCGGATCCTTGAACACGCTTCAGGGCCGTGTAGACCTCAGCTTCGCGCGAGACTTTCCCCCAGAGTCCCGATGTTGTCCCCTTGCCCACGATGGTGTATCCGAAGGTGGCACACGTAATCTTGAATGGGACGCCCGTGGCCCCACAGGGCCCGATAGGGGCGCAATTATGTTCTGGATTCTGATCAAGCTGCGCCTTGATTTGCTTCACCAGGTCGGCTGCGCTGATCAGATGGTGGTCCTCCCCTCTTCCAAGCATATGCAGCTTTGTATTAGGGCACTCAGGGTCGAATGCACCGCCTTGTTGAAGCCCGAGGAGGCACTTTTGTGTGCAATATAGAGCATCATGGGAGCGAGATTGCCCGCTTTGGTTTCCTTGGCAATTTGCTCGGGGTCGCGGCGTAAACAGTTGGGTCGAAGAGGACGACGAGACCTGGCTGAGTCTACGCTTCCGTCCAGTAGGTGCGGCGGGCTCTGCGTCGGAATCAGAGGAATCCCCTTGAAGATGTTGGTCGGATGGGGGAGCACAGCGAGCGGCCGCTCGTGTGGTTACTTGAGGCCCTGAATTGACGGGAGACACTGGCGCATGATAATCAGAGCTTGAATCTGTAGGACTGGGAAGCTCGGGGATACTTTCGTCCAAGCTTGAGTCTCGAGGTGAATCTGCCACACTGATCTGGGAGCGATCGCTATCATAGCTCGTACGCCATCTCGGTAGGATGTCCATGGCGGAATTCCGCCACGGTCGATCACGGGAAATATGGCGACAACTCATCAGACACAGACACAGCGTCCTCTCAACTCGAGTCATAGGAGCCCTCGCAGGTCTACCGATATCTGCAGTCTCGTACATACCGGGCTCACCAAGGTCGTAATAAAGTGTAGTTGGATCGTCGTAGGGCACCCAGAGCAGCACATCGACCAGGCCGTTCGTCAGACATGAATACTCCAGACCCTCTTGAATCATCACATGAAATCCTTGAACGATGGGAGACCCGACTAGCTGCTTGGCGTGATATCTTGACTTCTCTGGCTCCTCCGTCGGAACATGATCAGGCTGTACCACGTCTCGCCAAAATTCCATCGAGTGGAGGCCTAATCGAAGGTCTGTAACGGAGAGCTTGTGGGGGGGTTTATATTCGATAGTGGTGAGCAAGGTACTCTTGTAGCCGTCTATCCGATATATGCAAAATTGATCTGGCTTCGAACGTTTCGCGGTTGATGACTCACCAGCGTCGGCTTCATTGTCTTTATCCAGAGCATTGGCGTGATTATCGAACCGAATTCCGTTGCCTAGGTTGAACTCCTCGCGAGCCTCTGGTATTTTGCACAACTCGTCGATAATCATGCGTACGGGGTCTTCTGCGGCGAATTGCTCGTAGAAGTCAAGATCCTTTTCGCTGCTGATCTGTCGACTTGTGGATTGACTGAGACTCTCTAGCGCATTGAGTGGCATGAATAACCGTGGTGCATCCTCTCCTGCTGGCTGCAGGTGACGGCAAACAGATCCGAAAATTTCTCGCTGTCTTGCCTCACAGTCACTCCATGGGCGCAGTCGTAGGGGACAGACTTTGCCGATAGGGGCAGGAATTGTACCTGTCGTGGAGCAAGACGGTGTTTGCGCTCGGAGCGGCCTCCAAAAGCGATCGTGGCATAGTTGAATGAACTCTGGAAAGGTCGTCGGTCGGTTGCGTTCTCTCTGATGTCTTTCCCTTTCCTCTGCCTGCTGCTTTTCATCCTTCAACTGCTCAATCTCCTCTGCTGCCTTTAGGAGAAGCGCCTTGTAATCCGGGGAGCTGTTCCCACTCATCTTGGTTGTGAATACGGGAAGACACAGATGGGGAACCCTATGGCGATGTTCTTTAGTCAGCTTCTCTTGGATGAAGCAAGCAGTACACACCCGAGATGATGCTTTTGAGTCGGGCTGGATGTCTTCATTGTTCATGTTTTGCGGCGGCTGTTTTGATCGAGGATGTTCGAAGTCTACCAGGTGTTTTGGCAGAGAGTAGCGCTTTCCCTACTATAAACTAGAGCGCCGGACGATCACAAGCCATCGGTCTTCGTCCAATGGGGAGCTGTTCCATGACCAAGTCGAATCCTACTTCCACTCGATCACATTCAGATGAGTTCACTATGACATTTCTCCCTGAGAGACGCTCGTCCGAAGAATTAGATGGCCTTCTTCTTCTCTGTTGAGGGCGAACCTTGAGGCATGGCCTTGAGGTAAGATTTTGGCCCTGAAGAAGCTCACTCTCTCCAGCTTGACAAGAGCGACGAGGAATTGGAAACAATATACCCCAAATATCCGTAAAGAATGTAGTAATCACAGATGCTGAAATCCAGCTTTTGCTCAGAGTCAGATAATAGGCGTATAAGCGAGCTTTCTCTCGATCTTCTCATTTATGATGCCGTCGACTTATCGGCAAGTAATAAGTTTCTGGTCAAGTGGTTATAAAGTAGTTACATCGGATAAATATCAGAGCTCCTCAGATTTCACGTAATATTAATTATTAAATATATCAATCATTTCCCCTACCTTTCTTTTCTACTTCATCGCCTAGCTTTTCGCAAACATTCACGCATCAATTACTGTTGATGAAGTTCTGGGAACTCATCATCTTCGTGAAACATCAACTAGTAGATGCCTAAACAAACTTTTCATTTCTTTGGAAATTTTCCTCTTCGACTACATGTCCAATCCAAGAAACTACTGGTAAGCCATTTCAGAACCCCTCAGGCTACGTACAACATCAACTAACAGGTATACAATCGAACTATCCCCTTTTTCCCACCTATCTTTTTCTCTTCGACGACTTTTGTTTCCTCAAATACCAACGAAAACTTTCTAACTAACCGTGATTCGTAACCTTAGGCCACTAAATTCATGCAAAATCAACTAATCCTCTCATTCCTCAATCCTTTCTCCTCCAAAAACCTACGTTACTACGAAAATTGAAGAATCAAATATTAACAACAACTTTGAGGGCTAGTTAAACATTACCTAGTAGGTGTATCGATAGATTTTTCCTTCTTTCAAAATCTCCTTCTATTGCGATTTCTTTCTTCAACAAACTTTATATCCGCAAGGTTCGCAAAGTCATTACTAATGAAGAATATCAAGGAATCAGCCAGCTTCGGAAAGTCTCAACTTTTAGTATAACCCAATTTTCACCCTCCCTTACTCCATTTTTCTTCACAAACCTTCATTCCAACAATTATCAACGAAGTTTGAACAACAACGTTCAGGGTAAATCAAATTTGCTCAATATCACCTAGTAGGTATATAAACGAATTTTTCCTTCCTTTACACTTTCCTTCTTCAACATCTCTGAATATTCACAAGATTCACGAAGCTATTACTGCCAACAAATTTCAAAAAATTAGCCGACTTCGTAAAATATTAAGTAGTGGGTATATAAACGAATTTTCACCCTTTCTCAATCCCTCTTCCTTCAACGACCTACCTTCTTTTCCACAAATATTAATTAAGCAAGCATTGATAACGACTTCTAGGGTCACCCGATTCCGTGAAATATTAACAGGTGGGTATTTAAACGACGTTTCCCCTTCTGTCAATCCTCCTTCCTTTAAAAACCTACATTTTCGCAAATATTGAGAAAGCTAGTATTGACAGCGACTTTGAGGGCCATCAGATCTCTCGCAGAACTAACTAGTGGGTATATAAACTGACTTTTCTAGTCACTTCAATCTCTTTCTCTTTATCAACTTTTATCTCAGCGATTATCAACGAAGCAAACATTAACAACGACTTTAAGGGTCACTGAACTTTGTGAAACACCAGCGAGTGGGTATATCAACGAGTTCTCACCCCCTTTTTCAATTCTTTCTTCTTCAACAACCTACTTTTACGAAAACATTCACGGAGTCATTACTGATCAACAGATTTTTTGCCTAGCTACTGCAATATCAAACATTCGGAACCACCCCGCCTCACTACAGCTACCGCTTTTCGCTCGCAGCTGATTCTTCACGCTCTTTCGCTTTCCTCTTCTCAAGAACCTCTTAAGCCTCTTTTACCTCCCCACATAACCCTGCGGGCAGCCATGGACCGTACCGCGGATTCAGAGCGGATGCTCGGCTTGACCTTGTCTGATCAGCGAATCCTGCTCTATGGAATCCTGTTCCCGTGTACCGACGGAAGCCGAGTGAGTCCATACTCCCAGTCTATATTTTCTTTTTTTCTCTCGTTTTCCACCAAGTGAGAGTGATTGCTGATCATCTTCCAGAATCCCGTGGACTATGTGAAACTTGCCGCTGCCCTAGAATATACTCCTTCATCTGCCAAGGTTATGTACGGTAACGCTCGTCGCAAACTGGCTCGCAACACGGGCATCGACCTTCCGCACAATCCTCGTGGAACTGCTCCTCGCACCAAAGCTGCCGGCACAAAGACAACAGGTAGTTTGGGCAATTCAGAAGCACCTGCAAAGGTCAAGGAAGCCGGGGAATCTGGGGAAAAGCTGCGCAAAGGTCGTCCTCCTGTGGCCTCGCGCAAGCGCAAGGCGGACGAGCTGGAAACTCCCGAGGCAGAGACCGTGACAGAGGCCAAGGCCGAAAGTCAGACACAGACGCAGGCCAAGGTTCAGGTTGAGGCGACGGTCGAGTCTGAGGCTGTTGCCGAAATGGCAACTGGGAATGCGGAGACGAAGGCTGAGTTAGACGAGGCTAAGCTTTAGGGCGACCCCCTCTGAGGCCCTGAGAAAGCAGTCTTTTGGTGCAGAGCGCTGAACATTGGTCGTTTGTCGTTCCTGCATTTTGCTTACTTTTACATCATTCATTTTGCTTACTTTTACATCATTTACATATCACCGCGTACACGTCGAGTTTTTTTCGACTCTTATTTTATGCCTTTTTGATACATGCATGGACTCGACTCGACTCGTCTCCGCTTACTTGGACTCGTGCGTCGTCACTTTTTCGATAGGCGAGTCGGCGGTCTTTTTGGACTTGTGTTTTTCGGATTCTCTAACTCAAATTTTGACGACTGTGCAGCTTGCTTTTAACCAGTTCTTTGGCTCTGATATCGTTGGTTTTTGGACTCTTTCATCTCTGGGGTTTCAGAGGTCCCTTTTTCTCAGTACTTGGCCCTCTCTGGACCATGCTTTTCTTTATCTGACAACTTAAGCAGTAAGCTCAAGTTGTGCCTTACCGTCAGACTTGGTGAAATTTCTTTTTTCTTGCTTCGTATCAGCGCTGTGTAGTGACTCTGCCCTGCGTTCATGATCTGGCTGAGAACTCATGCTATTAGTATTTTATTTGCATCGTTGAGAGACGTTTACAGTATCTGCTTTGAGATTTGGTATTGTTTTTGCACACGGTCCTTTGCACAAAGAAAGCAAGTTTGCATGTATATTCATATTTTATTCAGCAATTTTGCCTAATTCAAGCTCGTGAGCTCTTGAGCGCAAGAATAAGACTCTTCTGAATTTTTTTGATCTCTCTGTTTTATTAATTAGTATGACTAGATTTCATTGACTAAGAATACTTACGGTATTGTAAGGATATAGATATTTACAAAGGTACGTCTAATAAGTCTAGTAACTTTCAACAAAGAAATGTGCAAAAGGACTGTTAGATGCTTAACACAAAGTTAAAGTAGAAGCTACCACGAACATCTTCACTATTTTTATAAGGCTATTCTCTTCTTTTTACTACATAGAAGAGGGATTTATCAGCATGAACATCTTTAGTACAAGAGCACGCTATTTAAAAATAAGTACTGTAACAAAAGTATCAAACTCTACAGGGAGAGATACATCACATAGTCTTTCCTGGATGTTTCCGTCAGACCATTATGGAATTACCATTCAACGTGAAACAAACATGCTAGCGAATAGTCAAGACAACATTAAGGGTGGCTAGGTAGCTGCCTCTGTTCGTGCAACACTGTTTAAGTCGAGATAAGCTAGTATTAGCCAAAGAATCTGCATCCGAGGAGTTGGTTTAGCGCGGGCAGTCATGAAAGGATCCGTGAATCTAGATACTTCTGTCTTCAAGGCGGTCTTGGAACTTCTCGAAGGGGAGGAACCCCCGTATCTGATTGCTATAGCCGGCCGTGATGATGAACCAGCCCGATCGATCTATCTAAACCTTTATCCTTGATTATAGCAAATAGAATATGTATAGCAGATACTCTCTGTCTGGCAGACTGTCTATCTCATAGGGCAATGGCTGAAATACAAGCAACTAAGGGGGAAAGAGGCACGATGAGCAGGGACCAACGTATAAAGTATTAGTTGTTGGCTATATTCGGAAAGGCGTAAAGAAAGTTTGTAGAGGGGGAACGAAGGTTGAGAATGGAAAAAAAATAGTTGAATGACCTCGTTCGTATACGTCACGAGTTGATGGCAGGTTGACTTGCCTGGGCTTGGGCGCTTCATTCTTGGGGCAACTACGAGATGATAAGACGGTGCAAGTGGTTTTTGGGGGGGAAAGGGGGGAAGGGGAGCAATCTCTACTCCTGACGTCCATTCACCAATCAACCACTTTGACCTCTATCCATTTATTTGACTTGAGAATATAAATCTTTTACAGAGATTTTATTCCACTTTGTCAATATATATTTCATCAACACCTGCTCTTGCAAATCCGTCCCTTTGACATCTTTGCAGAGTGTGCAATATGCAATACTCTCGCCGTGACTACTAGTAGAATCATAATAATTATGATCACGATCATAATAATAATTATTCTTTTTTTTAAATAAAGGGCTGAATCCCCCTCTACTCATACACTGTGAAGAAATGGCTCCTCGAAACACTGATCGATCATGCCCAACCCCCCTGCCCCTAACAAACCAACGGTTCCATCATCGCACGATCAAACATGGGGAACCCCCACTTTTCCTTCAGATTGATTGAACGGAAAAGATGAAACGGCCGGAGATTAGGTTCTCGCGTGGAATATCGCCAGATCAGAGGGTGGTTCGTGCACGTTGGGGAGGTCAAGGGTCATAGGTCTGGATTCTGTTAACGGTGGAGAGAGGATAGGGGACGCGGGGGTTACTCCGTCGAGGGTTTTTTGGTTCCATGTGGTGTTGGACAAGGTACAGAGTGGAATCACCATGAGGTAAGGTCTTTGTGGCGTACTTTATTTCAAGCGGGGACTTCCATTGAGCTTGGGGAAATATATTGTTAACTCGTTTTCCTGAGAGAAATCTCAATATTCCTGACACCTGCTGCCTGGAGTGATGTCTATGTCAATAGTGTAAGTATGAAGGCTGGATGTCAGGGTCCTCAATCAATTGCCTTTCAATAGATTTAGGTAGTGAGTATAAAGCTGTTTGCATCGTCCAGATCTAGATTAAACCCGAACTATGGCACCTTTCCTTTTCCTGCTAAGCAGGACTAAATAGAATTCCGTGGATTCAATCCACTCCGTCGACCCTGTATCAGCTTGGCGATGGGCATTGATCTCTTCCGGCCAAAAGATACAGTAGAAATTGCGTGATTCGACTCGACTCCTCCATCTCCTCGCCACTCTGTGCTGTAGAATATAATCGCTCGGGGGGGGGGTCTCGGCCAACGGGAGCGAGGGATTCAGCGCCACACACCATGAACAATTAACCACCTGTGCAATTTCCAATTTCCGCGTATTTGCAACGACGCTTACAATAGAATGACGGTTCTACACTCAATAATTCATGAATCTTGAATGAGGAAATATCCCGTTTCTGCAACACCAACACCCTTCCCCAAACACCGTCCAGCCACCACATCGGATGGAGTCGATTCCGATTTTCTCTCGAAGCGGACGGACGCCGGCGGGGGCAAAAGTCGGCGGTCGGAAAGTTTCCAGTTTCGCCAAATGCGACTGCGGGGGTCTGAGGCAGCATGTTGGAGATCCACTTGGTCCTCCGCACTGCAGTAAACAAAGTACCATCGTTGTCTTGAGAGCAAAAAACTCGACCCCTTCCTGATAAACGTATCTTTTCCCAACGAATGCGAGCTATCAGGATGCTCACTCTATCAATCTGAATACATGACTTTGCCAGCAGAGCAATGAGAAATTGTACCAATTCCATTACCACCAACACGTATATACCCAGTCCAGTCCAGCCAGCTTCAGAATCAGATTCCTCGCGCAACAGAGGAGTCACTCCTGTCCAAGAAACCAATTAATCCCCCGCTCTCCTCCCTCTCAAGATCCCCGGACTTCCACACAGAGAAATAGCCAAAGCTTGAACCAGAGACCTAGTACATAGATATCAGACTACAACACTCAAATCTCCATCCCCGATCCAAAAACGGTGAATTCAATCTCGGCAAGTCTACTGCACTTGGACTAGCACAAGCCCAAAGTTCTACGAATTATGGATTGTACACAAGTCAATTCGCTTCGCTCTCCACCCTGTCCGCAACGCTGCACCGCTCAGCCATAACGGATCGACAAGGTCTGCTCTGCAGAACGAGTCAGGGATAGACATATTCACTCTAGCCTGGACAGGATTCGGGACCCGGACCCGGCCCCCCTTGCAAATAAGATGAAGACTGCAGGCGAGGTGATATGCTTTTGTGGCGATTGTGCTTGAGCCGAAGCACGGGGCTGGAGTGGTGGGCCGGTGGACTGACGAAAAAAACGTACTGCAGAATGCAGGACAAGACTGGGGTAGAGAGGGGGGAAAGGAAAGAAAGGGGAAGGAAGGAGAAAAATGTACACAAAGACGCATGTTCTACATGTTTGTGCAGAATTACGATAGTCACTACTTTCAATGCTTACGTAGACCAAGTATCACTGGATCTAGAGCTGGCGACGGGACTCTTAGTCCCTCGGTCTTGTCTCGTTTCGAATGATGATTCGTTCACAAGAGGTACTGCAAGTCTGTCATGCACTATGCAGGAGCAGATGCAATTCAGACTCCCCCCACTCCCCACCGGGGTAAGAGGGAGACAGAGACTGGGGAAACGGATCGAGATGGACAGGAAGATCGCTTGTAGACGGACTACGAGAGTACTGTACCTCGACTTGGTGAGATTGCACAAGCAATCCTCCATAGAATGGAGTCCATACTAATCCTACTGAAAACATAATTGATACTCGAGAGAAGCGAGACCGACAGCGTAGTAACCGCATTCCAAAGGACGACCATCCCACGGAGACGAGACGATATTGATGAGAAAGGAACCGGATAGACCACGCCCCAATCTCCGGGCAGGAAGAGGGGGTGGGGCGTGGCCGGTGAAGGACAAACCAATGTCGCTCTGGGAGATTGGAATGCAATCACGATGCCAAGGGGATACGGGAGTACAGTGAATACTACAGTACATACCCCTCCAGAGAGACCAACAATCACAGAAGCGAAACCTTTGATTTGCCAAACCAAAGTGGGCATTGCCCCAGATCGGATCACCCATCGGAGAAAGGTAGACTGGCTTATCAATCCAGCGAGAATCCGCTCAGACTAAACGGGTGCCACACTGTGGAAGATGAGAAGATACAAGCCGCTAGGCTGAATAGGGTATTTGGCAGGGAGGTGGGCTGCAGTAGTGCTCGCATGAAGATATTCTGACTTCTTCCATCTTTGACCATTCCCCCCCTCTTCCTCGGCTCGAGACCTTTTCCCCAGTCAAGCAGGCAGTATTCAAATGGGAATGGAGAGGAGATCCACTTTTCTGGTCGAGGGTCCTCCGGCCCGGACGGGAATCATGTGTCTCATCTGAGTAATGGTCTCTATAATCATGAGTCTTGTCGCATTCTGGGTCTTCTGGCTCAGACGCAGCCTATGAGTCTGTGGAAAGTGGATTGAATACAATAGGGGGTGATCACGCAACTGCCGTGCGAGTTTCGTGCCTAGTACAGTACTTGCTGGAAATATGGGCACGAGCGTAGTCGTACGTACCAAGTCCTACAATACTCCATCGCAGCAAGGTTGCGAGATGCAGCTTGGGCACACGAGGAGATGGAGTGGCGAGGATGGTCAAGCACTCGATGGATGATCCGGTCCGTGTTGGATGAGGAGGTCATGTCCGAGAGGGTCAAACTCTCCCCGTTCAGAATAGAACGTTTGGGGAAGAGCCATCAACGGGAGCAGTCGATGAACGGCGAATGCGACTCCCGAGACGATGTGCTTCATGGCATCTCAACATGAAGCGAGTTCGGAGTCACCCTCCGCGAGTGCTAAGCATGACTCCTACCCTTGTCAAATTCCCTCAGTGTATAATCATTCCATTGCATCCATGACCCATCTTACGCGAATCTCAACTGAGATCATAGCTTGTCCCTCCAAGGGCTCCTGTACCGGCAAGACTCACCAACGAGCGAACGGAGCGGAGGGGGGCGAGGGGCCAAAAGGCCGACCGTCGAGTCTAGCACCTCATTTTCGGCTATTTATAGACACAGGGGACCGCACCCCACAGAGGAGACGTGATGGTGACTAGTGACGATTGTGAGACGGGTGGGCTTGTCTAGTGGGGGGGAGAGGAAAGGAGGAAAGGAGGAAGAGCCGATGCTCTCCTGGTGGGGACTGTGTGCATCGTGTGCATTGTGTGGCTGGCTCTGGTAGACTTTCGTGGCACTGTGGAACTCCGCCTCAAGGAGATGGCGCCGGCCAGAGTTGCACCGTCTGACACCCTTCGAGTCGACGGTGAAACAGTCCCGTGGAATCCAGGGGGTGCAGGGGCTGGATTACCGTACTATTACCACAATTCCGGCGGCACGGGCTCGTTTCCCCCCTCTGGACAACGGCCTCCCGTAATAACCACCGTTTCGAACGGTATGCAGACCGGCCCCATCCAAGACGGACCACTCTCGCCCCTCTTCCAAGGCTTCCCAGGGGCCGCCGACCAGGTGGTTCTCGAACGGGTACCTGGGTCTGCCATACAATCCAGGAGGATCTCCCAAGTACCCTCCATGTATTCGAGACCTCCCCTCGTCCCCCCCCTTCGTTTGACCACGCTGGCCTCTACTTAAACAAGCCACCTCGCCCAAGTCACCAGCCCTCGGATCTCTCATCTTCCAAAAGACCATCTGTCCTCTCCTGCCCCTTCGCTGACTCATTCTCTCCAACCCATCCCCCCCCTCTCCGCCCGGACCACTAGAGAGAGAGGCTGATTGACGGTGCCTGACGGTGATGACAGCGTGGCCTTGATTTCAGGCAACCCGGGAAGTTCTTGCATCTCAAAGGCCCGCTGCTGGTACCACATTACTTGAACGGCACCGACAATCAATACCTCAATCATTGTGAAATCACTACACACCATCTTCTCTGTGACGAGTCATTTCCCTCTCGTCACACCAAATCCCTCATATACACACACACACACGCGCACACATAATGGAAGAGACAACGTCACTTCGCGAGCTGGAGTCCCTGGTGACCCCAGAGCCCGAGATGCCGTTGACTGTCTCCCCCTCAGACACGTCATTACAAACACCGGCCCCCGGGGACGAGGACAAGGAAGATGAGAAGAAGCCGGCGAAGAAGAGAAAGTCATGGGGTCAGGAACTCCCAGTACCAAAGACCAACTTGCCTCCTAGGTATGTCAACCATCAACAAGCAACTGGCATCACTGCCCACCACTCTGGACATTCTGACTGACCTCTCGTCTCAGGAAACGAGCTAAGACCGAAGATGAGAAGGAGCAGCGTCGCATTGAGCGTGTGCTCCGGAATCGGGCTGCCGCGCAAACATCACGCGAGCGAAAGCGCCTCGAGATGGAGAAGCTGGAAACCGAGAAGATCCGCATGGAGCAACAAAATCAGTTCCTCCTGCAGCGCCTCGCGCAGATGGAAGCCGAGAACAACCGCCTGTCTCAACAGGTCGCTCAGCTCTCTGCCGAGGTGCGCGGCTCTCGCAGCAGCACCCCCATCAAGGCTAGCACCCCGGGCCCAACCACCACCAACACAGTCACCATGACCACCTCCTCAACATCTAACCCGACATCTCACACCCTCACCTCCTCCCCGACTCTCACTCCCACTCTCTTCAAACAAGAAGGCGAAGACCTCACCTTGGAGCGCATTCCCTTCCCCACCCCTTCCACCGTCAACCTGGAATACTCCCCCACGCTCAAGCCCTCCACTCTGGCTGAGGCCTCCCCCGACGTGACACAACATCCTGCCGCGATGTTGTGCCCATCAGACCTGCAGTGTCCGTCGGTGGCCTCGAAGGAGTCGGAGTCAGCTCCGGCGGGGCTCTCCCTCTCTTCGACCTCGAACTTTCAACTCACGCTGGCAACGACGTTGCAGCTCCTCTTTCTGACGATGACTTCCGTCGCCTCTTCGACAACGATCTTCCCGCTGCTTCAAATCCTTCATTCCCTGAAGACGGGTTCGCCTTTGGCGCTCTCGACGGCGGAGATCTATCAGCATTTCCCTTTGATTCATTGGTTGATTTCGACCCCGAGTCTGTCCCCCTCGACGGCGACCGGCCCGTGCTTTCGGATGAGACTGCTCACCCGACTGCTTGCATGCAGCCCAGCCTTGGCGCGTCCACTTCGCGATGCGACGGGCAGAGCATTGCAGCTAGCGGTTAGGGAGCAGACCCTCAACCCGCAAGGCACGCGGTCGGCCTCGTCTGAGGAGCGACCGACTTGGACCTCGTTGTTAACCATGGCATGGGCAATCGATAGTATCACCAGCCAGTCGCGACGACGCAGGCGAGCTCTGGGTGCAGTCTCATCGCAGATCACTCCATCGTCATCATCATCCCTGTCGGCTGTCAAGTCCCGCGGCATTGGTAAAGTTCATCCCCGGGGCATCGGCCGACGACGCAGTTACGGAAAGATTAGTCACATTCACCCCCATCATCAGAGCAGACGGAGTTCATGGAGTTCTTCTTCTACCGGGACCGGCGAGACGTCGTCGGTCCTTTTCGCGAAGCAATCATAACGGTACCGGTTGCTGGTCGTTGAAAGAACATCTTCCTTTATTTTCCCCCCATTCCCACCCTTTCTTTATACCTCGATGGGTAGTTGGTTTCCTGTTGATGATTCCTGGATTTCAGCTACCTTGATCTACTCTGGCTGTACACTATTCCCATTGATCCATTCAGACTATGGAATTTGATCGTGCGCGCTTCAAGAAACTTTGAATTCTGTACAGGTTATAGACCCTTTGAGTAGAAAAAGTAGACTTCTCAAGATCCAAGATTCTCATCAGGATCTCTGTAGCCATGAGTCGTGTGGAGGTTCACCTCGACCAGCCCTCTTAAATCATTGTAAACTGACCCAAGATCACGTTGAGAGTGGAACTGAGGGATGATCCTCCGCTTTGCTTCTCCGCGTTTATGGTGTTGGGTGCTCAACGCTGAATGCGGTCAGTGACGTTTGCCACCCCTCTCCGTCTTTCTTCCCGCGCGCCGAGTCCTCATCTCAGCCACACTTCCAACTTGCTTTTCCTGCGTCTGCATCTCTGTTTTACGAACGCACTTTTAATACACTTCCACCTCGGAGTACCAGGTCCTTGTATCATAGCACTGCCCTCCTAGATTCATCATGGTTCGCAAGGATCCCATCTTCGAGGCTCGCACCAATGTCAAGGTTCGTCTCGTGATTGCTGTCCTGTTGATCTTTCTCCCCTTTCCCCCCCCACCACGGTGTTGATCACCATGTTATCTCCGCACGTTCTCTACAATAAACCCACACTCACTCACTTTCGCTTACAGCTTCACTCCAACCGCCTTAAGAAAGAAGCTGCTCGCGCCGAAGCCACCTTCAAATCTGAAAAAGCAAAGGCCGACCGTGCCATGAAGGCCCGCGAATTCCAAATCGCCCGCATCCACGCCTCCTCCGCCGTCCGTGAAAAGCGCCGTCAAGTCTCGCTCAAGGCCGAAGCCGCCCGCGCCGATGTGATCATCAACGAACTCAAAGCCGCGCAGAGCACGCGCGACACCTCGCGCACGCTGGCGCTCGCGAGCCGCGGCCTGGACGCTGCCAGCAAGAGTGTGAATCTGGAGCATCTGGTGGCTCATGCGAATAATTTCCTGCAGCGCAGTGAGGACTTTAAGATTGCGGGAGCGGCGATTGAGGAGGTGGCGGCGGGGGTGAGTATGGCGGAGTACGGGGCGGAAGGGGAGGGAGAGGTGGATGCGTTGATGGGTCAATTGGCGGACGATGCTGGAGTCGAGTGGAGGATGGCCTTGGAGGATGAGGCTGGCAAGGTTCCCGAGGGGAGGGTGCAGGAACCCAAGGTGTCGGAGGGAGTGAATGGGGAGGTGGAGGATGGACTGGGTGCGCGGTTGAGGGCTCTGAGAGCTGCGAATTAAAAGCAGTCTGGGGGCCTGCACTCGTATAGAGGCTGGCGGTGGGCCTTGCGATGGTGAGATGATATACATGTCTTGGCCATATCATCTTGATCAATCCCCTCCCCCCTCCTCGTTATGTCAAGACTGAACACTACGGTCTTTTGTTCCTCGTCTGAGAGCCAAGAGGGAAGAGGCACACCTAGACAGTCACCCAGTCCCCTGCATCTCCTATACTCCCACTTCTACTCCTTTCCCCTGCCATTTCCTCCACTTGCTTTACCTACACACTTCATCTTCCGCCCGTTCTCTTCCGTCCTGCTCCCCAGTCTAGGTCATCTTTCTTACGAAGTTATGGTTTCTGCGTTTGGGAAAGTGCTTTGCCACGCTTCGCCTATATCTCTGCTTGCATGAGTTGTCCTTGTCCGCCTCTTTTCTCAATGCCTATTTATCTATTGTCCCCTATGATAGTCCTTTGTCTTTTCTTGGCGTTTACTCTATACTTTCAACGGCAACTTTGCTGTACTTTCTTTCCACCTTGCCTGTCCTCCTACAATAAAGAAAAAACCCTGCGCCATTTCAAATCATTCCGATTCATATTCATGTTTTCTTGAACATACCTACCATTTCTTAATCATCGCGAATATAAGCCATTTCTTCGTCAGATCAATGAATTCCGACCATAAGTATCCAGCACCGCTTCGATACTCAATGCCCATGTAAATCGTCTAATGCAGAGCACACCACACCATACCTAGGTCCCTTCTCAAGTGAACACCTATGTGAATTGTAGACTGTATCAACCTCATACACACTGCCCCCAAAAACTCAACTACAATCCACGATCTCTTTTCATAAATACACCAGTTCAGCAGATATAATCCGGCCCCTTACCCACCCACCGATAGATCAGATGTCAGACACTCTACCACACCGAACCTAACCTCGTAAACAGGTACCATCGTAAGCTCTGGTGGGATAAAACGCATGATACCGAGTATATCACATTCATGGAAATCAATCTCTAGCCCGACCTAGCCTCCGAAAAAAGTTGACCACAGTTTTTGTTTGTTTTGAGAGAGGATGATCAGAGTTACTTTTGGGTTCGTTTTGTTGGAATGATTTGCTTGTCAAATGATTATTTTTTGGAGCTTAAGAGATAGTATGATTATGCATGTTGTTCTTTCTGTTCATGGGAGGTTAGCTATTTATCTAAATATCTATCGATCTGGACCGAAAACGGGGTCGGGGTCAAGAAATGTGTCACTTGGGAAGCGGAAGAAAGGGAAGAAGACGAAGAGTGTTCTTATCCAGTGAGGCGGGATAGATGGAGGATTTTCAGAAGAAATTGGATTAATTCATGGGTTAGGTTCATGGAATCTGGATGGTTTATCTCAAAATATTTGATTTGATTCTACATAGTTTCTATTTTGGTTATTATAATGTTTGCGTTTTGGGTTTAGTAGAGTACCTAACTTAAAAGGTGATCGACTGGAGAAATATGTCATATCACTGATATTATGTATTGATACTATGTATTAGGGAGAATGAGAAGTACTATACAAACTTGTCTCGTTTGTGAGTTCTGCGAGAGAATGGTAACTCATTCCCATCCATTTTGTGCAGTGTACTTTGTACTCGGAGCATGATGAGAACAAGGTGATGGATATGATTGTTGGATTGATATGGGATCAGGTAAGGGTATTTACACTACTCTTTAAACCCGAGAACTGAAAAAGATAATTGAACTCTACGGGTTAATATGAGGGGTGGTGTGAGAGTGTTTGTTTTTTTTTTTCTTTTTTTTTGGTATAGTCTGGGTTGATAGTCGACACTTTCAATCCGCATGAGGTACGCTTCATTGCTGACTATATGAGTGTGTGTAGCTATGTGTGAATGTCGTGAACTTGAAGAGCTGTATTTCCTTCAAATCTTAGCATACAAGGCTTAATGGCAAGTTGGCAAGCTCTGCTTGTAGAAATCAAGTTTATGGTGAGTAATGCGGGATAATAAGCGGCGCTTCGCGCCGCAAATTAATCAGCACTTATTACGAGGTCTGTCAGCTCTCCGCATCGAGAGTTGTTTACTGAGAATGTAGTCAAACGTCCCTATATAAGGATCCCTGCAATTCAATATGGATGGCGGAATCGAGTTGGTCTCGTACTGGCCTCTGGCTACTCTGTGAATCACGTGGGTTGACTAAACGCGATGCTCGTCTGCGTGTGGGAGGTTTTCTATTTTGGTCGATAGAGGATCAAATCACAAATCACCTCAGCTCATCCTCTTTGTCCTTTGGATAATCATCTGCAGTCATCATTCTATCGCCGGGTTCATGTCATTTTTCGGCTTCTGCCAAGCCATCTCAGGGACCAATTTTTAGAACAGGCTAGTTTTATGGGTCGTACCCAATCTGCCACCGAGGCACACCAATCACGGGTGTCAGACCATCTCGACAACGGGCCAATTCAGTTCGAGACCGCAGTCTTAGCTTCAAAAGAACACCGCGCTAGACACCATATTCATGACCGCTAAACTCTTTCATTCTTCGCGTGATCCTCTATCAGCCTTTTGATCCCGCTCGGACCGTGTGACCCTGAGGATTTAACCGACGGTCACCAATCGCCATCCTGAAAACCGGCCACGGATGATGCGACAGACAGCCAAGAGAGTTAAGGAACCAAAGAGCTCATCTCCCCTGGCATCTTGTCTTGTTTGGTCAGACTGGGCAAAACACTCGCCCTCAGCTCCAGGCTCATGATCTCGACACTAGCCTGCACAGGGTCCATTGAAAGACCCCCTAAAAACGGCGCCAAAATGATCCAGTTTGATTAGATTCGACTAATCACTCGCGCAGTATCATCAGGGTTTTCCGATTTCTCACCTAGCCCCCAATCTCTTATTCTCTTTTTTTCATACTCTCCTCTCTTTCTTTTTCTTGTCCTTCTTGTCATCGAGGGGACCATGCTCATGCACCAATCGCTCTTGTAGTCAGCAATTTCCGTTCGCAGCTTTGCGAATCACACTCGCTCAAGCAGGCCCAGAGATCATGGCGCCCACACACTCGTTGATTTGCGTCCTGTCGTTCATTCTGGCATGTTGGACTCCACTCGTCTTGGGCGCCCCGTGGATCGTAACCGATCATTTTCAGCAAATCGAAGAAGTGGGTTACGGGTATGACTATTCTCGCGACGCTCGAACATACATAACCAGGACAACCTATGAAGAGATCATTCCCACCGCGACGTCGCTTCCCGAGGCCATCTCGACGAATGTCATTGTCGCGACAGACCAATACTATGATGAATCCGTGACCAAGGTCAACATACTGTACCCGTCTGGCGTGGCGGGCACACCTGTCCCCTTGACCCAGTACGATGGCTACAACTATGGCAGCTCTGCGGACTACACCACAACGGTCTGGGTGGTCAACTTGACATTCTCAGCTCCCACGGGGTGTTCAACCCAATGGACAACCACCACCGCTGTACAAGTCAAGCCTCCGACCAACGTCGCCATAACTTTTGTGCCACTTTTGCCCACCACGGCGGCGTCCACGTCTTACAGTGTGGTCAACGACGGAGCCTTCAAGTCATCCACGTACGTCTATCAGTACATCTGGGTAGATCCGACCCAAGTTCCTAGCGCATCGCTGGCCTCGCTGAGTGACCTATACCACCCGATTTCTAAATATGGTACCGCCGACCGCGCCTGCGTCTACGAGGGATCCAATTCGGGTTCCTACGAAAGCCCTTACGACCCCAGTTTTGGCTACGGATACTCATGGGGCTATGAGCGTTCATTGTTGGCCATTGCGCTAATTACTCTGTTTGCCTGGGTCGGTTTCTTCTTCATATGTGGCATCATTGAGCAATGGTTCCGTTTCCGCCGTCTGATGAACGGCTGGCAGACCCGACGAGGTATCCCTTTCTGTTGGGTCCTGACTCTCATTCCCCTGACGTGTCTTTGTCTGTTCTGTTTCCGCAGAGGGTATCGTGCTCGGAACGCGCACGATGCCGCGGTGCTTCAAAAAAAATGGAAGGCGCTCAGCGCCTGGAAGAAATTCACTCTTTTCCTCAAATGGGGATTCCGGTACAAATACCCAACCATCTTGGGCCCTGCACCCCAGCGTGTGATTCCCAGCAAGCGACCAGGCAAGCATCCTGGTGAACTTGCAGGTCCCCCACTGTTGGACTCGACCGCATCCCAGGATGATGTGAATGCGCCCGTCTCACCGGCTCGGTCGTTGAACCAGAGGGCGGCTTCTGATGCCTCGGGTCCGGAGATGAGTCAAGCCCATGCGAGCGATTCACGCACCGTAACTGGTGCGGCTGCGCCTCTACAGGTGTCTGAATCCTTGGAGCATGGCCACGGTGCCGAACAGCAGCTGGTTCCTCCGCCTACCGAGACTCTGCCACATCACCGCGAAAATGATCCTCGTTGAGTGTGAGACGGGACGGGGCGCGGTGATTGCCCCTTGGGCGAATCTCTCTATCACATGATGCCGTTCTCACGCCTTCGAGCCGAATCCTGCAGAGGACTTTTGTTTTTGCTCTACCCGGTACCGATGAAACTTGCATCGTCCAAGGGATGTCATGATGCACTGTTTAATCCACAGAAATGTAAAAATACTTAGATTGAATTTCAATAGCCCCTGGCACCCCGACTATCAATCAATCTGCGACGATGACAAAAAAACGAAACCCCAGCTGAATAAACATGTCTCATCCAAGTCCTATCCTGTTCACAGCAAAGAAATTAGTATTCTCGCGGCCAGTCTTTGATAGAACGCAGTAGTCCATGTGTGGCCCAAACAGATGATCACAGCGGCGTAGCAGAGCCGGTCAGGAGTCTGATCACGACAACCACAATTGTCGCCAATGGCGATGAACTTCGAATGATTCTTACGAGAACACGCTATAAAAATGATATCGCATACTCATTTCGATAGCATGGATGCGCTTTGCGAATGGAGAGGAATGTATTACGCATGGACTCATCGTCGGTTCTTCGGCAGCGTGTGCTATGGCGAGTACTCACAGAGATCTGGGACCCATCGAGCCTGTTCTCTTTCGACGAATCTGGTTGTGAGCATGACCAGTTGTTTCATTCTGCATAGAAAGCAATCACATACGACCATAGGGTGTGGAGAACAGGGCTTCCCGTCCGCTCAGCCGTACTTAAGCCACACGCCGGCCAGTTAGTAGTATGGTGGGTGACCACATGCGAATCCTGGCTGTTGTATGTTTTGCAATACCATTTTTTCTCCCTTGTCTTAGTACAAGTTTGAGAAGACTAAGGTCTAAACTAAGGTCAAGGGAGGGAGGTTATATTGAATTCTATATTTTTATAAGGATTTCTAGTAGTCTTTATTTTATCTTACCTAGTTCGACATCCTCGAAGGAATATAATTCCTAGATATTACTAACTTTGCACATACGACCATAGGGTGTGGAAAATAGGGCTTCCCGTCCGCTCAGCCGTACTCAAGCCACATGCCGGCCAGTTAGTAGTATGGTGGGTGACCACATGCGAATCCTGGCTGTTGTATGTTTTTGAATTGTCTTGTTTTTGCCCAGTCTAGTGTCGTTATGGCCTTGGAGTACTATACTTTTATGGTCCTGTCGGATAGTATCCGTCCGAATGCTTCCCTGACATGCGGGCCCTCGGACCTTTATTGTCCTACACCATCATCCCTAAGGCTTCTGACTCCTCTCATTCCCCCCCAAGACATCGCTCCTCGATCGATCTATCGCCGATGTTTTGCAGCTCAGAGGATTCGCTAAGGCCCGTATGTAGGAATTCTGGAACTGCTATCGGATATACTCCAATAGGGGAACCTGCAGAGATCCCTGAAAATTGGTCTCTATGCCAATCTGACTGTTGAGGGTCACTTGTTCCCCAACGATCAAGTCTCTACCTCGCTAAAATAGAATTCTCGACGCTCTCTGGGACCAGATTTTCTCCGAATTCTTTTTACAAGTAGGTGCCACTTCAAAATCGGTTCCGACTATGAAGATTGGTCTACATTGATAGCATGTCATCGATGGACGCACTCACTCAATTCCACAACATCTTCCAGGTGCTTTCTCATCGGTCATCGCCCAAAGATAAGCATTAGGTAAGGCTTATGTTGGCTTTCGACCAAGCAGCCTCATGGTCTCCGTCCTCACCTTCACATGACAATTAGGACTAGCAAAGATGGCAGTGCAACATCTTAGGACGACTTTCACGAATGGAAAATCCTCGATAAGAATCATCTGCACGAGTCAGCTTGAAATTCCTGTGGTGCTGTATGGACATACAAGCTCGACTTGTGAGCGAGAAGCTCAATGTACTGGAAGATACCATGAAAAGGTGGAAAGCGATCTATGCATTGTATGTAAACCTCAAGTTTTTCGTTCTTCTCCTAATCAGCGTATTGGGTACCTTCACAAGATCTCTCAACAGTCATGTCTTAAACTCATCTCCGAAAAAATTTGGTACTTAGTTTGTCAAACATGATTAGCCAGTGTGCACCGTGTAAACTGCCTGTTCCAATATATTCCTCCTCGTGCGTCCTGGCTGTTCGGTGCGTCTCAACGCTGGAATTCTAGCCTAGTGTCTCTAACTCCAGCCAATCATTACATTCAACTTCATGAGATATTGGAGCGGATGGCTACTTTTTGACGGACCAAACTTCTGCAAGAATGGTGTCAACATCCTTTTCTGAAGTTTCCCATGCTGTTTCCATCACCCGTTGCTTCTGAGGATCTCGTGGTCGAAACATCGCTTTCAATGATGATGGGCCTGATGTTAAACTTTGCACCATGTCCCAGGACTCAATAAACTTTTTCCTGTTATCATCCTGACTGTCGACCTCGAATCCCCACAGCAGACGTGAGATGAGCACATAGAGAGAGTTGCGACCCATATGTTGACCCAGACATACTCTTCTTCCCCAGCCAAACGAAATTTGTGGGAGCTTCGGATTTTTCAGCCATCGCTCGGGCTGGAATTCGCCCGCATTTTCAAAAATGTCTTCGTCATGGTCTATTGCCCAGTGATTGACCAGTATTGTGGTCCCTTTGGGGATCTGATACCCCAGATATTCGTCGTCCTCACTTGTTGCGTGAGGCACGCCCATCGGAGTTGGTGACTGCCATCTGAGGATTTCATTGATAAACGCACGTAAGTAAGGAAGATTCGGAGCATCTTCGAAAGCTGGAAGTCGATCTAGGCCCACAACCTGATCCAGCTCTTCCTGTGCTCGATGTACTGCTTGCGGATAGAGCAGACAGACCATGACGAAGACTCCAAGAACAGCTTGAGTGACTTCATTTCCAGAGTGAAGAACACCCGTGACATATGCAAGCTCAGGAGCAGACAGAGGCTGAGCGCTTTTCAGGCGGAGAGACTCCTTTGTCCAATTCCATGACTTCTGTTGCAGTGCACCCATCATATTGCTCGAGTAGAATCTAACGACCCGCTGATGGAACTCTTCGCCCATGTCTTTCCATTTAGCCCAGCGTCGAGGAAGATAGTTCAACATAGGAAAAATTTCGACTAATGCACTTCCACTTTCATGGAAAATGCGTACAATCTGATCCGTCACATGCTCGACTTCCAAGATCTCACGATCCGTTGCAGCGAGTCGCTTTCCGTGGGCGAGGGCGAAGCTTACGCTGTAGGAAAAACGCCGAAAGTGCGATGCAATATTATCACTGTTCATGATATCGCACAAAAGCTGCTTGCTCTCCCTGTCCTGCAAGTTGCGGTATTTATGTGACATACGCGCATTGAGATATGCAGTGTGTATGCCATGATGAGTCTTCCAACGTTCCCCATAAGGCATAAATGCCATGTGGAGCCCTTTCGTCATTTTTTCGTTCATGATCAGCGCCGGTCGAGAGCTGTAGATTTCACGTCTTTTGTCAAGCAGTTCATGAGCCACGTCATATTTTCCGATGATAATCACAGTCCGCTGTCCTAGCCTGAGACTTATGATGGGGCCATATTTCTCGTTGCCACTTCTGGAATACCTTCCAGGGATTTTTTAGTAGAATTTGGTGAAGATTTCCTAGCAAAGGAAGCCGACGTGGACCCGGAGGTAGGTTGATTTCTCGTCGGATGTACGATTGAAGGAAAACAACAAACTTTGCAAATATAAATGCATACACAAGAAGCATTCTGAGACTCAATAGACGTTGGCCAAAACCAGAGGTAACACTATGATTTGAATCCAAAATAGGGATTAGAGCTGGCTTTAAGTCAGACTAGATGGATCACGCAGATTTTTGTTACTTACCATGAATTGCATCTAACTATTTACGTCAGAGTTTTGATCCTTGCATATACCGCAGCTCTCAGCTTTGCGGTGTGTAGCTCTGAAAGATTGTGGCGTTTTTGAATCACGCTGATCATGGCCCCCTTACTAGCATGAGTCTTTTCATAGCATTCGCTCATTATTTTGGTTACATGGGGCAATGAACGGTTGCCCGATATTATGAAGAACAACCCGTACACCTCTGTCACAGATCTAAGTCTATATGACTCACAGATTACATTTACACCCAGTCTATCTTATCCTTCAGCCTGGAGCAAACAAATCAAACCCCGGTATTATTGATATGATATGTCAAACATGACTAATTCATGGAGACTTTTGGCCGAAAGCAAGCTCTCGCCTTTCTTTGTCAAATTCTTGAACTTTGGTCTGGGTTGGTCAAGATTTGGTTAATGGTGGTGACCAAACTTCCGAACAAAATGTCCGCAACCTCTTGCTTGATGCGAGACGCGTTGTACTTCATGTCAAGCTCCACAGAACCATTTGGCTGGGACTTGGAGGTAAGATAGACATCAACGCCCCTACATTGCCCAAACTGCCGTTCTGCTCTCAACATTCGCCACTGCCCGATTCGCCTTTCACTTTGTTCTGATTCAATGTTAATATCCAAGTGCTGAATCATGCTTCCGATAATTGCAGTTGGGTCCCACGGAGTGCAGCGAGTGATGATCTCACTCATGGGTACATTTTCAAATGGAATGCAGTCCAGCATCCAAGTCTGTGTAGCCTTGAGGATATCTTTGTATGTCGCACACATCTCCAAATTTATCCGAGTTGGAATCACGTTGAGGCAAGGTCCAACGACATCTGCAGAGCCATCAAAGGCTAAGTTCCTTCCACTGACGAGACTGAAGAACACAGCTTCAGGGTCTCCGCTGAGTCTATGCAGACTCAGAGCCCATGATGCGTACAAGATCACCGCAAATGTGTATTCACCACACAGCAAGGAGGTATCAATAGTTTCCCGACACCAGCCATCTGGCTTGTCAGATATGGGAGACCCCGAGCCAATTATTGTAGGTGTTGATCCATCCAGTTTGCCTCTCCAGAAGGACTCAAAGATATCCCCACTCGACGCCAGTGATGAAAGCCGTGCAAATTCAGAAAATGGTGGCCCAGGATCGGGAAGCCCGCCGTTGTATAGGTCACACAGCTGCTGCAAGAGAAGCCTCATGGACCACGCATCGAACTGGCTGTGATGAAGTCCAAATGAGAAATGACTCACCCGGTCCTCGGAAACAACAAAACAAAACTCGACCATGTTCTCGCCAAGGTAGCTTGGTTTGAAGATTTTCCAATGCGCCTCTGCGCTCGATAGTGCATCAAAGTAGACAATTTGAGGATGAGTTGTATTGTCAGGAATTCCTGATATCCTCTGTGGGTCTGTAGACACAGAAAATGTTGTCCTCAAGATCTCGTTTCTTTCAACCAGAAGTTTGCATGCCTTCTCAAGCTGCGCCAAGTTAATTGTCCCATCGGCTTGGTAGATAAGACAGGTGTAATTCCCTTCGGGGAATAAGTGCCCCATTGTCAGACAAAGTGCCTGGAGAGGCGTCGCTTCGTAAGATTTTATAGCGTTGCAAGCAAAGGATGAATTTTCAAGTAGAGGATTATCAACAACTGTTGAACTCGGCGCCGTGTATGAAACTTTTTCATCATTCACGAGTGACACCTGGGTGACTACCATATCTCGCAGTATCGGATGGCGAAGGACTGTTTGCACATTCAAGTGTAGCCCAGCTCGACGCGCAGCGCCTACCAGCTCCATGGCTCTGATAGAATTACCACCGAGATGCAGGAAGTTGTCGATAGTCTTGATGCGCGTGTCGTCCCGACCAAGGACAGTTCCCCATAGCTTTCGCATAATTATCTCATGCTTTGTGGGCTGCGGATGATTATCTCCGAGCTCAGCAGAGCGGGACAAGTACTGATCACAATCCGTGGTCTCCAGGAGTCTCAACAGGCATGCAACATCAATCTTTCCGGTGGTCTGCCGAGGAAGAGTGGTTACTGGAATAACGAATTTCGGCATCATGGACAGGGCCAGATTTTCGTATAGCCTTTCCCAGATCGAAACAAGATGAGCTTTCACGTCGAGATTTACGTCGACAAGCTCACAGAATTGGTGTTTCCGAATAGACAAGAGGACCACAAACGCCACCAGATATGTAGAGCTTTGGATTTCAGTGACCAGAGCAACACAGTCCTTGATTGCTCCGCAGTCATGGAGCACGGTTTGAATGGCTCCAAGCTCGAGCCACTGCCCGTGATACTTGACTTGTTGATTCGTTCGGCCGATATATTGCAGCTGACCATCGGGAAGATAACGAACTAAATCGCCAGTCCGGTAAACCTTCTGGCCACTATCTGCAAATGGCAGCTTCGACAAGGGAGATTTGAAAGCTCCTTCAGTGTTCTTTGCCGCGTCAAGATAGCCACGGGAAACAGTTGGACCCTCGATCAATAATTCGCCAACGCATCCAATAGCGAGTAGAAGAGAGGGATCTTGTGGGTTGACAATCCAAGTTCGACAGGCGACGGGTCGACCGATGTTATTCCCAAATGGGGCGTCAGTCACTTGTAAATTGATGACAGAGGCGATGCAAGTCTCGGTCGGACCATATGCATTAATCAGGGTCCGATTCTTCCAGGACTTGACCAGGTGAGAGGGCAACTCCTCTCCTCCTATGATGATTTTCTTGACGCTCGGAATGTCTTCCGGATGCAAAGTCTTCAAAACACTGGGCACAAAGACGGCAGTGTTGACGTCCATCCGGGAAACCGCCTGGCCAATGTCATTCATTCTTTCGTCCTCCGAGGGAATGCAGACACAGCCACCATAGAGAAGAGTTCCGAATATCTCCAAGATAGAGGGATCGAACGTATACGACGTATACTGAAACATCCTGGTACCAGTATTCAGATGAATTTTCTGCCCCAGATGAACAAGAGCCGTTGTTATGTTTTGATGTTCAACCACCACTCCCTTTGGGGTACCAGTACTGCCGGATGTGAACAAAACATAGGCCGGCTGTGTATGAGAGGTTTCCAGGTCTAGAGGACGCATGATATTGTCGTCCATTGCAAATAGGGCTTGTCTAGTGACCGTATACGTCCGCCTCGAACGATCAAAAATTGCACTGCAGCTTGGCGAGACCAGAACCAAGGAAGACGCCGTCATGTCTAACACTTGATCAATTTGGTTCTTTGGAAGTCGGTGGTCAATCGGGATAAAGCCTTTGTTTGCTTTCAGAATTGCGATTGCAGCGACTACCATCTCGATGGATTTTTCAAAGCAGATCGGTATGTATGGTTGCTGCAGTTTTTGCTCAAGGAGCCGCATTGCCAGTCCATTGGCCATATTATTCAGCTCACGATAACTTATTTTTGTATTCAGAAACTGGAGAGCAGGATTCTCTGGCAATTCTTCAGCTGTAGCTTCAAAGGCAGAGTGAAGGCTGTATTTGACTGGCTCCGGCATCTCCGCGTTCCACTTCTTGATTTGAGTCAAATCCTCTTTAATAAGTGAGAGAGTTTGCCCTCTCCAGATGTTTGCTAGGCCTAGCAGCGGTCATGTGTCTTGAGGGTTTTTCCCCCATCGCGGGTTTTCCCTCTCTCTCTCTTCTTCCTTCTCCCTAGACTTCCCAATCCTAGTTATCTCGCCTCCAGATTGCTTCCTTGCCTTATAGACCTATAGGTCTATTAGGTTATAAGCCTAATCGCAATAGTAAGGCCTAAATTTGTGAAAACTATAAGTTCTTAAATTTTTCAATCACTAAATCTATTAAATTCGGCTGTGGAAGCTATAATCACTAAATCACTAAATTCAAATTCGAATTATTAAATCTAATATAAATTCAACAAACTTAACTAGGCTATAGAAGCCAGAAATTTACTAAATATAACACAATTAACTAGGCTATAGAAGCTAAATCTAATATTAATAAAAGAAAGACGCGTCTGTTAATATTTATTAGGACTACTATAATATTAATATCTCTTATTTCAAACCCTACTATAACACAATAATACTATATATCCCCACAAACCTCCCTTCTTACTAAATTCTATCCCTAAATCCTATCTAAATTACCTAAATTATTAAATTTACCTAAACCTTAATTATATTCCTAGATACTAACTATAGCTAAAGAAGATCTCGGCTAAGTAGCTAGGGTTAAAGAATTCCCTATATCTCGTAAGGACTATAGCAAATTCTTTACCCTAAAATCCCGAGGCTAGCTAGTGAACTAACTTACTAGCGCCCCTAAAGAATTCACCCTTAACCTACTTAAAATATTAGAAAGAATAGAAGACTTCGAGGACTAGTTCAGAGATATATACTAAATCCTTAAAAAGAAAGGACTCTATCGCCTCGTTAACCTAAAATATAATAGGCCTAAAGTAATATCTAATAAAGTAGAAACTTAGGTCGAACACTCCTATACTATATAGATATAGCTCTAATAATCTATCTCGAAGGATATCGATATAATAGTCAAAGCTATAAGATTCCGATACGAATTCGCTAATAAATATATTATTAGCTTGAAAAAGGCCCTCTATACTACTAGCTTTATTCCTAGCAAAAAGAAGGTAACTAGGGTTCTACGAACCTACCGAGCTAACTACCTATTAGTAGACGATTTTATATATAAATTTCGTAGTACCTATACTAAAGTAACGGAAGAAGTCTAACTTACCCTAGGTATAATCGTTTCCCTACTTCTTAATAAATTATAAAGTAATATCCTAACCTTTATAGCTACTAGACTAGCAGACTATTTAAATAGATACGAAAATATCGTAAAGATTACCGCCCTAGACCTTTTCTGAACCTTTACTAAGGTAATTTATAAGCTTAAAATCACTAGTTACTAATTCTTAACCCTTATAGTTACTAAGCCCCTACGCTCTCTACCGATCTTACTATTATTTTTACTATTATCCTTATCCTTATTCTTATTAATTAAGTATAAATACCTACTATTTAAATATTGTAGTGGGGGATTCGGTTGCATGTACTTAAAGGCGGATATTTAGTAGTAGGAGATGCCTGAGAGCCTTACCGCCGAGGAAGGTTATCTAGGACCTAGCTTGCGGGATCCGGCATTATTATCATACTTGAACAACAGTTTGGACGGAGGATTTAGGACAGTCTTCACAGTCAGATTCCTTATACTTGAAATATTATACTCTTTTTGATTCCTGCCTTTGGTACCTGATATCGGATCTCACGATTACTTTGGAGGATTCTAGGACTTGCGTGCTTGTGGGTTTGGTTTGGTTCCTCTATAACTCGACCTGTCTGGTGAGATCAGACTGCCGTGAGCATTCCCCTCTTTATTGGTGACCGACGCAGGGGCTTTGCAATAAAGGTGGCTGAGATAGAGGACCATACTATTCCTATGATACGATTGTGAAAGGATCCGCTGCTGAGATTGCTGCTAAGATTGCTGCTGAGATTGCTACTAAGATTGCTGCTGAGATTGCTGCTGAGATTGCTGCTGAGACTGCTAAGACTAAGATGACTAGAACGACTACTGCGACCGCTGCGACCGCTACTGTTACGACTACCGCTATGATTGAGAAATTCTGCACTTTTCTGCAGAAAAAGTAGGTAACGCGTTTGACCCTGACGAAAAATTGAGAGAAATTGAGACTATTGTTCGAAACTGATACCTTATATTATAGCTAAATACGCGACTTTTGGCTATATATAGGGGGCTACTCCTACCGAGGGTCTTACGGCTATACTATGCCTTTGTTCGACCGGTATACCTAGCTTGTTCGCGGATTGTTAGCCGATCGATACTAAGAGGATCGAGATATATTAATTTGATTGCTAAAAATGTCTCCGGACTAATTATATTAATAGATAAACTTAGTCTATCCGAACTTTATATAGAGTTAGTTTATCGCTTTGGAAAGGTTTCTATAGGTGGCTAATATAACGATCTTACTAGAAGAGAATGCTGTACTAAAACGGTAGTTACAAAATTCTTCTGTAGAAGAAAACACGAGAAAAACGTATACTAAACGGATGACGAAAAGCGATGAAAAAGAAAGGAACGGCTATAAGAAGAGAGTAAAAAACAGAAGAAAAATCGAAAAGAATCAGGAATAGCGCTACTATCTGGACTAGCTGCTAATTTTACGACTTCGTTAAATTTGAAGAGTTAATTACCTTGCGAATCTTGCTATGTCCCTCTGGATACTGTTATACCTAAAAAACCCTAAAAATATCCGGACTAGACAGAGCCTACGAAGCTAAAGTAATTATCGCAATCTGAACAAAAACTAAAAACTATAGAATATTTTAGATATACCTATAAATATAACCTCTTTCGATGCCTATCGTGATCCTAGTAATCGAGCCCCTTCTGAGTCTGCTGAAGGATCGCCTAAAGGGTTTAGCGAGAGAGTACCGCTACCGCCGCCGCTACCGCCGAGACTAGCTCCTTCGCTAATACTAACGCAAGTTTATACGCCTAATTCAGAGATACAAACTTTGCGATATATAGTTAGGACTATGCCTGAGCTAGGGACCCCTAGTACGCCACGATTCGAAGGCAGAAATATATTAGAATTCTTAGATAGTTTTGAACGTATATATAAGCGCTATAATATAAGAAATAACGCGCGAATTTTGGAGATCCTTCTAGATTACTACGGTTAGCTATAGCGTGTATAGGTTAAGGCGAATCTAACTAGTAAGCGAAGAACAAGGAAGAGTTTTTCTAGGACTTCAAAGATTAGTATCGCGATACGGATAGCCTATAGGCTACCTATACCCGTACCTGGCTACAGAGTTTCTATAGGAATCGTATCGAATAGGACGACTTTTACGTGTACTTAACTACCTTTTCGTCTGTTTCCTCGTATCTGGTAAAGAGAGGAGATATTAGCGATTTAGAACGATATACTTGGTTTATCGAAGGACTGCCCGAAAAGTTAAGATCGAAATTAATTAAGAAGGAGAAAATTAATATTAACTACCCTTCTAGGAGTAAAAGACGGATCTCTTTCGATTAGATCGAAAAAGCTACTAGGGATCTAAATTAGGACTAGAAGGATTACGATCTCGCGATAGGCTACGTAGTGCCCGAGAAAGGAATCTAGGTCTACGCGGATTCTGGAGAAAAATCGTACGAGGGACGGAAAATAACAGATACTCCGAAAAATAGAGGTTCTGCGATTAAGAATACGAGCTCTCTGAGAGGACAGGATTTGGAAAGTTTGATAAAAGCTTTCAACGGTCTATCGGTAAATATACTAAAGGTTATTAAAGACTAGCGGAAGGCTACCGATAAACAGAGAGTCTTGTTTAGTATCTGATCGCGAAAAATAACAACCAAAATAACCCTGCTTATATGCCTACAAGACAGATATCTGATAGTTACTACTAGTGTAGGAATAAAGGTTATCGGGTGACTGGTTATCCTGTCTATCTGAGTATGCAAAATAAAGGACTATACTACCGGAATAAACTAAATCGGGTAGTACTCGGAAGGGTTAGTAAGAATAGACCGGAGGCGCGCAAGAGAGGTAACTAATTTTAGAAGGATATGGTTCCGGACTAGTACTAGCAGTAGAAGAGTTAACGCGTAAGCGTTAACGCTATCTCTACTATTACTACGCCTTAATTATATTTAGGGGTCTATTCTTACTGTACTCCGCAAATTTATACTACTTAGTAGATTTAGTAGGGATTTCCCTTAGAAAAGACGCTGATTTCGAAGGATTAGAAGGGAGCGAAGACGAAATATATAAGGGAGAAGTCTTCGCTATTGATAGATAACTAGCTAGTCGTAAGCGCTCTAACTAGTCTAGAAATTATACGAAAGTGCGTAGCATACGTCCGAGCAGATACCGTCTAGCGACTGTTGATGAAGACGATATAATAGCGGATATAGTACTAGCCCCTTTACGAATTTCTTCTGTAGAAGAAATTTATGGGCGGGAACGGGATCGCTAACTAAACGGTTAGCCGCGAGATTCTTCTGCAGAAGAAATCCAAGACTAGGGTAGTCAGACCTAGAGAGCTAGTCAAGACGTAAGATTTTCGACGCCTACTTACCCGTCTGGACCGGGAAATTCGTCGACTATCCAAAAGCGCCTGAAACCTTCCGCGGATACTACTACCTAACGTAATAAAGAAATTGCTAGAAAATTGCTAGCTGTTCCTGTACTGCCTACGATTATACTAGGTAATCTGATATTTATGTCACCGTAACTGCGTAGCCAAGTCAGAAATATTGCGAATTCCTTCGAACCTTCGGTGCCTATGATTGCTACGGATGCTACGAATGCTACTGCGCCCGTACACTTCGCTACTGCTTAGCGAGTTACAAAGTGGATAAAGTAACCGCGCGGGTATGAGATCCCGGAAGGGTGGTCACGTGAGTCATGACTCACGTGAGTACCCCTGTTCGGCCCCGTATAGCCCCGTGACTGTCCTTACAGACCCGATATTTAAGAGATACTGTAGATATACTCCAAAAATCAACCTTTCTTTACTCTTCGAATCATATCTGGTAGCAAACCCTTAAAAGGAGGCGCCTTCTACGGCCCTCCCTGGAGGGGGGACCCCTTCCGAAAGGAAGCGCGAAGCCCTATATACTTCTCCCTCCCTCCCTGATCCTTACAAAAACAAGCACTCGTGGAGAAGGAAGATAATCCTTATCTAAAGGACTCACGAACGAAGATAATAAGGGACCGGCTTAGGGGGGACCTCGTGAACCCTCGAAAAACGGTCCCGGGGGAGGAGGGCGTTTACCCCCGATATAGCCCTTACGGCCCCGCCTCTCCTCCTACGTCACCGATCCGCTATAATACCCGAGGACCTCGGTTACTAGTAGACCCTTACTACCTTCTTAGAAGAGTCCGGACACCCCTATACGACTCCTTACGGACCCTTATACCAGGAATAAACTATAAGAAAGGGGAAACCCCTATAGGTATAAGAGGCTACTATTCACGATACTCCCTGTATTCTCCTTGATCCTTCCTATTTCTAATAGATACTACTTCGACTTACGGACCTGCCTCCGCGGACCCTCTCCCGCGAGAGGAACGCCTAAATACTCCTAAAACCGACCAGGCCCTCTCCTTCTTACCTCCGATCGTGGCTAAAGCCTACCGAACGTAGCTTCGAAACTATATCCCGGACGACTACGCTAAGGCTATATAGGATATTAAGACTACCGCCTTTAGTGTCTACCTATAATAGAATAGTACCTAGGCGTAGTCGAATACCTCCTCTTCCTCCCGGGCGGCGCTCGCTACTACCCCGGAGGAGACCGACTAAACTAGCTCTTCTCTGTCTCCGGTAGTTAGCTTAAATCTCCTAGAGATCCGCAAGGTCTTAATAAAAAAGGTGCCTAGTATCCGTCCCTACTCGGGAATAATCGCCTAAGACGCCGCTCGCGTGTACCTACGCGATTACGAAAGGTTCTTCTATAAGGTCTCGTACCTCGTAGGCGCAGGAGGAATCCGGATACCGATAAAATCATCTACGCCTAAGAGTCCCTAACCGGGCGAGCTAAGAAGGTATAGAATACCTATCGCTAATAGATCGTTAACTAGTACGCGGAACCGATTAAGACCTAGGAAGATTATCGCGCCTGGATCCTTCGGGAATTTTCCGAATACCTTGGCCCTAAAAAGCGCTAGGATCGCTTCGCTAATATATATCAAGGATCCCTTACTTTCGCTAAATACGCTATGAATCTGTAGCAAGTAGCTATTAATACCGAGGTGCCCCTTCTAGAAGAAGTCGTTATCTAATACCTCCGAAAGGGTGCGAAAGCTACCCTCTAGAAGAAGTAGGCTAAGGATCGCGAATACCCGACTACTCTCTGAGCCGTGATCGACCGCTTTCTAGTATAAGAGGGGAGAAATAATCTCTAGTTAGATCGGAAACCACTCCTCCTCTAAGGCTAGAGACGCTAATAGCGATTTCCGGATAAACGCTATAGCCGGCGGTCGCGATAGCTCGAGCACGGCCCCGCGAGGGAAGGTACGTAGACGGGCCCCTATGAAATACTATATATACGGGAAGCTAGGTTATATTAAGAGAGACTGCCCTAAGGGAGTTCCTTTATAGCAAAAAAATATAAGCGGCTAGACGAATTAGAGGCCTTCGCTAGCTAGCTCCGAGCTACCTCTTGCGTGCCCCCGCTTCTAGGACCTAACCCCCTCGAACCTAACGTATACGAAGCCTCCCTGCTCGCTATCTAAGCGGGTCTCCTGCTCTATTAGGCCCGAGTTAGCCCTCGGGAAGTACTAATACGCGCCCTCTTAGACTCCGGTTCCTCTTACACGTTTATCTCCTCTCGAGCTATAACGTTACTAAGAGGATCCGTTCGCCTAAAGAAGCCTCCGGACGCCCTCTAGGTAAGGCTACCTAATAGGCGGTCCCTACACACAGAAGGACGCGCTCGCGTCCTGCTAAAAATAGGGATATAGACCGGAAGCGTGAAGGCCTAGATCCTGGATATGCCCGACCTTGAGATCGTCCTTAGTCGGGACTTTCTGAAGTAACAGAACCCGACTGTTAATTAGGTTAGCTCTCGGCTAACTATCTGTGATTACCGGCGAACATACCTTATCGAACCTTATAAGGCTCGACCTAATCACGAACTCGAAGAAGCGGGTATCTTCCTGATGTTATCTAAATAGATATATAAGTAAATACGCAAGAAAGACGAGGGCACCCTTATAATCTCTATTAGGGCTCCTCGAGATGACTCCCTCCTCTAGAGGCTCCTATCTTATACCCGGACCCCCGGATCCGGACCCTTATAGGGAAATATAGGAAGATTATCCGCGACGAACTCCCTGATACCTTGCCTCCGGAAAGGGAGATCTAGTATAATATTAATACTAGCGACGCGAAGCCCGTGAATATCTATGTCTATTCTCTCTCTAAAGAGAAACTAGACGAACAGATACGCTAAGTCGATCTCCTCTTAAAGAAGGGACTAATCCGCCCTTTAGCTAGCCCCTAGGGGTTTCTAGTCCTATTCGCCCCTAAGTCTAATAGCAAGTAGAGGATATATATCGATTACCGTGCCCTAAATAACCTGACTAAGAAGAACGGGTATCTGTTGCCCCGGATCTAAGACCTTCTCGACTAAATCGGGAGCGTATAGGTCCTAACGAAGATCGACCTCGCGTCTAGATTCTAGTAAGTGCGCCTGACCGACCGCGTAGTACCTAAAACTGCCTTTAACACTATCTAGGGAAAATATAAGTAGCTTGCGATGCCCTTTAGTCTTTATAACGCCCCCGCAACCTTCTAGACGGTTATAAACGAGGCCCTTTAGCCCTACCTTAGCAAGTTCGTGGTTATATACCTTGACGATATCCTTATCTTCTTGGATAGTATAGAAGAGTATTACGAGCACCTTAAAAAGATACTCGAGATCCTCGAGAGGGAACGACTAATCGTCTAACTAGGGAAGTGCGAGATTATAACTAACAAACTAGAATTCTGCGGATATATCGTCGGGAACGGGAGCGTATAGCTAATACCGGCTAAGATCGATATTATCCGTACGTAGCTATAACCTTAGAACGTGCACGAGCTATAATAGTTCCTCGGCCTCGCGATATACTATCGGCGGTTTATCTACGGGTTCGCGGAGATATACGTGCCCCTACACGAACTCCTAAAAGAATCGGACGCTAAGCTCCGGAAGCTTAAGTTCCGCCCTGTCCGGTAGAATATGGCTTGTGAGGCTACCTTCCGAAAGCTAAAGAAGAAGTTATCGGAAGCCCCCGTTCTCTTATAACCGGATCTTACGTAGCTATTCACTATCGAGACCGATACTTCTGAATAGGCGATCGGCCTAGTCCTGCTCTAGAAGGGACTAGAAGAGGCACTCTACCCTATCGTATACGACGGGCGGAAGCTTATAGGCGCCGAGCTTAACTACCTGGTGCACGAGAAGAAGTTACTAGCTATTAAAGAGGCCCTGCGGCTTTAGGATAAATATATTAATAACGGAACCTAAACAGAAATCGTGACGGACCACGCTAGCCTATAGTACCTATAGACGACCGTTACCTATAGTAAGCGCCTCGCCCGCTAGGTTAGCGAATTTTAGGAGTATAATCTCAAGATCCGATACTGTCCGGGCACTAAAGCCGTCGTGCCCGACGCCTTGAGCCGACGACCGGATTTTATTGAAAGGTTACCTGCTAACGTTGTACGAGATCGACCTATATAGAAGGCCGCCCTAACGGCCGTGAACGTAACTGTTTAAAAGGTAGCCGAGGATAAATGGTTGGCCGCGACCGTTAACTTCTTAGATACGGGAGTGCTTCCTGATGATAAGCTCCTATCTAAGGTAGTAACTCGATACTCGGATTACCTCTCTATATAAGACTAGGAAGACGCTAACGACCGCTAACTAACCTTTACGTATGAAGATGGCCTGAAAGTACCCTACCTAGAACCGGTATTTAGGGGTGATCTAGTTAATAATGAGATCCCGGAAGGGTGGTCACGTGAGTCATGACTCACGTGAGTACCCCTGTTCGGCCCTGTATAGCCCCGTGACTGTCCTTACAGACCCGATATTTAAGAGATACTGTAGATATACTCCAAAAAGGAACCTTTCTTTACTCTTCGAATCATATCTAGTAGTAAACCCTTAAAAGGAGGCGCCTTCTACGGCCCTCCCCGGAGGGGGGACCCCTTCCGAAAGGAAGCGCGAAGCCCTATATACTTCTCCCTCCCTCCCTGATCCTTACAAAAACAAGCACTCGTGGAGAAGGAAGGCAACCCTCATCCAAAGGACTCACGAACGAAGATGATAAGGGACCGGCTTAGGGGGGACCTCGTGAACCCTCGAAAAACGGTCCCGGGGGAGGAGGGCGTTTACCCCCGATATGGCCCTTACGGCCCCGCCTCTCCTCCTACGTTACCGATCCGCTATAATACCCGAGGACCTCGGTTACTAGCAGACCCTCACCACCTTCTCAGAAGAGTCCGGACACCCCTGTATAGCTCCTTACGGACCCTTATATCTAGGAATGAACTATAAGAAAGGGGAAACCCCTATAGGCATAAGAGGCTACTATTCACGATACTCCCTGTATTCTCCTTGATCCTTCCTATTTCTAATAGATACTACTTCGACTTACGGACCTGCCTCCGCGGACCCTCTCCCGCGAGAGGAACGCCTAAATACTCCTAAAACCGACCGGGCCCTCTCCTTCTTGCCTCCGATCGTAGCTAAAGCCTGCCGAACGTAGCTTCGAAACTGTGTCCCGGACGACTACGCTAAGGCCGTGCAGGATATCAAGACTACCGCCTTTAGTGTCTACCTATAACAGAACGGCACCTAGGCGCAGTCGAATACCTCCTCTTCCTCCCGGGCGGCGCCCGCTACTACCCCGGAGGAGACCGACTAAACTAGCTCTTCTCCGTCTCCGGTAGTCGGCTTAAATCTCCTGGAGATCCGCAAGGTCTTGATAAAAAAGGTGCCTAGCATCCGTCCCTACTCGGGAACAATCGCCCAAGACGCCGCTCGCGTGCACCTGCGCGATTACGAAAGGTTCTTCTATGAGGTCTCGTACCTTGTAGGCGCAGGAATTCCGGACACCGACAAAATTATCTACGCCTAAGGGTCCCTGACCGGGCGAGCTAAGAAGGTATAGAATACCTATCGCTAACAGATCGTTAACTAGTACGCGGAACCGATTAAGACCTAGAAAGGTTATCGCGCCTGGATCCTTCGGGAATTTTCCGAACATCTTGGCCCTGAAAAGCGCTAGGATCGCTTCGCTAATATGTGTCAAGGATCCCTTACTTTCGCCGAATACGCTATGAATCTGTAGCAAGCAGCTATTAATACCGAGGTGCCCCTTCTAGAAGAAGTCGTTATCTAATACCTCCGAAAGGGTGCGAAAGCTACCCTCTAGAAGAAGTAGGCTAAGGATCGCGAACACCCGACTACTCTCCGAGCCGTGATCGACTACTTTATCTAGTATAAGAGGGGAGAAATGATCTCCGGTTAGATCGGAAACTACTCCCCCTCTAAGGCCAGAGACGCTAATAGCGATTTCCGGATAAACGCTATAGCTAGCGGTCGCGATAGCTCGAGCACGGCCCCGCGAGGGAAGGTACGTGGATGGGCCCCTGTGAAATGCTATATATGCGGGAAGCTAGGTCATATCAAGAGAGACTGCCCTAAGGGAGTCCCTTTATAGCAAAAAAACATAAGCGGCTAGACGAATTAGAGGCCTTCGCTAGCCGGCTCCGAGCCGCCTCTTGCGTGCCCCTGCTTCTAGGACCTAACCCCCTCGAACCTAACGCACACGAAGCCTCCCTGCTCGCTATCTAAGCGGGTCTCCTGCTCTATTAGGCCCGAGTTAGCCCTCGGGAAGTGCTAATACGCGCCCTCTTAGACTCCGGTTCCTCCTACACGTTTATCTCCTCTCGAGCTGTAATATTACTGAGAGGATCCGTTCGCCTAAAGAAGCCTCCGGACGCCCTCTAGGTAAGGCTACCCGATAGGCGGTCCCTATACACAGAAGGACGCGCTCGCGTCCTACTAAAAATAGGGATATAGACCGGAAGCGTAAAGGCCTAGATCCTAGATATGCCCGACCTTGAGATCGTCCTTGGTCGGGACTTTCTGAAGTAACAGAACCCGACTATTAATTGGGTCAGCTCTCGGCTAACTATCCGTGATTACTAGCGAACACACCTTATCGAACCTTGCGAGGCTCGACCTAATCACGAACTCGAAGAAGCGGGTATCTTCCTAATATCGTCTAAATAGATACGTAAGCAAATACGCAAGAAAGACGAGGGCACCCTTATAATCTCTATTAGGGCTCCTCGAGATGACTCCCCTCCTCTAGAGGCTCCTATCTTATACCCGGACCCCCGGATCCGGACCCTTATAGGGAAATATAGGAAGATTATCCGCGACGAACTCCCTAACACCTTACCTCCGGAAAGGGAGATCTAGTATAATATTAACACTAGCAACGCGAAGCCCGTGAATATCTATACCTATTCTCTCTCTAAAGAGAAACTAGACGAACAGATGCGCTAAGTCGATCTCCTCTTGAAGAAGGGACTAATCCGCCCTTCAGCTAGCCCCTAGGGATTTCTAGTCCTGTTCGCCCCTAAGTCTAATAGTAAGTAGAGGATGTGTATCGATTACCGTGCCCTAAATAACCTGACTAAGAAGAACGGGTATCCGTTACCCCGGATCTAAGACCTTCTCGACTAAATCGGGAGCGTATAGGTCCTAACGAAGATCGACCTCGCGTCTAGATTCTAGTAAGTGCGCCTAACTAACCGCGTAGTACCTAAAACTGCCTTTAACACTATCTAGGGAAAATATAAGTAGCTTACGATGCCCTTTGGTCTTTGTAACGCTCTCGTAACCTTCCAGACGGTTATAAACGAGGCCCTTTAGCCCTATCTTAGTAAGTTCGTAGTCGTGTACCTCGACGATATCCTTATCTTCTCGGATAGTATAGAAGAGTATTACGAGCACCTTGAAAAGGTACTCGAGATCCTCGAGAGGGAACGACTGATCGTCTAACTAGGGAAGTGCGAGATTGCAACTAACGAACTAGAATTCTGCGGATATATCGTCGGGAACGGGAGCGTACGGCTAATGCTAGCTAAGATCGATATTATCCGCACGTAGTCACAACCTTAGAACGTGCACGAGCTACGATAGTTCCTCGGCCTCGCGATATACTATCGGCGGTTTATCTACGGGTTCGCGGAGATATGCGTGCCCCTGCACGAACTCCTAAAAGAATCAGACGCTGAGCTCCGGAAGCTTAAGTTCCGCCCTGTCCGGTGGAATATAACTTATAAGGCTGCCTTCCGAAAGCTGAAGAAGAAGTTATCGGAAGCCCCCGTCCTCTCACAACCGGATCTTACGTAGCTATTCACTATCGAGACCGATGCTTCTGAATGGGCGATTAGCCTGGTCCTGCTCTAGAAGGGACCAGAAGAGGCACTCTACCCTATCGCATACGACGGGCGGAAGCTTATAGGCGCCGAGCTTAACTACCCGGTGCACGAGGAGTTGCTAGCTATTAAAGAGGCCCTGCGGCTTTGGGATAAATATATTGATAACGGAACCTAAACGGAAATCGTGACGGACTACGCTAGCCTATAGTACCTACAGACGACCGTTACCTATAGCAAGCGCCTCGCCCGCTAGATTAGCGAATTTTAGGAGTATAATCTTAAGATCCGATACCGTCCGGGTACTGAAGCCGTCGTGCCCGACGCCTTAAGCTAACGACCGGATTTTATTGAAAGGTTACCTGCTAACGTTGCACGAGATCGACCTATATAGAAGGCCGCCCTAACGGCCGTGAACGCAACTGTTTAAAAGGTAGCCGAGGATGAATGGTTAGCCGCGACCGTTAACTTCTTGGATACGGGAGTGCTTCCTGATAATAAGCTCCTGTCTAAGGTAGTAACTCGATACTCGGATCACCTCTCTATATAAGACTAGGAAGACGCTAATGACTGCTAACTGACCTTTACGTATGAAGATAGCCTAAAAGTGCCCTACCTAGAACCGGTGTTTAGGGGTAATCTAGTCAATAAGATACACTCACAATACGGATATCTAGGATGGCCAGGCCTAAACGGTGTCCTGAGACCGAGAGCTTGGTGGCCCTAGATAAGAGCGGATGTAGAGACCGCGGCACGTGAGTGCCCTTAGTGCTAGGTTTCTTAGGGATCAAAGAAGGCCCTGGAACGGGAAACGGCCTACTACCTAGTAACTAAAGGGATTAGGCCTTTCTAGAGATAGGGGATCGACCTTATCGGACGACTGCCGATAACACCGAACGGTAATAGATAGATTATTATAGCAATCGACTACGCGACCAGATAGCCGATAGCTAAGGCCGTCCCGGAAGCTACGGAAGAAGCGCTTAGGACCTTCCTCCACGAGGAAATCTTTATGAATTACGGAGCGCTACTCGAGATCCTCTCCGATAATAGTTCAAACCTCCTTTCGGGTGCGGTTAGCTACTACCTAAACCTGCTAAAAACTCGGTACCGGCTAACTACCCCCTACCACCCCCGTACGAACGGGAAAGTAGAAAATCTTAACGGTCTACTCGGCTATATATTGATAAAGTACCTTATAGGAAAGCTAACGAAGGCGTAGGACCTATATCTAGCGCAGGCGACCCTAGCCACACGGGTCCGGGAACACGCGGTAACTAGGTATAGCCTATTCTTTCTGGTTTACGGGGTCCACCCCCGCTTACTAGGTAACGACCTAATAAAAGAACCCTTAGCATTCGTAGGACGGACTAAAGAGCTCTAGGACGTAAGTGACGCCCGCACTAAAGCGAATAAACTACTACTATCCCGAGCGATCCGGACTAACAGGATCAGGGACAGCCAGGTAACGAAGACAAGCTTCGAAAAGGGAGATTAGGTCCTCGTTCGGAACAAATTAGTACAGAAATTCGAGAGCAAGTAGTTCGGACCTTTCAAAGTCCTTACGGCACACCTACTTGGTATATATATACTAGAAGAACCGAACAGACGGGTCCTAAAGAACCTGATTAATAGTTCGCGGCTGGTTAGAGCTAACGTAAAGGACCCGGGAGCCCTATAGACATCACAGGCGGCACAAGTAGCACTCCGGAGACAGGGGATCTGACTGAGACGACCCCGAGAGCTACTAAAAATTATCGAACAGGATAATACTCCCCCTACGTACAGGGACTTATCTACCTTCACGAAGGAAGAATAGAATCAATTCCTAACAGACCGGGCTAACGGTGCACGCCCGAGTAAAGTAGGGGAGGAGAACGTTGTAACGGAAGCCCTCGATCGGAGCCGCAAACGCATCGATAGGGAAAACAGAAAGACTAAGAAACGCGCGATAGACTAGGAGGAGCTCTAAGCACCTATATCTAGGAACGAGCTCTAGGACACGGACTCGTTAGGATCTAGTAGACTCCTACTAGGGGACGTTCGGAATGGCCGGGACGCCGACTAAGACGAACGGGATTTATTTAACGGACCTCTCGCCGTTATAGTCCCTACGAGGTACTAATACTAATACAAAGCACATCGAATTTAACTACCTATACTAACGCCGAAAGCACACGAAAAGGAGATTACTTCCCTAAACGCTTCTTAATAGAGACGAACGGGTTATCGTCGCTATTACTATTATTATCGTTATTATCGTTATCGTTATCCTCGAGCTTAATCTGCCCATTCTCGACTAGGTACGCCTCTAGGATCTCGAGATCGCTCTCCAAAGCCGCGATTATCTCCGGAATCGCCTTATAGGCCTCTAACGCGACCGTAAAGTCGTTCTTGTTGTAAACCTAAGGATCCTTTAGGGGACTAGATAGCCACGAATTCTTAAAGAAGGTGCCGTTATCCTTAGCCTTACCCTTGCCCTTGTCCTTCCCCTTCTTAGGCTTATTATCCTAGCCCTTCTTCTTTTTAGAGCTGCCCTCGCCGCTATCGTTATTATAGGCCCGCTTCTTGCCCTTTGGATCGCGCTACTAAAGGTTAGCTAAGGAGATCAGGAATAAACGAAGGGGAATATACCTTTTTATCCTTGACTAGCACGTAGGAGGGACATATCTTATTATAATATTCCTATACCCAAGGGTCGAGGAGCTTGTCCCTCCGTAAGAAGCACTAGGACGCGTTGCTATTAAATTAGCAATTTCTATAGCCTCCGGCCCCTAACAGACCCTCTCGCTTAGTCCCGAAAACGCGACAGGAATCGAACGGACTATTCAGGTTACCACATAACTAGCATTCCTCACCGTTGGGAGCCTGTTTACCGACCTATTAGGTGAAGGCTGCCCGAACCTTCGTGAGGGTACCGCAATCCTTCGGGTTATCGTTCCTCTAGTCTACGTCTCGGACTTATAAGCTATTCGTCTAGAAGTCCTTCGTATGGTTAGTCTTAAACTAACTCCCTAGAGGATTACCACGGGTATCTAAGCCCGTCTATAGCCCGTTAGTCTGCGCGGTATTCGGATCGAAGTCCTTCTTGCGCGTATACACGAAAATCTAAGCCGGAGTGTACTTTACCGCGACGGCCCTCTTCCTTGTTACCGGAGCCATCCGCGACTAAGCGGTCCAGACCTAACGCTCGACAGAGCTACTAAGGGAAGGCTTAGGAGAAGACGACGGAACAGGAGCACGAGACTCTGAAAACTCCCGATCGCTCACAAGCTAGTCCTTAGATTACCGAGGGCTCGATAGAGCGTCCGGTATAGGAAGTTTAAGGACGAGAGGAGACAAAGGGGCAGGAGCGAACTTAGCAGGAGGATTGACTACTAGCTCAGAAAGAGGATAAGGAGGAACTGAAGACCTATTAGCTACTTAAGGGTCTAGTTCGGACTCGGAGTGAGCTGCCCGGCCTAGGAAAAAGTCTTGGAATATACGGGATAACCTAGATAGTGTCAGAAGGGATAAGGAAGAAAGATAAAGAGAAGAAGAAGCGATCGAGGGGATTCACCTGTACTTATAGCGGGGGATCCTTTATTCCCCCGGACTGCCCTGATAGGAGCTTTTGGCGACCATTAGCCGTATACGGTGGTTGTGAGTGGCCGAAAATGATGTTGCACCTTTTCCTTTGTTAAACCCCTGCTATTTTGACTTTACCGTGTATATACAAACGTACTAAGGCGGGAACCTGCGGATATGACCGAACGGAGTAGCAGTGAGCTTAGGCTGTGTTACCCTGAAGCTCGGGGCGAGTTTAGTCTAAGTGGGGGAGGATAAGATCCCGGAAGGGTGGTTACGTGAGTTATGACTTACGTGAGTACCCCGTTCGGCCCTGTATAGCCCCGTGACTGTCCTTACAGACCCGATATTTAAGAGATACTATAGATATACTCCAAAAATCAACCTTTCTTTACTCTTCGAATCATAGGTACAGGATCTTAGGAGATCGGTGCGAATCTCTGCGCCGCGAAATTCGGTACGGTTAAGGAATATACTAGAGGGCTCTTGCGTACAAGGTATACGTATATAGGTATAAGCTTAAAGCTACGATTAATTAGGGATCATTAGTTAATCTTATTTCCCTAGAAACGGTACGCATATTAAACCTTGATGTTCGAAAAGATCTAAAGCTATATATAGTGCCTATTAATAGCCGAACGCGTCCCTTTTACGGAGTTACGGAAGGCTTACCTATTTTAATCGGCGATATTATAACGCACTCTTACTATATAATTATAAAGGATTATATAGCAGAGATTCTCCTAGGACGAATCTAGTTACGCGATATAATAGCTTCTACTACGGAGAAAATTGATAGTTCTGTTAAAATAGTAGTCTTTTCGGAAGACCGGACTAGGAAGTTAGTCTTTAAGGTATATTCTCCGAGTAAGAAAACTTCGGTCTAGGAGCACTAGCTATAGCCTAAAGATTTTGCAGAACCTGCGAATACGGAGGTGGATTTTTTAGGATATCCGGAAGCCTAATCGGCGATACTTCCGGTATAATAAATAAGACGCCGACGCTAAAAATAGGCTATAATTTACTATACGTTTTATATAGTCCCTCTAAAAACGCTAAAAGCACTAAAAATATTTAAAATACAAGAGACGGAAAGATATCAAAAATTTTGGATAAATTAAGATTTAGCTATAACTATAAGATTCCGCGTAGGTAGCCGTAGGATATTACTATAAGATTTCTACGACTAAGGTATCTTTTAACTATAAATCCGAGCCCTAACCCTACGGGTATAGGTATACCGGTTTATACTTTGTTTAAAAGAGTAGCGGATAAGATTAAACTAGTTAACGCGACCGAAAACGATAGATCGGTACTAACTAGTTATACGAATTAGAAGGAAATCTGCGAAAAGAAATACTTTACTAAATATCGCGCGTCTAATATTAAAAGTGAATTTAATAATCTGCTAATACCGCGGATCTCTACGATCGCAAGAGGTACGCGTCTAACCTAAAAGGGAGCAGAAAATATTAATTAGAAAGGATCTTCTGCTAAAGAAAAAGGATTATTACGCGAGATACTATTCAAAAGAGAAGGTTGTTTTGCGTAGGATTAGTCCTATATATCTTTGATTTTCCCGGAAGTAATACCGCTATAACGTATTAAGACGATTCGGTATAAGGCCTAGTAGTATCCTAGATTTCGAATCCCGCTAGCGCTAAAAGGTGTTAAAGAGATATTATAGGAAAGATTGCAAAAAGGGGTCCTAGAATATTGCGATAGTCCCTACCGAAATCCTTAGTTTTTGTACGCAAGAAGAATAGAAAATATCGTATAGTAACGCTATAATATATATTAACAAAGTAAGTGCGAGATACGAATATGCCCCCTAATACGGACGAATTCGTTAAAGAATTTTTAGGTAGTAATATCGTCCGCTATTATCTATTTTCCGGGTATAACTAGATAACTCTAGATAGTCGCGATCGAAATATACGCGATTCAGACCCCGATCGGTTTGCTAAGGCAGACTATATTATTAAGGGGCTTCGAATTCTGTACCGTAATTCTAAAGAGTAGTTATATAGATCCTAGCTAATATTCTGCATATTACTAAACCTTTTATAGATATATTCCGGTTAAAGGACCTAAGACCCGGTATAATAACGAGTTTGCAAGACTAGGGATTAGGAGGTTTATCTTGAATATATACAAAATCTAGATAAGACCCTACCTTTTAGAACTTGCGGGAGCGAGAGTTTCTGCAGAAAAATCGTAACTTTAATATCCGGCCTTAAATTATGGCTAGGTATACGATTCTAACGGGCGCAGACCTAATAAGCGGAAAATTTCTAAGTTAGCCGACTAGCCGTCCCTATTAATCGCGATAAGGTGCGCTCTTTTGTTAGTCTTGCGGTCTACTTTCGAATTCTGTAAAGGATTTTTAGTATATTATAGCGCCGTTATATACGATATTACGGAAGGATACGATATTCGATTAGGGTAATAATAAAGAATACCTTTAAGAAGATTAAGGAGATACTATATAGTTTTCCGGCGGTTATACTAGTCGATTATAGCTAGAATCCGTTAGACCTAACGCTTATAGTAGACGCGTTAAAAATAGGATAGGGTAGCGTTTTGAATAAGAAAAGAGAAGGGGTACGACGAGTAGTACGATACGAGTTAGGGGTTTAGTCTAAATCAGAGCAAATATACGATACTAGAAAATTAGAATATCGAGGAGTAATAAAGGCGTTCAAAAAGCTACGGTATTAGCTATACGGGTAAGGTTTATATTAGAAACTAATACTAATATACTAGTTACGTAGTTAAATCGACCGCTTTAGACTTACCTAGGGCCTTAGTAACGCGATAGCTTACTTAGATTCGGCTCTTCGATTTTGATATAAAGTATATTCCTAGGACGAAAAATAGTACCGCTAATAGCCTATCTAGGAAGCCCGCTACGCCTAAAGAAATAGAAGAGCAAGAAAAGGAGAGAGATATTAATAAATTTATCGTAGCTAAAATCTCTTATCTTCGCGTTACGGTTTCCCGGTAGAAACTATAGTTTCTGTTAAAATTCCTATTTCTTAGGAGATTTCTTCTGCAGAAGAAACGACTATTAATACAGAAATTCTAGACGGATTATATTCAGAAGAATCTTAGAAAATTGCAAGGTTCTTAATATACTGTAGGCCCGCTAAGATATCTCGTAGTAAATTTAGCACGTTTAAGAAAAAGGCTTTAGATTTGTAGTCTAAGATCGATATCTATTTTACAGAGGGTATAGCAGAGAGCTAATTATACGAAGGGTTTTAGACGATATTAGGATACGAAAAGAGACGCTATAGCGCTTATAAAGAATTAGGCTATAAAGGCCGCGAAGCTACTTATAACCTATTAGCTACGCGGTACTATTAGTTAGGAATATATAACGAGACTACGAAATTTGTGCGCGTATGCTTCGAATACTAGGCGCGTGATCCCGTTAGACTATATAAACCTACGGAAGCGTAAGACCGATACGAATCTAGGAGAAATAGTATATTAATACTACCCCGCTACCTAACGAGGAAGGTTAAAAAGGAGTTATCTAAGTAAGAGATTTAGCTAGTAGGTAGCTAGAAGCAAGGATTCTCTAGAAGGTGATAGCAAAAGCGCTACCGGATTCGTTTAGGAGGATATTATCTATAGGTATAGGGTGCCTTAGGAGATTATTATTATTTTAGTCCTAAATACGTTCGGAAATACGAAATTTTTTGAAATCGTACCGCGTCGATACTATTTTAATTTCGGTATATAACCCGTAGGCGAATAGGGCGATTAAGAGAGTAATACGAACTCTAAAGACGCCTTATCTAAAATAAAAATAGGTATAAACTATCTAGAAGGTATTAAACTAAAATAGTCCTAAAAGCTACCGGCCGCGATACTTGCTAACAGAGCGACTTTGTATGCGTATACCGTATCTTACCCTTCCGATTTGTTTATAGATAAGATACTATCTTGCTAGTAGAATTAGATATGCCTACCTAGTCGATACTACCCTAGGAAAAGGTAGAGACACGCGCAGATCTGATTACGTTACGAGCCGAATAAATTAAAAGACGAGACTAGGATATCTCTGATACGATAATACGGCTAGAGGCTAAGAGCTTAGAATAAAGAATCACGACTCGCATAGAAACCTGCGAATTGCGCCCCTAAAGAAAAAGATTTAGTCCTTCTCTATAATACTAGGTTAGAGGACGATATAACGTAGAAATAAGCTCCGATTTAGATAGATAGGGCCGTATCGAATCAGAAAAGATCTAAAAATAGCGTATACGAAATTAAAGAATTAGACGGCACCCTATACCGATAGATAAATAAGGTAAGCGCTAGTATTAATAGTAGTAGGCTAAAAAGATTTTATTACTAGGCGCTCTAGGATAAAAGAAATTTGATAAGGATAAAAGAATTAAGGCTAAGAACGGATTGCTACCTACTACGTAAAGGCGCAGAAGAGGACGGCCGCCGCGAGAGGGATAGGGTTAATTTTTCGATATTTTTCTTTGTTAAAAAGGTAGTATTAATTAGTCTGTTTAATACGAATATTTCGGATTTTTTTGTATTTTTTTATTTCTCTTAGAAGTAGATTAAATTTGTTAGATTTGCTAATTTTGTCTTTGTTTGAAATTTAGTAGTTTTTGAGACTATTTTGAAAGGTAATAGAAAAGGAGCTTGCTAGGGATAGAAGATTTTTAGGAGGGGAGGGAAGTCTCCGGAGAGAGCTTAAATTATAATAATTTTTCGCTAAGTACTACAAATTTCTTCTGCAGAAGATATCGACCTATAACGATACGTTAAACTCTGCGAATTTCTTCCGCGAAATTTCTTCTGCGGAAGAATTTAATATAATAGACTAGGCTACGATATCCGCCGTAAGCTAATATCTTAATATTATGCCTTCGATGCTAAGTAATCGTTTAATACAAATCACTTCCCCTACTAAGATTATCGAAGAATTACGCACGCTACCTACGGACTAGGTCTATAAGACGGCAAAGCTCTATCTGTATAAGATTTGCGAAAAAGGGTAGGTATTTTTAGACTCGTCGCGATCGAACTCTATACCTTTAAAGGATAGCGAATTTTGAAGGGATATAAGACTTAGGAAGATTTTGAGGATAGCTAGACGGTAGCAAGAGAAGTAATTAATCGTCGCGAATATAACAAGAACTATATCTAGCAAGTAATATACGTAGCGCTATAAGCTTAGAATAGGGACGCTAAAAAGATTATAATTAGAGTCCGAACGAAAACGTTCGCCGAAAAGGTTAGCAAACTAGTAAGGAGCGGGATTAGTTTCGAAGAGATATAGCTCCGAGTTAATAACGCTATTCTCTAACGACTTAAGAAAGGAATATATAGGCGGGGGATCCGAAGAGCTAAAGAAGTTATAAGGTAATCTCGATAACGCCTATAAATCGCTAGATTTAACGGAACTAACGCTAGAACGGTTATTAAAACACTATCTATCGATTAATAAAGATAGATTTATATACGAATATTATCGGATACCGCGAATTTTGATAAGGCAGATAAGGATCAGAGCCTAGCTCTAGATAAGGATAAAAGCTAAATTTCTTCTGCAGAAGAAATCTAATCGCAAACCTAGATCTAGAAGGAAGCCGAATTTCTTCTGCAGAAGAAATCTAACCGCGCAAATAGAGCCCGGAACTAAACGATAACGATAAACGATCGCAGGAATCAGAACTATTAACGGAGTCTGCTACTAAGAAACCGAAGATATCGCAAGGTTTATTAAAGTTAGCACCCTGCGGATATAGATACTTCTAGGCTAGCTAAAGTAGTTCCGAAGACGAAATTAGATCTAAAAGTAAGCGCGAAGCGCTAGTGATTTTTCGGCTTGTTAGTAGGTCTATCCGCGAAAATACGACCGAAATCAGCCCTGATTCGATTTGTAAGGGGTATATAACTTAGCTAGTATATCTTTTGTATATTTATACTAACGGTATCGATTACGGACTCTAGTATAACGCTTGCGATCCTTTACGCTCGGTACTAGGATAGGGCTAAGAAGGAATTTAGGTTTAGTTTAAATATCCTCTAGAAAAGAACTTAGGAGCTACTTTCGATTCCCTCCTAAGATACGAAAACCTTTAGTGTCGAATTTCGAGAAGATAGTATCTGACTTTTTAGGATATAAGTTTTCGCTATTTTAGAAGGGTTCTACTAAGTTTTGGAAGAAAATAGAGAGGGATTAGAACGTTAACGGAAGCGTAGTAGTACTAATTTTTGTATGCTACGTAACGATTAGGACGGCTATTATCCTCGCGGTCTATAGATATAATCGAGGAGGAATTTAATATATATCTAGTATTACTAATCGCGAAAGTATATACTAAGGGTTAGATAGGCTAAAAACGTATATAGTAGTATCTAGTAACTAGTACGGCGCGACTATACCTACTACCTGCTCTATATTCTGCTACGACCGGATTATTAATATCGGCTGATTTCGTTTCCTTACTACGCGAAGAGTATATACCCTAGTAAACAGACTGCTTTCCGCTATCTTAATATTAATAACGGATCTCCTTATCCTAACGAATAGCGAATATAATCTAGGGGACGGTTTCTTTACGGATAAGAACCTACGAAATTGTACTAAAATACTACTTAGGATACAAAACTACCTCGCCGAGTAGTAGCAGAATCTACGCGATCGTGGTACTAGAAAGATAGTTTAATCTATAAGATATCGGCTACGATATAGACGCAGAAGATAAGGAGAAATTTAGTCTCTCCTAGGAAAAAGTTATCTATAAACAGGGAGATATACGTATTTCGAAGCTATACCTTCCTTATAGATTAATAGGACCGCGACTTATCTTCGGCGAACGGTTTTGCCCTAGTTTGTTAGTATTAGGGAAGATTATAAGACCCTAGATAGTCCTAAATTAGGCACTTAGTCTAACTTTCGGCTTATTATCGCGATTTTTCGTTACCTAAACAGACTCCTTCCGGTAGTCTAGTCAGAAATATAGTAGTCGGCTTACGTATCCTTTTTCTGTATTAATTCGGTTGCTAGAATTAAGTCCGATCGGAGATACGCTAATTAGTCGCGAAAGATAGGATTCCCCTGTAGTTATCGAAGAATTAGACGTTCTTTTTAGCCGGAATTAGTAACGAGCGCATAGATTAATCTAGGAGTAGCGCGACCGGGACCTACCTACTATATTTTGAGATAACGATAAAGGCCGAACGGTAGCAATTTAGCGTATACTCTTATTTTCTGCGAAAGGAGAAGGGCCTATCGGTTTTGCTAAATTTTGTGTAGCCTAGTAAGTTAGCCTAAGGGTCTTTAGGAGATCTACGTTACTATCGAGGGATACGGGAAATTAACTAAGGGACGGTAAATTATAGGGGGGGAGGTTATATAGTAGGGGATTCGGTTATATATACTTAAAGGCGGATATTTAGTAGTAGGAGATACCTAAGAGCCTTACCGCCGAGGAAGGTTATCTAGGACCTAGCTTGCGGGATCCGTATTATTATTATACTTGAACAACAGTTTGGACGGAGGATTTAGGACAGTCTTTATAGTCAGATTCCTTACACTTGAAATATCATACTCTTTTTGATTCCTGCCTTTGTACCTGAATATCGGATCTCACGATTACTTTGGAGGATTCTAGGACTTACGTGCTTGGTTTGGTTTGGTTCCTCTATGACTCGACCTGTCTGGTGAGATTAGACTGCTATGAGTATTCCCTCTTTATTAGTGACCGACGCAGGGGCTTTGTAATAAAGGTGGCTAAGATAGAGGACCATACTATTCCTACGATGCGATTATAAAAGGATCCGCTGCTGAGATTGCTGCTGAGATTTCTGCTAAGATTGCTGCTGAGATTGCTGCTGAGATTGCTGCTGAGATTGCTGCTGAGATTGCTGCTGAGATTGCTGCTGAGATTGCTGCTGAGACTGCTAAGACTGAGACGACTAGAACGACTACTGCGACCGCTACTATTACGACTACTGCTATGATTAAGAAATTCTGCACTTTTCTGCAAAAAAGTGGGTAACGCGTTTTGACCCTAACGAAAAATTGAGAGAAATTGAGACTATTATTCGAAACTGATACCTTATATTATAGCTGAATACGCGACTTTTGGCTATATATAGGGGGCTGCTCCTACCGAGGGTCTTACGGCTAATACTATGCCTTTGTTCGACGGTAATAGCTTGTTCGCGGATATTAGCTGATCGATACTAAGAGGATC